>NC_052050.1:16887475-17191553 GCF_903992535.2 Arvicola amphibius | reverse complement strand
AGGTATCATACTAGGCTCAGGCTGGCCTGAAGCTCACTATGTATATAGTTCAGGAACTCACCTCGCGAGAGCCACGAACCTCCAAATACCCGCAGAAGGCAGCACAACAAACTGGCTTTGTCAGCAGGGGACCCAGGGAGATGAGTGCCCTTTCAGGGGGTGATGGAGGAGGGTCTTCTATCAATCTGTTGATTTCATTGGTTAATTAATAAAGAAAACTGCTTGGCCTGATAGGTTAGAACCTAAGTGAGTGGAGTAGACAGAACAGAATGCTGGGAAGAAGGGAAGTGAGTCAGATGCAATGAAGCTCCAACCCAAGATGGACGTAGGCTAGAATCTTCCTGGTAAGCCACCCCTTGTGGTGCTGCACACATTACTAAATATGGGTTAATCAAAATGTGAGAGTTAGCCAGTAAGAGACTGAAGCTAATGGGCCAAGCGGTGTTTAAAAGAATACAGTTTCCGTGTAATTATTTTGGGTAAAGCTAGCCGGGAGGTGGGACACAGCCCACCGTTCCTTCTACAAGGAGGCCATTTGGAGGGCTGGCTTGAGCGTGTTTAGAACACCTGTCATTTCGACTTAGAAGTCCTGTTTCTAGGAGTCTGTGCCATGAAAATGATCCACAGTACAGAAACATTCCTTGCCAAGATACGTTCACAGTGGGCTGTTCATATTGAACATGGAATCGATGCAAATATTTGGTAGCCCAAGAACAGTCCAGACAGTGAGTTCGCTTCTGGAGAGCAATTTTACCCATCTTGGCTAGCAGCTACGAAGCAGACTGTAAGCCAGCGCTGTGGAGGAACTGGACGCAGGAGGCCGTGGTGTTTAAGGTCATCCCTGGCTACACACTGAGTTTTGAGACCAGTTTGGGAAAATATGAGAATCTCTTTCCAAAATCTGAAAACATGTCTGCGAAAGATAAAATAAAACAAAAAAACAAAACACTTTTTTAGCAACTTAAACCAGATTTCCAATATTCAAATCCTAGGTCAGGGCTAGGTCTAGACTTTCCCCAGTGTCCCACAGGTTTAAGAATAGCCAGTAGCTCCTCCAGCTGCCACCTCAAAGGGAAGGAGAGCTTCTTCTGAAGCCAAATGTGAGTGACCATGGTCCCAGAACATGAATTTAGGTCACCCCCAAATAACATATTCTGATCTGGTGATAGTGTAGTGAAGGTTTCCTAATAACACAATAGAATAAAATTATAAATGGAGGTAGTTGAAAAAAATTTTTAAATCTCAACTTAAGCTGGTCAGGTGGTACACACCCTTGATCCCAGCACCTGGTGGGCAGAGGCAGGCAGATTTCTGTAAGTTCAAGGCTAGACTGGTCTATGGAGTGAGTTTCAGCACAGCCAGGGTTACATAGTGAAATCCTGTCTCAAAACATGCCCCCCCCCAAAAAAAGAGCTAAAAAGTATTTTTAGAAGTATTTATTTATTGCATGTAGGAGTGTGCGTGTGTGCCACTGCAAGCATGTGGGAGCCAAGGACATGTGTAGTCTGGTGGCAGCCATCTTCACCCTCACCAAGCCATCTGCCAGCTCAACTCAAGACAATTTGGCTGGGAACCTTCTCATTCCAACTGTCCGGCGGCGCACGGAATCTTATGCGCTGTATTGCACTGGCGGGGTTTGGGGGGTTTTGTTGTTTTTCTTCTGAGAACTTGACACAGGGGACTCCCTGTTTACACTCATCACTCCACCCCAATCTGGTAGCCTTCCCACATCTGTTTTCGAGTCCCCAGTCCCATTTTCGTTCAGATCCATTTTGTGATCTCTGAGTCTAGTAGGTTGGCAGCGTGCCTTCTCAGGCAGCTTCTTTGCGTCTTGCACCCCCCAGGAGGCGGGGCTCAGACCTGGTTCTCCCCAGCAGCACGCAGGTCAGGGGTCACTGCCCTGGGTGTGGTCATCACTCATTCTTTTTTCTGGCTATCAAAGGTGCAGATAATTAATAAGAAGCTGGATCTTAGCAACGTCCAGTCCAAGTGTGGCTCGAAGGACAATATCAAACACGTCCCGGGCGGCGGCAGTGTGAGTACGGTCACACTCTCCATGCAGTGTGCTGCAGCCTTTGCTGTGACACGTGTCATAAGTGTGTACTTGTGAGACATTGCAGAGAATAAATCCCCGCAGGCTCAGGGCCTCCGGTGTCCCTACACTTAGGTTTGCTGTCCCCAGACTCCCCTCCCCATGTTCAGTGAAGGGACAGCAGAATTGGGACAGCAATTGGCTCCCGCTGGCCCTTCCCTGAGAAGCTGGGTCCCCACAGTACCATGCCCATGTCCCTAGAAGCCCCACAGCCTGCTAGAAATGGGCTGAAGACTGGCACCCAAGCCTGGACTGTCACCTCTCCGGAGCCTCCTCTCTGGAACAGTTCTGCTGTGGATGGATGGTCCGTATGATCTGAGCAGATGCTAAGGACTTCCTGCCTCATGTCAAGGGCAGAGAGGGTCCTAGCCACCCTAGTCACCCTCCATTTCTCATCTGGGTCTCCATCTTCAAGAGAGGAAGCAATTCCTAAGCCTCAGTTAACGTTTAAAACCAGCCCCTGCTCCACCCCCCGACCCAATACAGGGACTCTGGCTGCAAAGAGCCTAAGAGAGGTTGCGGGTGGTATCTATTGCCCAAGTCCAGTTTGCCAGAGAAAGGTTGCTTAGGGTTTTAAATTTGTCCTCTAAACACCACTGGGGACCCAGCTTATAGGCAGTGAGTCCGTGCGAGATGTTCTCAGGCTTCCCTGATGGTCTTAAAGACTCCGACGTCCTCCTGGCTAGCCTGTGTCCACAGGGCAGGATATACAAACTGGGTTTCTCCAGGCCAATTCCCTCATCCCCAGCTCTGGGTCAGTCCCAGGAGGAGCCCGGGCTCTCGGAAAGAGTTCCTGCTGGCTCAATCTTGTGACTGTGTGCCCTGGCCCACAGGGTTTATTCTTGCAATGTGCTTCTGCCTCCTGCCCTGGCACCTGCCCTGCCTTCTGCCTCTCGGACCTTTGGCCCCAGAGCAGCAAGTGCTGGCCTTGTGGCTACTGCTTCTTATGCTTCCTCACGGTGTCTGCTGTTTCCTCTGTCCTCCACTCACGGCCGCTCCTGCCATCCCCACCCCGTACTTGTGTGTTTTTGCTTCAGAAGGAGAGGCGCGGCTGTTGCCTACACTGTAGTTATTGCCCTCTCTGTGTACATTCAATAAACTGTTCTAGAAAGAGATGGGTGGGGGAAAGAGATGGTCACTAACGACTCCCGTTGCTGTCTTTGTCCCTGGGCCCTTTAATGTTGTCATTTAGGGTGTGTTGACCTCCCAGCCCAGGCCTGCTGTGGTTGGGGAGGAAAGACAGGGGCATCTGGTTTGGCTCATGTCTGGTCTGCTGCTGGGGCTGAAGGCTCTGGCTCCAGTGGGCTGCAGAGGGCGGATGCCCCTGCAGGGGAAATGGGGAAGAGCCAGCGCAGGGTAGCTCTGGTCACATGCTTGTTGCCTGATGAGGCTCCAGTGCCCAGGATGTCAGGGAACTTTCCTAATGTGTGCAGCAGTATGTCAGCCTGTGGACTAACCTTTGACCTTATATAGAGTCACAAGATAAACTAGGCTGACTATGAGGACTGTCCTTGGCCTGTGGCCGCTGTTGGCTACATAATAGACCTGTAGAGAAAGCTCTCTTGAGGGAGGGAGCTGGTGGTTATGGCCTCTGGCATTTTGGGTTGCAGGATCCCTGGCCTGGACTGTACATCTGGCTTGTTGCTGGCTCTTGCTAGGGTGGAAGGACTTGCAGCGGGCAGGCTGCTCCTCCATCTGTGCCTCCTGGCTGGGCTGTAGCCTCCTCTCTAGGGCTGCTTCCCCACGCCCTGTACATTCTTTCCTCCTCTGGCTATTCCAGGCTTCCAACATCTCTTACCCTGCCACACCCTGCCACTGACTCTCAAGAGACTCTACCTGGGCCGGAGGGAAGAGTGAGGCTCTGGTCCCTGTAGCATTCCTGTCTCCTCTTGGAGGTCTCAGACTCCCATGGATTGCAGAGCACAAGTTCTCCTGTTGGGGGAGCCAGCCCCTTTGCTCTCCCATCATCACCTGCCCAGAACTCCCACCATACCCTGGATCTGTCTGCAGAAAGTCCTCGGCACCATCTGCTCTTCATCCACTTTCACAGGGGCCGGGTGACACCCCAGCACACTGACGTGTGACCCCAGCACACTGACGTGTGACCCCAGCACACTGACGTGTGAGGCCACAGCCCTCCTCTTCCATCAAGTCCATTAGCAGAAAAAGAAACACATCTCACACACACACACACACACACACACACACACACACACACACCCCACAACGCAGCATACCATCAGCACAGCTCTCCATGAAAATGAGAGGGGTCTATCTGCTTAGCCATCTGTAGAACATTCACCTTGCTTTGCCCACTCTCACATGGACAGGAGATGACCCTCTCCCTCGCTGGAATGACCCCACTCGTGGCCTATATAGGAGATCCATGGGATTTGGAAGGTGGCAATTAGTGACCAGCTCTCTAAGCTGCAGACCACAGTTCTGAGAGACTGGCTTCCAGGAGCCCCATCTACCTGGGTGGCCTCCTTCAGAGTGTTCTCTCAGGACACAACTGTCATTCCCCAGAGCAGGATCGTTGGGCTGTCAGGTCTCCCCGTGTGTCCTGTCTGCTCACTCATGCTTGCTGAGCCACTAAGCCTGTGATTTCTGCTGTGTGCCTGCCCTCCCAGTTAGTGTCGCTTTGCTTTTTCCAGTAGAGGATGAAGTGTCCAGGGGACACCACATGGCTCTTACCTGAGTCATGGCGCTGTCCTGGGTCCTGTATGCCACCTGATGGTCCAGGACTGTGGGAGTTTCCTGGATGTTCACTCCTCCTTGCCACCTCTCCTCTCTGAGTCCCTTCTGACGAGATCACCTGGAGGCTGCAGGTCACTTCCTCCACTGTGTGTGACTGGTCTTTCCTCAATGAAAAGATTTGTGTTTCTCTATTTAAATATCTGCTAAATAGTGTGATCACGCACAAGGACCAGGCATCCCTTCCTGTTTTTCCTTGAGAGTTTCTTTGGGTTTCTGGGATTGAAGATGGTCCCATAGTCACTTTGTAAGGACCCAGCTGTCTGGATTTGGGGAGCATATTATCCTCCCTGAGTGGGGTGTATCCGGAAGCTGATGGAAGCCACTGGCAAGTGGTCCATTGGACTTAGCTTTGTGTTACCCCCCCCCCTAGTAACATAACCCCCTTTATTCTCTGTCTCCTTCCCACCCTTTCTGACCTGCAGGTACAAATTGTCTACAAGCCAGTGGACCTGAGCAAGGTGACCTCCAAGTGTGGCTCCCTAGGCAACATCCATCATAAACCAGGTAGCCCTTGAGGAAGGAAGGCTGTGGGATGGGAAGGTGCGGGCTAGGCCAGCAGGTGCCTCCTGGAATACGCCAACCTAGACAGTAAACACTAAATGTGAAAGTGCTGTGTGACCCGGGAGGTGTGACTGTCCCTGCTGGCTCCTGAGCAGGGCTTTTTCAGCCTAGACAAGGGGTGGAGGGAGAGAAAGAGCTGGTTCCAGATTCCATTGTACGGCTCTCCAGAAAAGCCTGTAAAAGAGGACTAGCTGTGGGACTGATTGGACCCCCAAAGGCCAGCTCCGTGGACATCTCAGCTTTGTCCCAGCCAGCACAGGGGTCACTTCATCAACAGCTATAACATAAGACTTTCTGGGCTGTTGTTCTACCCTCGCTGCGACTTTGTTTAAACAAAGCACCCCTCCCAGGAAAGCAGTATAAGTCTCCTCCCCTCCTGCTACACCCTGGTGTGGTGACCCAAGTCAAAGAGGCAGACGGGGTTAGGGTCTCTCCTCATTGTGCATTTGACATGCAATGTGATTCCCAGATCCTGAGGGGCTGTGGCTTCAGGATGCTCAAATGAAAATCTCCATTGCTGGAAGTTTAGAGTTCAGCATGCCTTCTCCTGGCCAAGCTTCCTGTACCTTTGAACCATCTCAGGAGAAAGATTTTGTGGAGTAAATATCCGATGTACATCTCAATTAGAGATGAGGCAGGTGATTTGGAAGTCCTTACAAGGGCTCCCTTGTGGTCAAGCCTCCTTCTAGATAAAGTAGAGCCCTAGCAACTCCCAGAGGGTGGGCTGTTCTTGTGATCACTGGCCCAGCCTCTGCAGGAGTCAGAATGGGCACATTAAGGAATGTTCCCTGCCAGAAGGGTGACAACTAACCTAATTGCTATCAAGCCTACAGCAGCCCCAGGCACTGTGCTCTGCAGGCTGTTACCTCATTTAATATATGCTAAGTCCCCCAGACCACAGAAGATGGCAAGAGGCTCTTGTGTGGGTTGTGTTCCAGGAGGGGGCCAGGTGGAAGTAAAATCTGAGAAGCTGGATTTCAAGGACAGAGTGCAGTCGAAGATTGGTTCCTTGGATAATATCACCCATGTCCCCGGAGGAGGGAATAAGAAGGTAAGGGGGGGACAAATGGGGAGGCCACATGGGGAGGGGGGTTAGTGGAGTGGGCTAGGCTGGTCCTAGAAGGCCCCATATGGGCTGTCTAGCGATGGGTTCTCACCCTGAGCTCAGTGTACCAAGAAACACTGCGTGAGACCAAAGACAGGTCTTTTCCGCTGGTTGCCAGGAAACTAGAGCAAACTAGCGAAGCTGAGGATGAGCTTCAGCTGGTAGAGCGCTTGCCCAGCAAGCACAGAGCCTGGGTTCTGTCCCAGCACTGCATAGACTGGGCATAAACTGTAATCCCGGGTGGAGGCAGGAGGGTCAAGAGTTCAAGATCACCCTCGGCTGCATCGTAGGTTTCAGGCCCGCCTGTGCTACCTGAGGTTCTCACCAGACAGACAAAGGGCAGAATAAGTCTGTGGTTCTGAAGAGAAGTGCTCCCACTGCTCCCACTGAGGCTGCTGTGTCTTGTCTCAGGGCTGAGGACTGGGTACCTAGTGGGCATGGGTATGTGTGGGGTAAGGGCACACAAAGGTGTGTGTGGCTCCGAGCAAGCTTCTTTTGCCCCCACACAGGGTGTGAAGCCGCCCTGGCTTCTCCTCTTTGGCACAGACCACCTCCACACTTGCCTGGCCCAATACCATGCAGGTAGCCTCCTCCGCAGGGTCCTCCCGGGAAATGACTGAACAGAGGGAATGTTCTGGAATCAGACCTAGCCCAGCATGAGAAAGGGTACTTACCCAAGGTGGCTCAATTGTCTTTCTACCTGGCCATGTTGGGTGTCCCCTGGGAGTCCCCTGCCTGGCAAGTCCCCACAGCTCCCTGCTTTCCTCTGCAGCTGCATGTCTGCATCCACTGCTTATGTAAAGCCTCTGGTGACTATGAGGCACCCGAACCGCTGATGTGCCTGGCCGGCATACAGCCAGCAGGCTGAGGGGTTCTTCCCCCAGATGACCTATAAGGGCAGATCCTCTGGTCTTTAGGACCCCAAAGCGGACACAGACCTTTGCTGCCCCAGAGCAGGAGATCCTCCAGTCTTGGGAGCTGACAGAAGCTGAAGAGAGGATACCTGAGGGCTGCTGGACAGGCTCCCTTCTCTGGGAAGGTGGGAAAGCCTCATCAACGGCCAGAGCTCTGCTATTTCTGCCACACATCGCTCAATTTAAATACAAAGCCTCCTGCATTTTGCTCCCATACAGGACCTCTTGGCCATAGGCCTGACTCCACCTCGGTCTGATTCAATAGGACTGGAGCAGATCTAGGCCTTAGAGATTCCCTGGGTAAGGGAAGTTCTCCACCAGCACGGGAACTTCTATGCCCGGGAGGAAGCTCTGGGCAGGCAGGACTCCTGTGGGGGCCTGTTGTAGGCAGAGCTTCAGTGTGCTGGCCTGTTTCTCCTTCAGAGAAATACTGGCACCCCAGAGGTGGGGTGAGGTCCAAACAAAAGAAGGTCCCTGTGTCCTTCGACTGGAGAACTGGAGATGGGTGGATCAGGAGTTCAAGGTTATCCCTGAGCTGCACAGAATTGGAGCCAGCCTGCGCAGCCTGAGACCTTATCTCACAAAACCGGAAACAGCTGGCCCTAGCCGGTCAAACACCTTTAATCTCAGCATTTGGGAGGCAGAGGCAGGCAGATCTCTGTTGAATTTGAGGGCAGCCTGGTCTATATATCGAGTTCCAGGACAGGTGGGGCTAATAGAGCGACCCTGTAAAACACACACACACACACACACACACACACACACACACACACACGCGTGCGCGCGCGCGCGTGCACATTTTAATCAAAGATTCTCTCAAGTACAATAATATGGAAGGTCCCTCTTAACCAAAAAGAAGAGCATACAAAAGCCTGATTTTTCTCGATGTCCACATTCAAGCTCCCAGCAAGAAAGACTCTTCACCTAGGGTCTCTGACCTCAGAAGTTGTATGGAAATACCGTATATGTGTTGCATACATATGTGCACACTTGGCTCAAAGTCTGGGATCCAGAACAAGGTTGAGACATTTTGTGTCCACCACTTTAATGTAGAGACTGTTATACATGCCTCAGACTGCTTTCTGCTTCCCTTTGGACTCCTGGCTATAGTATTGTGTGTCTGTACCCCCAACTATATATGTGTATTGCATGTACATGAGTATTCAAGTGAGCACACCCATGTACATACATGCAGAGGCCAGAGCAGAACATCAAGTGTCCCATTCACTGTCCACCTTATTGCCTTGAGACAGGGACAGGGTCTCTCACTGAACCGCAAGCTTGCTGTTTTTGCTAGACTGGCTACGAGTGAGGTTCTGGGATGTACCTCTTTCCATCCCCAAATGCTGAGGTTACAAGTTACAGACATGCACAGACCTGCCCTGCTTTTTTACTTGGGTGCTGAGGATTCAAACTCAGGCCTTTGTGTTTGCAGAGCAAGCACTCCTGTCCACTGAGCCACCTCCCCAGGCTTGTGATATCGTTTCTTAAAAAGGGCTTCTTGGCATCAAGACTTCTAGCACCCGCGCTAGTGGGTGCCACCTGAAAATACCTTAATAATCTTGGACAAAGAGTGTGTGTAGTGGTGACCGCTGGTACCAGTGATTCTACAGCAGGCCCTTTTCTCTTGTGGCTACTCCTTCAGTGCTTTTAGCAGCAAATTGGCAACAATCTAGCAAAACACAGAGCAAGGGGTGTAAAGCAGCAGTGCAGCAGGTGTCCAGCATGCCTGAGGCTACAGGTTGCACCCCCCCCCAGCACAATTAAACAAACAAACAAATAAATAAGGGCTAGCAAGATGGCTCAGGGGGTAAGAGCACCTGCTGCTCTCCCAGAGGTCCTAGGTTCAATTCCCAGCAACCACATGGTGACTCACAACCATCTGTAATGAGATCTGGCGCCCTCTTCAGACCTTAGGCATACATGCAGGCAGAGCACTGTGTACACAATAAATAAATCTTAAAAAAGAAAGATAAGTAAATAGTCGTACATATTTAGGATAAACATAAACATGTAAAATGATGTATGCAAAGTCACTGGAGGTTATTCCTATTCGGCATTGTTTGTAGTTGCAGAGAAATGGAACCTCCTCCACTTTTGTCAGGGAGGAGATAGATTTTGATGTAGATGTTGTAATGGGATAGAGTAAGTAGCTCTTGGCATGAGGAAGTTCTCTGTGGAATAATCAAGTATTAAACCTGAACCTTGGTGGCACACACTTGTAATCTCAGAAACTGAGAGACAGAGGGATTCCTAAGGACAGCTAGTTCCAGGCCAACCTGGGCTAAATAGTAAGATCTTGCCTTAAAACAAACCAGGCCAGTGAGATAGCTCAGTGGGTAAAGGTGCTTGCAGTCAAGTCCGATGCCCTGAGTTTGGTTCCCAGGACCCAGATGTTAGAGGGAGAGAACCAATTCACACAAGTTGTCCTTTGATCTCCCCACATGCACTAGGGCACATGATTACACACACACACACACACACACACACACTCACACAAACACAAATGAATGTAGAAAGATTAGACAGCCAGGTGTGCTGGTACACGCCTTTAATCCCATCACTCAGGAGGCAGAGGCAGGCAGATCTGAGTTCCAGGTAAGCTTGGTCTACAGAGCAAGTTCCGGGACAGCCAAGGCTACACAGAGAAACCCTGCATCAAAATAAAATAAATGAATGAACTGGACTGTGGTGGCACACGCCTTTAATCGCAGCACTCGGGAGGCAGAGGCAGGCGGATCTCTGTGAGTTCGAGACCAGCCTGGTCTACAAGAGCTAGCTCCAGGACAGACTCCAAAGCTGTAGAGAATGAATGAATAAAAAGAAACAAAAGAATGTTTCCTCCCTTCATGGAGTCTGTCAGTCAGGGCTTGTCTGTGTTCCCCAGGCTGACACTCATCTCACCCTATACTTCTTGCAGATTGAAACCCACAAGCTGACCTTCCGGGAGAATGCCAAAGCCAAGACAGACCATGGAGCAGAGATCGTGTACAAGTCGCCTGTGGTGTCTGGGGACACATCTCCACGGCACCTCAGCAATGTGTCCTCCACGGGAAGCATCAACATGGTGGACTCCCCACAGCTTGCCACACTAGCCGATGAAGTTTCCGCTTCTTTGGCCAAGCAGGGTTTGTGATCAGGCCCCTGGGGCAGTCAATAATCGTGGAGAGAAGAGAGAGTGAGAGTGTGGGAAAAAAAAGAATGATCTGGCCCCTCGCCCTCTGCCCTCCCCGCTGCTCCTCACAGACCGGCTGACCGGCTTGTCACCTAACCTGCTTTTGTGGTTCGGCTTTGGCTCGGGACTTCAAAATCAGTGATGGGAATAAGAGTAAATTTCATCTTTCCAAATTGATTTGTGGGCTAGTAATAAAATATTTTTTAAGAAAAACATGTAAAAACATGGCCAAACCCAACATTTCCTTGGGCAATTGCTATTGATTCCCCCCACCTCCACCCCTTTGAGTCTTAGAGGGTGAAGTAGGCTCTGAAGGTTGTTTCTGGGGAGTTTTAAGGGACTAGGGCAACTCCACCCTAGGGGCATCAGGGACAGCAGCAGCAACAAAAGATTTGGAACTTGGTGTGTTTGTGGAGCTATAGGCAGGCGATGCTAACATGTGTGGATGTGAAGGGGGGCTGAGGCAGCAAAGGCTGAGAGATGGGTGTCAGGGAGTCAGAGGAGAGAGGGGAGGAAGACAGGCTCCTGCCAAGTCGCTTGGGAAGAACAGGTTGCCCCAGCAGCCTTAGAAGGCACAGCTGCCTGTTTGGTAAGGCCCTGGGGAGTATGCGCCCCTTCTGTAGGGCAGCCTAGGCTGGAAGGTAGTATCTTGTTGCTTGGTTCTCCGAAGGCTGACCTTGACAACCCAGGGCACTGTTTTATTCCTCCCTCTCTGCAGGGTGGGAGTCCTGAGCTGAGGGGCTTCATTCTCCTCTCACAGAAAACCCTGCTTTACTGAGTTCTGAAGTTTGGAATTGCAGCCATGATTTTGGCCACTTCACAGACCCGGGACTTTAGGGCTAACCAGTTCTTCGTAAGGACTTGTGCCTCTTTGGGGACATCTGCCTGTTCTCAAGCTTGGTCCTCTGGCATTTCAGCAGGGTGAGGGATGGAGGAGGGGCAGACAGGCCTCCCACCCCTTCCACAGCCACTGCAGCCCCTCCACCTGTCCATCACACCCACGTGTCTGCTAAGAGCCAGTCACTGCCGTTCTTTCATCCTGTCTCACTGTCCTGAGTGCTTAGCCTCCCCTCCCCCATCCTGGCCCTGGGTAGATGTGGGTAGTACCTGCTCTACACTAAGAGCTGGAGTCCTGGGAGGGCAAAGATTTGGAGCTCAGTCTCTAGTCCTACGTTCCACAAATCCAACCAGTGTGCCTGGAGATGACCCTGCACACTTCTGTCTGCTTTTTTTGTTTTAAACTTTAAATAATGGTTGCCTCCTGGGTAAGCCTGGCCCTCTTCTCGTGTTGAGTTGGAGGCAAGTCAGGTGCCAATGTGTTGGCACCAGTAAGAGCAGACAAGACTCCCAGGGCAGGGCCACATCCCTCTCATCCTTCTCTTCCACCCCAGCTTGTGATTGCTAGCCTCCCAGAGCCCAGCCACCAGTAAGTCCCCATGCACATAGTCAGCCCTCCACACCCCAACTTGGGGAACATACCCCCTGGGAATGTTTTTCCTCCAATCCCCGTGGAAGCGGTGCTGCCTGCCCTGCTGGAGCAGTCAGACATCTTCATAGATACAGCCCTTCCCTCCCTGTCTACACCCTGTGCGTTGTAGTTGGATTTGTCTGTTTGTCTGGGTTCACCAGTGACTATGATAGTGAAAAGAAAGGAAAAAAGAAAAAAAGAAAAAAAAAAGGACGCATGTATCTTGTAATATTTGTCAAAGGATTCTAGCTCACCACCAGGGATGGAGGTCCTGGGTATTTCTTGGCTCCACTGGGACTTGGCTCCAGGCCAGTGCAGTGCTTCCCTGCTAGGACATCCCATGTTTTGAAAGTTTTCCTCTGCAACTGGGACCTCACAGACACTGGATTGTGACATTGGAGGTCTCTTAGCTGCCAAGGCCTGAAGCACAGGACCAGAGAGACTCCACCTGTCAGGGAGAGCTTCCTGCTGGCCTGTTTTGCAGAGTGAAGATGGTCCTGCCTAATCACAGCCTCATGTCCCACAGCAGCCCTGAAAGATGGGCTAATAACTACTGCATCCCGAGAGACAAGGGCATCAGTGTCAGCTTTGAGAGCTGTGGCCCTAGAATTCCCATGATTCTCCAGAAGACATCCCTGGGCCCTCTCCAAGCCTTGGCTGCCTCACCACAGGGCTTGGGACGAACTGCCCCACTGAGGAAGGGGACGTCTTAGGAGACCCCCTTGGTGTCCAAGGTGTCAGCCCACTGACCTTGCATGAGCATCTCCTACAGCTGCAGGGAAGAGGCCTCAGGAGAAGCATAGGAGCCCCAGGCCCAATTCTATCACTTCTGGCTTGGATATAGTTAAGGAGTTAAGGACAGACACTGTAGATGGTAGAAGGAAGCAGCCAGCCTTTTCCATTAAAGAACAACCTATGGAGAAGCTCCCCGCTGTTGACAGGCTCAATGGAGAAAAGGGAAGTGTGGCTTGAAGCATTGTCCCTTCATCATGTCTACCTATTCTGGTTTTTATCTAACTTCCCATTGTCCATTCTGCAGTTCCTGTCCTTGAATGGGGACACTGTCATATCTCTTGTAGGGAGAACAGCCCTAAAATAATTATTTGGAGTTATCAGGTCAGTGCTGATAGGCAGTTTACAATGAGAGTCTGGCTTGTGACTTCAGTGAGGACAATCCCCCAGGGGCACAGCACCTGTCCTTTCTTCCCATGCCTTCCTAGTCCAGAGCCAATGTCTTACTTAGGGTGGGCTAGATAGGGTATACCATATGCCTGGTTCCTCCAAGCTCTTAATTCATTTTATCAATAGTTCCATTTAAATTGACTTCAATGGTAAGACTGTATCCTGTTTGAGATTGCTTTGTGCTATAGGGGGGGTGGGGGGGGGGAAGAGGAATATGTTAAGATAGTTCACATGGGCAAACGGAAGTCTTGGAGTGTAGCCATCTGTAACCTTCATGATTATGACCAATTGCTAGAGAGAAGTGTTACGGCTTTAGCCTTCGGGGCTTGTGACAGGCTTGCCCAAGGCAGACAGCCAGCTAGCTCCCTGCCTTCCCAGCCAGGTGTAGCTCCCAGGTTTGTGTAAGAATCTATGAACTACTCTTGTCTGCTGCCTTCTTTTGGCATCCAGAGCCCACCATCCTGCCTCTTTAAAACCCTGGCTTCCTTCCCTCTAAGTCACTGGCACATCAGTTATCACTTCTGGACTGGCTTCAGACCCACAGCTTACAGCTACCAGCAGTAGTCAAGACCTCTTCCTTTAGTCTGTTCTCCAGTAAAGTGGGGCCCAGGGCAGAGGTGGTAACCAACTATAGGACTATGGTTTTGAGCCTCCAAGCTTCTCTCTGGCTTCTGGAAGGGTTATTTTGGGCAGTCTCACCCTCCTGATGGACTGTAGCCTGTGCAGTCACTGTGCAGGGCATGATCTCCAGTGCTTGCAAGTCCTATGATTTCTTTGGTGATTCTGAGGGGGTGGGGGAGGGACATGGAATCATTTTAGCTTAGCTTCCTGTCTGTGAATGTCCATGTAGTGTATTGTGTTTTAACAAACGATTTACACTGATTGTTGCTGTAAAAGTGAATTTGGAAATAAAGTTATTACTCTGATTAAACAAAATCTCTGTTTCTGAGTTTCTAGTACAAGAAAACAAATTTACAAGTTCTTTTCCATTGAGAATTCAGAACAGGAAATGAAAACTAAACCAGACATTGGAGAGGCAGTTTTGGGGTCCTGGAGGTATAGAGTACAGACTTGGTTTATTACCTTTGGCAAACTATCCTCAGACAAGGCTAAATTCAATAGTTCCCAGTTCATTTGAAGCAAAGAAGTTTGGGGTGGGGTGTATGAGATTCCTCACCCCTAGACTTAAGTGGGAGGGGGTGTCCTAGGCTAAAGCAAACTCAAAAGCTCATGTTGCAAATCCAACATGCATTATAGGAATCTGCTAGGGATACAGCAGCTTCTTGCTTGCAACATTTCAATCTCCACCAATTTATTTAGTGCTACAGCATGTGACCAGAGGACTACCTTGGGTGTCAGTCTGTCCACCTTGAGACACTGTTCTCCTGCACATGTGCTGTGTTACCCGACTTCCTTGGATCCCACAGCCTCCCATCTCACATAGGAACACTAGGATTACAGATGCCTGGCTTTAAGCTCAAATTCAGGATCTCACACTGTGCACTTCATCCACTGAACCATCTCCCCGAGTTCTTTGGTAATACGTCAAGGTCATGATAGTCCTTAGATTTCCAATCTCAAAATACTTGTCTTCCCCAGTTCATTGATGTGTTTGGCCTCTGAAGGCAGTTGCTTTAGTCTGGCATATCCTGATGCATATAGAAGCAACACAAAAGCAGAAAAGTGGAAGAACAGCTGAGTCTTAGAGAAGGTCCATCTACTCACTGATCCTGTATAAGAGAATCAGACCCTTAGCCTTCTTAGACAAAGTAATTTTCTCCAGGTAGCAAGAACCAACTTAGATACATGTAAATTACATACATTTTCATCGATCACTCCCCTCAAAGTCTGAAGGTGACAAGTAAAAATCCCCATTAAAGGGGAATTTGAAATTCTATACTGCTTACCTCTTAAAGGAACAATGAGAGGGAATAAATCAATTTTGCTTCACTTCAGAGTAGAATATCTCTTACCTTAGTGAAACACCCTTCACAACACCTAGCCAGCAAATCTCCAAACCCCAGCGAATGCTTCGGCTGCCACCATTGCCAGGCACACAGAGAATAACATATCAAGAAAAGCATGACACACGACTTTCTGTATCTTTTTTTTTATTATTTTTTTCATTTTCCTTCCTTTTTTTTTAAGCACTAGTCTGTGCTTTGCGAACAGAATCAAGACATTAACAAAGATCAGCTTCTCTGAAGAAAAGCATTTCTATAGAACAAAGACAGCTACATGTTCGCTGCCATTACACAGCTCAAAGCAGGAAAAGAAAATATTTACAAAATACAAGTTTTTTTAAATTTTTGTCTTTTTTGTTTTTTTTTTTACAATGCTAAAAGGGTTATTCAGAATTTTCAACCTTATAAATAGAAGAAGCACTTTATGCATAGGGATATGGTGCATTATTGTTGTTTAAAGAAACAATGACAAACCTTTTAACTTGCAAACAAAAAAAAATCACTAATGTTGAAAATTGTGAAAAAACCCCAACCATTAAGCAGTCTGCCTACTATTTTTGTATAATTATAAAATGGCAGAAAAAGAAAATTCCTTTCCCCCTCCCCTTTTTTTGGTGATGTGATTATACATAAGACAGGCACAAGGCTAACAGGAGGTTGGTGGGGAACAATGGAAACCACAGCTAGGACCAGACAGTGTTCCACAGGCAAGGGGAGCAGAGATGAGGGAGTCTAAGTGACTGACAGGGATGTGAAAGAAACAGGGCACGTGACTACTACCGAGTGAAAACATGATACAGAAGTGATGCTATGTACTCCAGACTTCCTAACTTTTAGGGGTGTGGGAATGGGTTAAGCAGTACAAACCCTATCTTCATAGATGTTCTGAGTGGAAGGACTAACTTGTCCGTGTGCATGAACAGGAGAGAGATGGAGAAGGGTGGAACAGGGTGACCTGAGCAGCTGCAGCAGAGCACTGCAGCCAAGGAGCCAAGACAGATGACCGAATGCAGATGAAACTGAAAATAGGTCTTCAAGGTCCAGGTGACAAGGAGAAGCTAGCTGTACTGCTGGCTCAGAGCTCAGTGAGAAGAGCTGGCCAACAGAGCAAAGAAGCTGGCTGGAAGGGTGCGCCAGCACAAGAAGACCAAGGAGGGGTGCCCAGCTAGAGCTAAGTCAAGTCAAGCCACAGACTGGAGGGAAGGGTAAGAGCCCAGATTGCTTGTGTTCTATCCCATCCTAACTTGGTGCTGACTTGGAGCTTTCCACCCACTGCCACCTGGCTGGTCCACCCTACCCCACAGGTGCAAGGGAGAGGGTGATCATCTAACATTGGCAAGTCCAGTGATCCAACAGTGCAGAGGATATGCAGGACCAGGCCAGCAGGGTTTTTTCCTGAACTTGTCTGCCAACTGGAGGAAGTGCTCAGGTGTGACATGAAAACAAAACAAGAAAACAGAAACAACAAAACCAAACCAACCAAAGGAGGATCTAAATTCCTTAAATTCACTAAAAACTGTGAAAATTCCAGCATATGATGTTTGAATATCAAACGCAGAGATTTCTGAAGCTTTAATGCCAATAGTAGAGAGTCTATATAGAGTCTCATTTCCTGCTCATCTGTGAGTTGGGCGCTGAGCTGCGACTGCTGCTGTCAGATGCCGACTCTTAAGGGAGACAACAGGAGGTGAGGTAGGTGCCACCTCTGTCTCCCGACCAGTCTTGCTGCCTGAGGTGCGGCGAGTACAGCGTGCTGCCATGTCCTGTGCATCCAACTGCTCCTCACATTCTGTCTGGGGACTGTAAGCCAGGGGGAAGGTCCGCCGCTCCCATGGTTGGACAGACTGTAGACAGACAAGATAATCTGGTGATGATGACCTAGTTTCAGCTCATTTCCTGGGCCTTCAAATTTGTGGCCCAGTGTTGATAACCAGACTGTCTACTACTATTGGGAGAAGTTTAAGAAGACCCCTCCCCTAAGGTGGGTACTCAGCACATTTCTAGTGTGCTTCAAAACAAGGGAGAGGAAAGCTCTATCTTCAGTATATGCTGCCTCCTCGCATACCCTCCCGCCATTTAAAGGAGATACCTCTCACCTGTTCATCTAGCCCCAGCTCTGGTGTGGAGCAACGGGTGTCTTCATTGGCCAAGTGTCGCAGACTGTCCCGAGCTACAGGGGTGAGAGGGGCTGAGAGCAGTTCTGGGCTAATGGGACTTCTAGGAGACTGACCATGGGAGAACTCTGACAGAGAGTGGCTACTACTGACATCAGGAGAGGCAGGCTGTGGGGTGGAAGGGTTGGCACTGCCCAACTGTGGGGTGGTCCGGCCGTCTGATGACCTGTAAGACCTATGAATCAAGGAATACACAAATGAGTACCTAGGTAATACGCATTTCTTCTGTTTCTTTCTGGGGGGCAGAGGTAGTGAGAGGAGGAGTTATGGGGGAAAAAAAAGCATCTACACCAAAGCAGTTAAAATCCGAACTGACAGTAATGATGTTCTTCTAAGATTCATTAATTCCATTTGCTTCCACTTTTACTCACATAGGTAGGCATAAAAACATGACACCTAAGAGCTGAGTGACCATGAGTTTAAGAGAAAGTCCTGACTAGTGAATTCACAATTGGGACGAGTTGAGATTTTGAAAACAAGTCAAAGAAAAATAGGTGGACTCCTGCCACCGTCTTTTTAGTTTGTGGGTTTTGTGTGTGTGTGTGGGGAGAGGTATTAATGAGCATGAGGACCATGTTGCAGCATAGGGGATGGAGTAGAAGGACACCTTCTAGGTGAGTTTCTTCTACTGTGGGTTTCGGCAGTCGAACTTAAGAGGGTGAGCACTTTCAACCCATTGATTACAAAACCTGTCCTCATCAAAAAGAGGATCATCTTGTGAGGCCTTTAAATTCCTCCAGCTAAATCACCAGGACAACCAATAGGCCTGTAATCATACTTTCTTTGGCTACATCCTCCCTCCCTCCTTCAACAGATTCTGGGAACCTGTGCCTGCCCATTACCTGCTGCCCCGACGCTGGGGTGGCACACTTGTCGTCCACAGCCACCTTGCCCTCTCCATCTCCTCACATTTGGCATGGAGGGCAGCAAATGCTGCATCAGAAAGGTCCTCAATCTGCAACAGAACAGCTTCATTAATCTCTTTTCCCCAGGAAGCTAAGGTTATGAAATTGGCAGAATAAATCTAGAACAACCCTCTCCCGAATGTAGATGCTTCTAGTTAGAGAGAGAGAAGACAATGAGCTCAAATTTGACACCTTATTATCTTTCTTTCTTTTTTTTTTTTTTTGGCTTTTCAAGACAGGGTTTCCCTGTGTAATAGTCCTAGCTGTCCTGTCCAGCACTTGTGGACCAGGCTGGCCTTGAATTCACAGGGATTCACCTACCTCTGCTTCCCGAGGGCTGGGATTAAAGGCCTGCGCCACCACCGCCCAGCAACACCCCTGTATCTTAAGGCATTTTGAGTGCATGCACCCATGACTGGTGTGTGTGTGTGTGTGTGTTCCTCTAAGACAGCATAACTATTGTATTACCTCCTCATTCTCTTCATCAGGACTCCCCTTCAGAGACTGAAGATCAACCTCTCGCCAGCTAAAAAAAGCAGGAATTTGAAAAAAAAAAAAAAGGAAAAGAAAGAAAATTATGGGACTGTAGATTATGACTCTCCAATCTCTAAATGAAGCCTCACATGCAAATACCCACAAAGGCCAGAAACAGAAGCATCAAGTTGAGGCTGGTTAAGACTGTCAAACTCAACTAAAACTTTAAATGTTTAAATAAACACTACATAGTATCAATTGATTGGTATCATATAGAACATATCAGTCAATCTTATAGGGGCTGGAAATAAAGATTTATAAGTCTGATTTGATATTGGGACAACACGTTCACTATTTTAAAACACACAGTGTGAGTGGCCTGCCAGGTTGTGACCTTGAGTAGGTGGATTCATACAATGGAATAAGAGAAGCTATAACTTCACTCCTATCAAGCACCCACCCACCCACCCTGCTCCACTAACTCCACCCTCTTATTTGCTCTTGCTTTTTGAAACAGCAGTCTCACTATGTAGCCCAAACTGGCCGCAAACCCACTGCAATCCACCCATCTCAGTCTCCCAATTGCTAATACTACTGATATGAACAATCCATGCCTGTAGCACAGGCTAGCCTTGAACCTGGCAATGACCATCTAGCCTCAGCCTCCCAAGGTCACAGATTACAGGCATGAGTTACCATGTCTGTTTACCCCCATTTTATTGTTTTTTGAAGACCCACTATGCATTCGGGGGAGATGGGATTATGAGTGTGAATTCATGCCTGGCCCCAGACTCCTCTTTTAAAAAGAAAACAACTTAGGGATAGAGACTGCTTGGCTAGAAGAGAAAAAGTAAATACAGGACAACAGGGAGAGGGAGAGGAGCTGATTAAATAGGGCTTCTACCTTGGAGTAAGGATTTCTTTGTATTGTAGTTTCTCAACACGAGTTGTTGCAGCAACAGACATAGGGATAACAATGTTATTGATATCGAATGAGCTCTCTCCCCTTCTCCTCCTCACTGGCTGCTGTAAGACAAAAGTTTAAATTTCAAGGGAGGTAGAATGCTACAAATTTAAAACCATCAGTCATATGACAGGATGATCATGCACATAACACAGGTCCTGGGGTAGCAGTGGTCACCACAGTATCTAAACAGATTATCCCTGACAGCAGAGTTTTTTGGGGCAGGGGTAGCAGGTGTTGGTCTCAAGGAGTAAGATAAATCCCATTTCACGAGGCTCCCTTTTGAATTGCTAGATTTTACAGGTGGGTGTCCTAGATCTAGAGCCAATTTGGGTTCCTATTCCTTCATTGTCCTAACACCCTTCTTTTAAAATCCTAAAACCCCTGTTCCAGAGCTAGAGAGGGCTGTCATTATGAACACTACTTGTTCTTGGATAGGACTAAACTAGGGTTTAGTTTCTAGTACCAACATGGTGGCTCACAGCTGTCTGTAACCCCAGTTAGGGAGATGACATCCTTTTCTGACCTTTGCAGCCACATGTAGCAGTGCAAATATATATGCAGGCAAAACACACACAATAAAATTAATCTTAAAATCTGCTTTACCCTTTCTCCTTTGTCAACAACTCTGGTTTTTTTTTTTTTTTTTTTTTTTTTGGTTTTTCAAGACAGGGTTTCTCTGCAGCTTTTTTAGAGCCTGTCCTGGACCTAGCACTTGTAGACCAGGCTGGCCTCGAACTCACAGAGATCTGCCTGCCTCTGCCTCCCCAGTGCTGGGATTAAAGGCGTGCGCCACCACCGCCCGGCACAACTCTGGCTCTTAAACACAATGTTTCCACTCAGTGGTGACTAGTTAGATTAAAAGCATTGATTTCTCTCAGCAGAAAAGAGGCTCAAAAGGCAGGTCCACCTTAACAAACTATCTTACCTTAAGCTGCCATGAAAACCCTTTTCTCTTGAGGATCTTAACTCTTCAGCTAAGTCTGTACCAACCACTTTCTCAGCCCTTACATAACTCTCATCCATCTTTCTTTCTCTCTCCCCCCCCCCCCCCCCCCCCCCGTCTCTCTCTTTCTTTTGGTTTTTCGAAACAGGTAGCTTTGGAGCCTGTCCTGGAACTAGCTCCTGTAGACCAGGCTGGATTTGAACTCACAGAGATCCGCCTGCCTCTGGGATTAAAGGCATGTGCCACCACCACCCGGTTCATCTTTCTATTATGTTGGGGGAAAGAGTAATGGAAGGAAACTGAAAAGAAGAAACCTGTCTATAGCTTCCACCCCCCCCCCCCAAAAGGAAATGTGTTCCACAGTAAGTGGGAATATTAAATCTTTGGGGAAATAAGACTTTCAAGGGTTCAGTAACAAAAGAAGAGTAGGACATCTATGGTAGACAGGACACTAAGAATGAATAAAGCCAGGTATGGTGCTGCACATCTTTAATCCCAATACTTGGGTGGCACATGTAGGCAGATTTCTGAGTTTAAGCTTAGTCTGGTCTACACAGCAAGTTCTAGGAGAGTTAGAGCAACATAGAGAGACCCTGTCTTAAAAGAGTCAGACAGATAGACTGAATAAAGCAAAGAGCCAAATGATCAAATCTTCTAGACAGAAGAAAAACTCTATTAGCTGCTTCTGCCCAGAGAGTAAATACCTTATCCTGAAACAGCCTGTTAACTGTGAGAGGCCATAGGGAAACAGTGGGATGACAAACATGTTGTCATGGCAACAACACAGCTGGAAACACCCAAGAGCCTGCATTCATACTCAAACCACCAAATGTGGTCAGCCCACAAGGGAACGGTAAGAAAGATAAGCTACTAGCTCCAACCAACTATTATATCCATCTCCTTGGAAGGTAAGATAATTCCATCATCTTAGAACACTGTAAGAAGCCGGGCGGTGGTGGCTCACGCCTTTAATCCCAGCACTCGGGAGGCAGAGGCAGGCAGATCTCTGTGAGTTTGAGGCCAGCCTGGTCTACAAGAGCTAGTTCCAGGACAGGCACCAAAGCTAGAGAAACCCTTTCTCAAAAAAAAAAAGACACTGTAAGAATATTAAAAACAACAGGATTTCAGATGGTGCCATGAATGATTTCAGGTCATCACAATTTCCAATTTGCTTCTTTATCAGCAACAATAGATCATCATTAACCTCACACATTTTGGGTCAGAGGTTAACTGAAATGGTGGAGAATTTTGGAAATCTTGCCTGGTTGAGTTCTGAAAGTTAAGCAATAGTGACTGCACATCCAAAAGCTTCTGTCACTACTACATCTTGGCTGAATTTCCATGACCCACATAAGAAATGAGTCTTGAAGAAGTCTTTGGAAAGATAGCTTTCTATCTTGGTTAAGAATGAAACTCCTGCTAGAAACAGCTATGAATGTCCCCAAAGCATCCCAGGCCTCTGGGCTGTACCCTTCTCTCTTAAACACCCATTCTGCTAGCACTCATTCAACTCAACTTAACTACCTTTTCCAATTTAGAGTCAGAAAAGGGGGGAGGGTGGCAGCATTGAGATTTTCTAAACCTGGTTTCACAGCAGAAAGAAACAGGAGGACTCGGCCTAATCCTCTCAAAGTGCTGCCATATCTAGTCTCTAAATTTTTCTAAGGAATATTTTTAAAAGTCACTGGATTTCAACACACACACAAAACAAACACAATTTGTTTAAAGACCACTAAGATGATTTTAGTACAAGTAACAACTACTGTGAAGCACAGCTACAAATACCCTGAAAGACCCTGTCTTGCCCGCTTCGACCAGCTACCACCTTGCTCCTCAACCTAAATTTGGCATATCACTCTGCTTAATGAAAGAATCCTGATTCTCTGAATAAATGAAGCAATCAGAACCTGAAGGAGCTGGGTGTGGTGGTACAGGTCTTTAACCCCAGAACTTAGGAGGCAGAAGCAAGAGGATTCTGTGAATTAAGCCAGTGAAATACAGACAGCCAGATCTACATAGAGAAACCTTGTTTCAAAAGAAACAACCTAAAGGATTAGCACAGTGCCATGCATAAAATCTGTACTTAATAAGGTTAAATTCCAAATGATCTAGTTCTAAGTCAACACTCCCCAGACTTATCAGGGCTGACAGATGAAAAAAAGAATGCTGATTTACCAAGTCCTGGACCTTAGAGTTTTTTTTTTTTTTAAATAAGAATTATTCTCTATCATCAGATTATGTGAAACCCTTTCCTCGTGTTTGGCTGAGTGTGGTAATAATACTACACACCTATTCAGACAAAGTCTGTGAGTGGACAAGGTGAAAGAAAGCTTTTTGGAAAGGACAGTCTGACCTGTAAGAGCAAAGAACAATATGAGTTTGTACCTCATTCCAAGAGTTTAGCGAGCACATTTTGTGAGCTTAGAGCTTCTACAACATCTCTTTTCTCAGGCCAAAGCTGTGTGGTGTCCTAGTGAGAGAGCTGACTCTGAAGTCAGACTACAAGGGTTTGAATCACAATCACAGCCCTCACAAACTGCCTTTTACCTTATGAAATACACTCAACCCTGTGCAGCCTTAGTATTCATGTCCACAAAAACCAGGATTCATAATACTATTTATCAAAGGACACTGAAGGATTAAATGGGATGGCATGTATGAACACTGATCCTTTTGCCTCATCCTCCTGAGTGCTAGAATTATAGACTTGTGACACCAAGTCCAGCAGTAGAATGTTTAGTAAACAAAACAGTACCAAAATTTAATATTACTAATATAGTTACACTTAGTAACCTGCTGCATCCTATTTCTGCTCTATACATCTGAAAAAGTATGAGTTCTGTCTTCTCCCTTCTACCATCACTGTTTATTCTTAGTATCCTACTGCCATTCATCAGTAGAAGAAACAAGGAACTGTTGTCTTGAATGCCTTAAAAGATTAGGGCCAGGGTATTCAAGTTCAAGGTGAAGCAGATCCTAAACAATCACAAAGCACCTTCAAAGAATCTGCCTCTAGAACAAAGGTCTAGACCTTCTAACAATGCCCTAGTACTACTTTCCTGGAAAAAAATAAAAATCAACCATCAATAACAAAACCCACACCCATGCCTCTATGATTCGTTTTTAATATGAAAACCCGAGGGTCAAGTTCTACAACTACACTCTACACTGGTCTCTAGGGTTATTATGAGTGCCCTGTAATCTGTAAAATGTCCTACCAACTCCACAGGTACTTACAGACGTGCTGGCTGCAACCTGTGAGCCAGAGCTGGTAGGTGTGGAGGTGTCTGATGAGGTGGAGAGTTGTCTCACCAGGGGGCTGTGTGATGGATGGTGGGTAGCTGTCAAGTAGCTCGAACTGCTCATGTCTGTGTGATGCTTCAACACTGCAGAAGTCAATAGAAAGGAGAGGAATACACTGCTAAATGGATATCGTAACCAGTTCTACTTCCAACATGTTAGGAATGCCAGCAATGCATACTAAAGGCGAAAAAATAAAGTTTTTTTGTAGCCTAAAGGATAAAAAGCTGCAGAAACTAGCTGATGAGAAATAGGGGACTGGGCAAATGTAGCAGTAAGATGTGACTGCATTTAGAAGCAATAGTGCCCCGTGCTGTGCCTTTCTAGCAAGTAATGGTCAAAGCTTGGGGTAGGGGGTTTTAAGAGAAGCTTGGGCTGTCCCAGAAAGCTCTGAGCAAGTGCCAATGCAGGTAGAGGTGCCGGCCTGGCCCTACCTTCACTTCTCTCAGATGAATGGTCTCGCAATCTCATTTTGCTGTGGTTTGGGTCATGTACTTGTGTCGGCAGATTGAGCAAGCGCTCTGCTTTTGGAGCTGTCACTCGCTCCACCATAGGCACAGTCCCCACATCGTCTAAGTGCTGCCTGTGGGTCCTGTCAGGCCGGGTTTGGTGATGGGACAGCTCTGAAGAGGGGAACAAAAAAGAGCTGTGAAGTACATTCACTCAAATCTTATTTGAGTTCTGAGCTCTTCAGTTCTTAGGCCAGTGCTATATATCCACGGCAGCACCATAGTCTTTGGGATTCAACCTTCTAGTTAATGGCACAATAGCTAAGACAGGGACAGGGAGTCACAAACAGAAATGTTAACACTAAGGCTTCATTCAGAAGTCAACCTGCTCACAAGTGGACCCAGTATGTTACTACTGGCTGTTCACTGACCATTTTGGGTTTTACGTGTTTGAAAATGTTTCCAAAGTCTACCTGAGAGCATCCAAACCAAACAGATAGGGTAGATAAGCTGTGAGCTGAATTTATACTAGGTAACTAAAAGCTTTTTCCAATCCCATAATATTGGCATAGCAGACCAGTAACTAGAGAATATAAAAGGTATAAAATACAGCAATAGTGATTCCAGAAGACTCCTTAGTTCCCTAAAACTTACTGGCTGTTGTAAGGAAGGAGTTGACCAACTTATGCCTGTCTTTACGAACTGGATCTGACAGACTGCATGGCATGGGTGCTCTGTGCTTAAGTGAAAACTTTTTGGTAGGTTTGATCTTGTCAAAAGGCTTGTTTTGCCACTGAGACTTCAACATGCTCTGGAAGTGCAGGCTTGTGGGAACATCTGTAAGAAACACAAAACACCATGGGTTAGTCCAAGAACCTGGCCTCTGGGCTCCTCTCTGATTGAAGGGTGTCTGGTCACTGACTCTCCAGGTCAATATACCCATCAAATAACTCTCTACCTTAGCAAAACCAGGGGATGTCATATGGAAGACCCATTTATGTGAACTTTATTGATGTATACATAAGTAAGTAGTGTTACCACCTTGGCCTTTTATCTACAAGTTCCGGTGGAGGTAAAAATATAATACATTTTTTTGTTATACTGATGGGAGACTTTGCTTCCCATGTTGATCTTAATGATGTGGCAGACTTTGAACATCCTATTTCAATTCTTATATTTAAACCTACTTCATTCTACATGTACAACCATCATGTACTTGTTCAGCAATTACTTATGTTCCCATGGGGCCTAAGTTCTGTGATACAGCACACCCTATGCTATCCGGGACCACAGAAGGTACTTTATTATCCTTCCAGTACAAGCTATGCCATCCTCCTTGCTCTAGAGCACGATCATCTTGTCTTTTGATTATCAGTGTATTTCTTCTTTTTTCTTTCCTTTTTGGATTTTCAAGACAGAGCTTTTCTGTATAACAACCTTAGCTGTCTGTATCCTGGAACTAGCTCTTATTGACCAGGCTGACCTTGAACCCACAGAGATCCACCTGCCTCTGCCCCCCAAGTGCTGGGATTAAAGGGATGCACTACCACCTCACAGCCTATGTGTTTTATAAAGCTGATTAGTGGAAAACTAATAACAGTTTTTACTTCCTCACTACTGTTTTCTTTAAAATCACACATCCCCAACACCCTCTAAGACAAAGTCTCACTATGTTGTTTAGGCTGGCCCCCAAATTCCTAGACTCTAGCGATCCTCCTGCCTTAGCCTCTGTGACTGTAGGTATGGACCCTCATGCTCTAAGTTGTATTTTCCTATGAATTAAGTATTTTACTAATTAGGAAAATAATTTCTAGTGTTAAAATCATTTTCTCTGTGAAAATGCTTGAAACAAACACAACACTTAAGAAACTAAGGCAGTAGTATTGCCACGAGGTCTAGGCTACAGTCTAAGAGTCTGTCACAATAAAATCAAATAGGCCCTTGAGAGCCATTTCAATTTAGGTGATCCATTGTTTATTTACAGTGTATATTTCTGGTCTATACTACTGCTTTTGATTGTGTGTGTGTGTGTGTGTGTGTGTGTGTGTGGCAGGTCTCTCTATGAAGTCTTTGCTAGCCTAGACCCTGTTATGTGCACCAGGCTGGCTGTGGCCCAAGCTCAATTCCTTGCTACCGAGAAAACAAACATCAACCCCCAGGCTACAGAAGCATGAGAGGGGGGAACCCACAAAAAAACCAAAAATTTAAAACACTTGTGGTACTGCCTTGCTAAATACAGATCAAAGTGGGGACATAGCCATGGATAGAGTATTCTAGTACATGAACACGTATCCCCCTCTTTTCTTTTCTTCTTTTTTTGTGATGCTGGAGATAGAACCCAGGCCACGTATTTGCTACACACACTCAAGCTACATCCCTCCAAGCCCTGTTTCAGTTTTCTTAATTTCTTCTCTATCATGTCTGGTAGCCATCAATAACGTTTATCCCTCCACCCAACCAAGCGATGTTGAAAAACTGTGTTGATATGTATGAGAGGCTGGTCTTGCACTTATACCAAGCCCAACTTTGTGTTTTAATTACTGAGAATTATAGGTAACGTATGTTCCTTTTCTTTTGGATTTTTTGAGACAAGGTTTCTCTGTAGTTTTGAAGCCTGTCCTGGAACTAGCTCTTGTAGACCAGGCTGGCCTTGAACTCAGAGATCTACCTGCCTCTGCCTCCTGAGTGCTGGGATTAAAGGGACACGCACCAACATCTGGCACTTAAAAAAAAAAAGGCAAGATTTCTTTGTGTAGCCCTGGCTGTCTTGGAACCAGCTCTATAGACCAGGTTGGCCACAGGCTCGAGATTCGCCTACCTCTGCTTCAAGTGCGGGGATTAAAGGTTTATGCCACCATTGCCTAGAAAAACTCAGCTTTTTATCTTTAATCTTTTTTTAAAGATTTATTTATTATACAATGTTCTGTTTGTGTGTTTGAATGCACACCAGAAGAGGGCAATAAATGGTTGTGAGCCACCATGTGGTTACTGGGAATTGAACTCAGGACCTCTGGAAGAGCAGTCAGTGTTCTTAACCTCTGACCCATCTTTCCAGCCCATACTCAGCTTTATTTACTTATTTATTTATTCATTCGTTTGTTTATTTATTTAGTATACAATATTCTGTCTGTGTGTATGCTTGCAGGCCAGAAGAGTGCACTTCTTTACAGATGGTTGTGAGCCACCATGTGATTGCTGGGAATTGAACTCAGGACCTTTGGAAGAGCAGGCAAACCTCTGAGCCATCTCTCCAGCCCCCATTCTCAGCTTTTAAGACAGGGTCTTGCTTCATAGTTCAGGCTGGCTTTACACTTGGGGTGATCATCTTGCCTAAGATACCAAGTGTTGAGATTAAAGATATTAGAAACTACACTTGGCTTTTTAAAACAACAATAACAAAAAATTTATTTTAAAATTATGTGTGTGTCTCTGTGCGCAAGGTATATGCACACAGTGCAGGTATCTACAGAAGCCAGAGGCTTCAGATGTCCTTGGATCAATACGAGTGCTGGGAACTGAACTCAGCACGTATGCATTTAATAGTTGAGCCATCTCTCCAGCCCCCTCAACTCTGGTGTTTGAGATGGGGGTCTCTCTGTTACGTACTCTGGCTATCCTGGAACTTGCTATGTACAACAGGCTGGACTTGAATTCACAGAGATCCACTTGTCCCCAAGTGTAAGCCACCACACCACCCTCATATTGAGCTGGAGGCTACATGACAAACACTGTCTCAAAAACAAACTTCTATCTCAATCCACAAAAAAGAAAGTAACCTGCCCACAGAAAAGTGAAGTGAGGGATGGAAGATAAGACAAATGGGATGGGTAGGCTAACAAGGAGAGGAGGGAAGAGGGGTTCATCCACTTTAAGTCCCTATTCTAAGTCCTAAAATAAATACACCAAACAGCTGAATGTGATGGTGCATGCCTATTAACCCCAGGATTTGGGAGGCAGAGACAGAAGGACTGTTTCAAGCTCAAGGTTAGCTAAGACTACATATAGTGATATCTCAAAACAATACAATGTAAAACAGACCCACACTTGCCAGAACTTTACTGTATTTTCTTTTAATAGCTTCTATAAAAGAATAAGCAGAAACTTGTTAAATTCCCCAAAAGGTGGACAATACAAATTCCTAGACACTGTTGGTTTGAGTATACATACTAACTGAATAGTAGTTATCCTAGGACATGGGAAGAACCAAAAAATCTCAACATGTGCTGAGGCTGTAGCTCAGTGGTAGAGTGTTTGCCTATACACACAAGGTCCCGGGCTTAAAATTTAAAACAAACTAGACAGACTAGAAGACCCAAACAAAGGCATGAAATATCAAAAAATGTTGGGCATGTAGTGCTCGTCTGTATAATCCCAGTACTTAGGAGGAAAGGAAAGAGGGGCGATCAGTAGTATGAGGTCAGCCTGTATCCACACTATGATACTCTGCCACAAAAAAAAAAAGAAAAAAAAAGTAAAAACTCAGTAGAGATTAATTCAGCTATAGGATATTCCACTTTCCATTTATATAAGATTAAAGTACTATAATCAAAGAAGGTATAGTACTTTATCAGGTAAATAAAAGGAAAATATAAATTCATTATTAGCGTCATCTTAAATTACTACTTCCTTAAAATGAAACGTGACTAGAGACTGTACCTTCACTTCACCAAGTTCTGATATGCTGTGGTCATAAGTCTGCTATTGGAGTATTTTGCAAAGCTCACTTCCTCCTCCTGCTGGAAAGCCACAGACTCCCCAAGTACACACGCTGGTAGTTTCCCACAAAACAGCATTTTCATTGCTCCTTTTGACCTTTTTTTTTTGTTGTTGTTGTTTTGAGAAACAGGGTCTCACTACATAGCCTTGGCTGGCCTTGAACTCACAAAGATCTGTTTGCTCTGAGTGCTGGGGCTGTCAACAGCATCTCATTTTTTTTTTCTTCTAAACTTTCTCAGTCATTTGAGGTGGGATCTTACTGCAGTATAGAACTTGTTATGCCTACCAGATGGGCCTCAAAGTTAACTCATGGCAATTTCTCTGCTTTTCTGCACCCCAGCCAGGCGCTATGATTTTAAGTGTACACCATCATATCTGGCCCTTTTAAGACAGAGTCTATGTTGCCAGCAGAACTCCTGTCTTAGCTTCCCCTAAATAGATCATACGCTTGTATCATGGAGCCCAAATCAATCTTCCCTCTCCCTGCTGGGCACAGGGTTTCTCTGTGTAGCTCTGCCTATCCTGGAACTAGCTCTGAAGACAAGGCTGGTCTCTCAGACTCAAAGATATTCACCTGCTCTCAGCCTCCTGGAATTGAGATTAAAGTCTAAAAAGATTCCTTCTTTGTTTTTTTTTTTTTGAGACTCTCTATGTATTCCTGGTTGTCCTGGAATTCACTATATAGACCAGGCTGGCGTCGTACTCACAAGACATGCCTGCACCTGCCACCTGAGGGCTGGGATTAAAGGCATGCACAATCACTGCCTGATTTTTTGGCTCAGTTTGATTTCATTTACACCCTCCCCCTTCTTTCTTTTCCTCCCTCCCTCTTTCCGTCTCCCTCCCTCTTTCATTCTTTCCCCTAAGACAGGGTTTCTCTGTGTAGCCCTGGCTGTCCTGGAAATGGCTTTCTACACCTGGGTGGCCTCAAACTCAAGATCTGTCTGCCTCTGCCTACCGAGCACTAAGAATAAAGGTGTGTGCCATGCCTAAAATGTGCTGAAGATGGAAGACAACACAAAATTTCAGGATAAAGACTGTGATCCTAACAACTCATATGAACTGATTAGGAAACAAAATAAAATTACCATTTATTTTTGTTATACAGGGCCACAGAACAGCTATCACTAAGCTTCTAAGTGTAGGGGTGGGAACTTCAATAGACACTCATCCAATGTGTGATACAGGTATCTGTAATTCCAGCATTCTGGATGCATAGGCCGGAGGACCAGGAGTTTAAAAGTCATTCTTGTGAATTTGAGGCCAGTACAGAATACATGAGACCCCAACTCACACTCTGCTCCTAAGTGAGGAGTATGGCTTAGTAAGAATGTAACCATCCATAAAAAACTTAAAGGAGTCAAAACAATACTAATCTTGCCGGGCAATGGTGGTGCATGCCTTTAATCCCAGCATTCTCTGAGTTTGAGGCCAGCCTGGTCTACAAGAGCTAGAGCTAGTTTCGGGACAGGCACCAAAGCTACAGAGAAACCTTGTTTCGAAAAATAAAAAACAACAGCAACAACAACAACAAATCTTATCTTTAAAAAAAAAGAAAAGGGAGCAAGGCATGGTGGCACCTCTCTTTAATCCCGGCACTCTGGAGCAAATGCAGGCTGTGAGCTAAAGACCCAAAGCAGCTGCTGAGAACCAAACTCAGGATCTTTGTAAGAGCAATGCAGCCCTTTACCATGAAGTCATTTTTCCAGATTTGTCTTTGATTTTATGTTATTATTTATTTATGTAGCTAGTGTACAACATGCACACGTAGTACTCATGAAGGTCAGAAGAGGGTGTTGGATTCTCTGGAAATTGAAGTCATGGACAGTTGTGAGCCACCATATAGGTGCTGGGAACCAAACTAGGGTCCTCTGGAAGAGCAGTCAGTGCTCCTCTCAACTGCTAAGTAAATTCCAATCCCTTACTTTTTATTTTAAATATTTATTTTTATTTTATTTGTATTAATGTTTTGACTGTATGTATAAATGCACACCACGTGCATTCAGTGCACTCAGGAGCTAGAAAAGACACCTGGGAACTGGAGTTATAGATGTCTGGGAATCAAACCTAGGTCCTCTTCAAGAGAGCAAGTGTTCTTAACCTCTGAGCCACAGCTCCAGCCCCTTCATATATAACCCCCCTGTCAAAAGATGACATGGAAGATGCTCTTTCCTATTGAATCACAGGTCAAACAGCAAAATTCTGACAAGTTTTTGATGACAGAAAGGGACACTGAGTATCTGACATCACTGATTTTCTTTCACCTGGAACCCTATCAGATCTCACTGGTTAGACTTTAAATTCTGATGTCTTTCTTACCATCTGGAAATGCTAGAACAGGGTGAACACAAGAATCCAGCTGAGAAAGACGTTCCAACAGAGGGGCTTCATAGTGAATTTCAGGAGGCATGGTGTTTACGCTGCCTGAACCACACAGAGCACAAGAGGGATTGACATCACAGCCAGAGCGGGTGGTGCTATTCCGGTTAACCTGTGAAAAGCAAAACAAAACTGACAATTTGTTCTAATAAAAACCGAACATCCTTGCTGGATATCAGCACATGCTTTTAGTCCCAATCACCTAGCTCTCTCAAACTGTCCTCCACTTTCAAAAGACAAGACACAACTCATGACTAATGAAAAGAAAACATGCATGTTGAACGATCCCATTCACAATTTTTCTATTAGATTAATTCCAAAGATACATTATTTTCTTTAAACTTCCTTTACATACACAGAATAAGATAGAGTTAAATGAAAGTACCCCAGAGATTTAATTATTTAAAATTACAAGCTTTTTCTTTTTCTTTTACATTTTTAGGCTTTGATACAAAAAGCTGAGATGTCTAATACAGAATCCCTACAGTCTTGTGCTACAAAGAACAAGCCCGGCACTTCCCAAGCACGTTTCGTAACGTCATCTAGGCAACACCCAACCTGCAAGATTATGCCTGGGGAATGGCACTGTGAAAAGGAATGCTAGAAAAAAAGACTAGTTATCATAATAAAACAAAGCAGGAGCACCAAAACTCTACCCCAGACTGTCATCTCTCTTCCCCCCTCAGAATTCACATAAATGATCTCATCTTAGTTTTCCTCATTGAATGCTGGCTCCTGTTATTTTTTGAGACAGGTTTGTACTATGTTTCCCAGATTGGTCTTAAATACCCACAAATCCCTTATTCTCCTGTATGCCACAGTATAGATAGATATGTGCACCACACCTGGCTTATAATGTCTCTTCTGTTTCCCCTTTTGAAGGAGAAGTGAAGAGAACGTCTCAGGTAGTCAAAGTTGACCCCAAACTCCTGATGCTGCTACTTCTACCACCCAAATGCTGGGAGCCTGTCGTGTGTGTGTGTGTGTGTGTGTGTGTGTGTGTGTGTGTGTGTGTGAGTGAGAGAGAGAGAGAGAGAGAGAGAGAGAGAGAGAGAGAGAGAGAGAGAGAGAGAGCGTGTGAGTCTGTTTTTCTGCCTGTCTTTGGAAGTGCTCAATGTTCCCTTACCCCTAGAGTAACTACTGGATCAGCGCCTCTGAACTATACTCACAGTCCCTTCAAAGACAGGTGGGAGGAAGGAGCTAGAGATGGCTCGATGGTTAAGAGGGCATGCTGCTCCACCACGCCTGGTTAACACTTTTGATTTCAGCAAAAAGAGTATAGGTGAGAAACAGAAGTATTCACGGCAGCACTTAAACTTCCAGAGACTCTTCCATTTTGTTTCAAATACTCAAGCCAGGAGTTTTCAAATCTGGCTGCAGTCATCTAAGAGCTTTTTGAAAAACAAGACCTCCCAATGAACAAAGTATAACTATACATATGAAACTGCCACATCAAACATGGCATGCTAACTCAAAATTAAAACGGAAAAATAATTTCAATCCTAACTCCTAACTCCAAACCAACTAAACCAAGCTCTAGGGAGGAGCAGGTTTAGAAACTTAGTACTTTTTTAAGGATCTCAAGAAACCTTGGGGGCTAACCTACTTTGAAAAGCATTAGGTAAATGGAGTGAGGTTGAGAAGAGACTGATCTTGCGAGTACTCACCTTCTTAGAAAGAGGAACAATGCTGCTGGGCCTAACAAGCCTCCGCTTCTTACAGCTCACTACAGGCCTTGTTCGGGCTGCCACACAGGTGCTGTCAGATGATGAAGAAACTAAATTCAGCCGTTGCTTTTTATGTAATTGTTCCTCAGCATCAGAGCTGTCACCTGGAACATGGTCCGCCAGGACAGGCTGAAGACTACAAAAAGGGAGGAAGATACATTTCAAAACACAGAGGAAGCAAAACCTCTAATGTGGGCTCCATTATCTGACTTTCAAATGTTCAAAGACACAAACAGGCCTTCTTTTACAGGAGCAGGTCAACTCTGGATGAGAGCGCACGCTTATTTCTGTGTGTGCCTACTCAGGAGGCTCTCAGTGCACAACACCTATCATGTCTGAAAGGTGCAAAAGTCAATAAACAAACTCAAGTACTCATTGTTAGCTTTTCTCCCATAACAAAAATATGTCTCACAAAAACTATAGAAAAAATTATAATTTATAAGAAAACAATTTTGCAAATTTGTTTTGTTTTGGGGTGATGGAGGAGGGTCATCTGTCTATGTGTTACTTTTATTGGTTAATAAAGAAACTGCCTTGGCCCTTCGATAGGACAGAAAATTAGGTAGGTGGAGTAGACAAAATAAAATTGTGGGAGAAAGAAAGCAGAGTCAGGCAGACGCCTCAGGCAGACGCCATGCCTCTCCTCTCTGAGACAGACACAGGTTAAGATCTCTCCTGGTAAGCCACCCCTCATGGTGCTACACAGATTACTAAAAATGGGTTAAAACAAAATGTAAAAATTAGCCAATAAGAAGCTAAAACTAATGGGCCAGGCAGTGTTTAAATGAATACAGTTTCCGTGTAATTATTTCGGGTAAAGCTAGCCAGGTGGTGGGAAGCAGCCCGCTGCTCCCATCACAACATTGGGTTTTTTTCTGGTATTGTTTTTGGAGATACGGTTTCTCTGTGTAACAGCTCTGGCCATCCTAGAAGTCACTTTGTAGGCCAGGTTGGCCTCGAACTCAGAGATATCTGTTTGCCTATGCCTCCCAAACGCTGGGATTAAAAGCACAGAACACAATGGACCAGCCAATTTTGCAAACATTAATGAACAGTGTTAAAAACAGTTCTCCTGGGGCTGGAGAGATAGCTCAGTGGTTAAGAGCACTAGTTACTCTTCCAGAAAACCCGGGTTCAATTCCCAGCACTCACATGGCAGCTCACACTGCTTGTAATTCCAGTTCCAGAGAATTCAAAACCCATGGCAAAACCACCAATGCATATAAATTAAAAATAAATTAAAAAAGTTCTCCTGTGATAATGAATTCTAATGATAAATAATATTTTATTCACATGCATAGGGAACTTAGGAATCTTCACATAATTTAACTGTAGGACTTTGTTGACTCCATAACCAGTCAGACAATGGTAGGTACAAAGGATTACATACACATACTAAATAAAATAACTTGGTATTGGGAGGTAGACACAGGTTGATCTTTGAGTTCGAGGCTAGCCTGGTCTACAGAGTGAGTTCTGGACCAATCAGGGCTACAGAGAAACCCTGTCTAAAGAGAAAAAACAAAAAACTTGGGCATAGTGTAAGACACACAAAATATTACTCAATAATAGGGTTTCTTTAGTCAGCCTTGACTTGACTGGGAATAACTAGGCACTCCAAATTCATTTTTTTGCATTTTTTTAAAAACTGATTTTATTGAACCATACAGTTTCCCCTTTTTTTCTTTCCTAAATTCAACTTTTTTATTTTTTGAGACAGGGTTTCTCTGTGTATCTTTGGAGCCTGTCCTAAAACTCATTTTGTAGACCAAGCTGGCCTTGAACTCAGGCATCTGCCTGCCTCTGCATCTTGAGTGCTGGGATTTAAAGGTACGCATCACCAACACCTGCAGCGACCACCACTCCCCAGCAATTTCTTTAGCCCAATCTGGCCTTGAACTGGTGATCCTCCCACCTCCGCCTCTTTCACCAAATCCTACCGGTGTGTACCACCACAACTGGCCAAATTCAACTTTTACATACATGGGCATTAAGCATGAGAAGTAAAGGAGATAAAAATTACCTGTTAACAACCCCATTGACAGGTCTCAGTGCTCCACATGATTTGGTAGACAAGGACTCCGAATTATGACTAACAGAAATACCATGGTTTTCTGAAGGCTGAGAAACAGACTCAAGCTGAGTAAAGAAAAGAAATACAAAACACATTAGCACTAACCCCTGCAACACCATTTCACTGAAATCTCTGAAAAACAAAACGTGGGGGCTGGAGAAATGGCTCGGTGGTTAAGAGCATTGCCTACTCTTCAAAAGGTCCTGAGTTCAATTCCCAGCAACCACATGGTGGCTCACAACCATCTGTAATAAGGTCTGGTGCCTTCTTCTGGCCTACAGGCACACACATAGATAGAATATTGCGTACATAATAAAGAAGGAAAGAAAGGAAGAAAGAAAGGAAGAAAGAAAGAAAGAAGGAAGGAAGGAAGATGGGTACATTTAAAAAAAAGTATATGATTTAGATAAAATGATTAAAGAATTAGCTCTAGAGAAAAGAGGAACCTAAATATTTACCAGATTACATGTAGAACATACATACTGACAGAGGAAGAACTTCAATATAATTCTGTGGAACAAAAGTGTAGCCAAACAATTACACAGTAACATAACTCTCCCAAGAAGGATAAAACAGTAAGTAACACAGTAACAGAGCATCTTCTCAAGGATAAATAGCATAGGTTTGGGTTTTAGTTTTTTGAAATATTGTTTTGGGTCTGTGTGTGGAGGTCAAAAGACAACTTTGTGGAGGTGTTTCTCTCCTTTCCAACTGTACACAGGTAAAGAGGACTGCACTTAGGCTACCAGGCTTTTGTAGCAAATGCCTTTACCAGCTGTCATCTTGTAAGCCTGATACTCAAGAAGACTTTTAAATGAAATCAGTAAATAGTTACATACCCAATGTACCAGTCATTCCTACAAACTGGCACTTTGGCCAGGAAGTTATCCTAAATTAAGGTGTAAGATAGAAAATTCCACTCTCACTAAATTATCTGCTGCTAGCAGTTTAATTTTAAAATGAGACCACACAACTCACTGCACTTTCCTATTTGTGGACTGATCATTAAAGAAAATCTATACAACAGCTGGATACCTCACACCTTTAATCCCAGCAGAAGCCAGTGGATCTCTGAGAGTTCAAGGCCAGTCTGGTCTACAGAACTAGTGCCAGGACAGTCTCCAAAGCTACAGAGAAACCCTGTCTCAAAAAACAAAAACAAGCAAACAAAGGAAAGAAAATCTACACAATTGCTTGTCCTCAAGCTCTATGCAGCTGAGGATGACCTTGAGCTTCTTTATTTTATAACATAACAATTTTTTAATGTTTTTTTAAAAATATTTATTTATTATGTATACAATATTCTTTCTGCGTGTATGCCTGAAGGGCAGAAAAGGGCACCAGACCTACCGATGGTTGTGAGCCACCATGTGGTTGCTGGGAATTGAACTCAGGACCTTTGGAAGAGCAGGCAATGCTCTTAACCACTGAGCCACCTCTCCAGCACCTCCCCCCCTTTTTTTGACCTGGAGCTTCTATCTATACACTGTCCCCTCCCCATGTAGTCTATGCTTGGCTAATATGGCATTAGCAACTGAAGCAGGAGCTTACATCCCTAGCCCAGAGAATTAGTATTTACAAAATTTCAAAAGGAACAATGTTGTTTAATTACAATAAACCTATAAGCAGGATATATATATATATCCAAATATTTATAACTTAAGGAAATAGCAACTGCAAAACATCTTGCCAATTTTACTCAAAAGGATAGTTAGGGATCAATATTTCCTAGACAGTTTCTATTGCTTTAACTCTACCCACATTTTGTCAGGCCAAAGTACCACTATGCCTCCAGTGAATGCAAAAACTGAAGGAAAAGAAACTATTCCTGCTTAACCAAAGGTAAGAATGATATCCTGAACTACTGAAAAAATAGCAATAGCTTACATTTTTAGCATATCTTTCTCTAAGAAAGCATATTAATAATAGTTCAGTTGTTTTCCCCATCACTTCTGTAAAGTAGGTTGAGTATGAAATGGATAAAAGATAACCAATATATAATGCTTTACTGGCATTATTTACCAATACTCAAGCAAAAAATGTTTTCACTAAACAAAATCCTCAATTTTGAATCTAGGACTAAATGCTCATTTAAACAATATTTACACAAGGAGGATTTTTGCTTTGTTTTGCTTTTAGAGGCAAAGTCTGAGGTAGTAGTAGATAGAGGATGCCATGTTCATTCTCAGCTATATACTGAGTTTCTGGGCTATATGAGATCTCATCTCAAAACAACAAACAACAGAAGCACAACAAAAATATACAAGGACCCACTGTGCACACACACACCAAAAAAAAAAAACCCAAACAAAAACCCACCAAAAAACAAAGAAAAAGTAAACCAAAACTAATAGTAGATGGGAAAGGAGTGATGCTACTGTTTCTTAAACCTCCTTCTCCCAACAAAAATAAAAACCAAAAACCCTCAACCATTTTGCGGGTGACTACTATGAGAAGTGGAATACACTATTTATAAACAAACACACTCCTATTACAAAAACATTAACCACCATAAAAGATATAAGGAAGGTCAGGTGTGGTAGGACATGCCTTTAATTCCAGCACTCAGACAGAGCCAGGACAGCCAAGTGCTACGTAGAGAAACCTTGAGACAAACAAACCCAACAACAAAACCAACAACAACAACAACAACAAAAACCCGTAAGGAAAGAAAATTAATTTCTACTTACCTTCAGAAAACAGTTTGGACTGTATGACAGATAGCATTAACATTTTTTACACAAACTTGTACTCTAGGAGTAGTAAATTTATTTCTCACAGTATATGAGCTGGTAATCATAAAACCCATTTATATAGGTATTCTATTGAATACATAATTATTGCCAAATGTAATGGCACACATATCTAGCTGCAGCACTTTGGAGGCCGAGTTAAGGATTGCTGCCAGCTGTAGGTCAGCCTTAAAAAGCAGTACCAAGTATCAAAATGAAAACTATCAATAACATGAAAACTATTATGACAAATTGTTAGTAATTCATGGGTAAACAAGATTTAACTTTGTAGCCAGGTTGGTCTCAATCTTATTTTTTCTTTTTAAGATTATTTTGCCCCGCCGGGCAGCGGTGGCGCACGCCTTTAATCCCAGCACTCGGGAGGCAGAGGCAGGCGGATCTCTGTGAGTTCGAGACCAGCCTGGTCTACAAGAGCTAGTTCCAGGACAGGCTCCAAAGCTACAGAGAAACCCTGTCTCGAAAAACCAAAAAAAAAAAAAAAAAAAAAAAAAAAAAAAAAAAAAAAAAAAAAAAAGATTATTTTGCCTGCATGTGTATGTATATGAATCACACATGTATCTGATACCTTCATAAAAAAGGCATCAGATCCCCTATAACAGGAGTTACAAAGGTTATAAACCATGATGTAGGTGCTGAGAACTAAACAAGTCCTCTGCAAGAGCAAAATGTGTTAACTACTGAGTTATCTCTCTCTAGCCCCTAGTCTTAAACTCGTGATTTTAAAAACATACAGTGAACAGATAATGAAACAAAAATAGACGTGTTACATATATATGAACACCGGCAGTTAAGTTTCTTGGCTTTATCTATTGAAAAATCCTCTTTTTTTTGTTTTTTTTTAAATATTTATTTATTTATTTACTTATTTATTTATTATGTATACAATATTCTGTCTTGTGTGTCTGCCTGCAGGCCAGAAGAGGGCATCAGATCTCATTTCAGATGGTTGTGAGCCACCATGTGGTTGCTGGGAATTGAACTCAGGACCTTTGGAAGAGCAGGCAATGCTCTTACCGCTGAGCCATCTCTCCAGCCCTTTTTTTTTTTGTTTTTCAAGACAGGGTTTCTCGCCGGGCGGTGGTGGCGCACGCCTTTAATCCCAGCACGCGGGAGGCAGAGGCAGGCGGATCTCTGTGAGTTCGAGGCCAACCTGGGCTACAAGAGCTAGTTCCGGGACAGTCTCCAAAAGCTACAGAAGAAACCCTGTCTCGAAAAAACCAAAAAAAAAAACAAAAAACAAAAACAAGACAGAGCCTGTCCTGGGGCTAGCTCTTGTAGACCAGGCTGGTCTCGAACTCACAGAGATCCGCCTGCCTCTGCCTCCCGAGTGCTGGGATTAAAGGCGTGCGCCACCGCCGCCCGGCTTCTATTGAAAAATCTTATAATCAATGACACAGACAGCAATGACTATAACCAGTGCCCAGATCTTGGTTTCTAGACAATGTTCTCTCTAAGGCCAGCCAGGGCAGCTTAGTCACATACCACCTCAAAACAAAAAACTAAAATAAGTAACCAAGTAAAAATGCCATAAGAGCCAATCTAAAGGTGATTCCAATACCATAACTAGATAATTCAAGCAAACGAATCTTTAAAAAAAAAAACATGTAAAATAAGATTAATGGTGATAAATCTATTCTAAGTACTGAAAAAAAAAAAAGAGCTGAGGAGATAGTAGGTTCAGTGAGTAGAAAAACTTGCCAAGAAAGCATGAGGGCCTTAATTTGGATCCCCAGTGTTTTCATAAATCATGAGCCAGAGTGGCAGCCCCCCTATAATCTCAGAGCCAGGGTAACAGAGACAAGGGATCCCCTGGAGTAAGCTATTGAGCTAGACTAGCTGAATTGGAAAACTCTGGGTTACAGTGAGATCTCAAATATAGTGGAAAGCAATTAAGAAAACGCCAGATATCAACCTTGCAGCTCCCTCTCCAGTACTCAGGCATGAAAAACATACTAAATAAATAACTGAATGACAAAAAAAAAAGACATTATTGTATGTAACGACAGTTGTTTGTAATCATAGCACTTCAGAGGCTGAAGCAGTGGGACTGAGACTCTGATGTTTAACTTGACCTATGCTGCCATACCTGCCTCAGAACAAAACAATTGCCCTGTAAAATTTCATTAGATTTCTTCAAATAAGGGCTGTTATATAACTTGGCTGAGCCACACCCCTGAGAGATCTTAACATTTGATTAAAAGTAACTCACTGCACACATGTGCCATTCTTTCTATTCCGTTTTTTCTCCCCCACCCCCATTCCTCCTTTTGGACAGTCTTATGTATCCTAGGCTGGCCTCAAACTGACTATACAGTCAGGTTGACCTTGAACTCTTGATTTTTCTGATCCTATCCAGCATATGATGTTATTACACGTATGTACTATCATATACCCAGCTTTACTTTACGTTTCTTCTTTCTATTTATTTATTGGTTTGTTCAGGTTTTTCGAGAAAGGGTTTCTCTGTGTAGCCATGGCTGTGCTGGAACTTACTTGCTCTGCAGACCAGGCTGGCCTCAAACTCAAGAGCTCTGTCTGAATCTGCCTCCAAAGTGCTGGGATTAAAGGTTTGTGCCACCACCGCTTTACTTTAGGGTTCTTGATGGAAATTATTTAGTTACTTGCTGCCAATAAGTTGAAATGCAAATGAATTGTTGATCTTTTTATCTTGAGACTTTTATATAAAAGGACTTATGCTTTTGAAAACTTCTACATAAGGTTTTCAAAAGTTTTGCTTTATCTTTTCCAGTTTGAATGACTTGTGCACTAGCTATGACAAAGTACAACGCCTTTGCAACATTCCTTCTATACAGGCAAAAACGCAAACGCAGTATGTTTTACAGTGAGTATACTTTTCTGAGGAAGTTTGCTTCTAGTCACAGCTCGCTGACAATTTTATTTTAAATTACATTTATTTGTATGTGAGTGAGTGCACACCAAAGGACACGTGTGGAGGCCAGAAGACACCCTGTAGGAGTTTTCTTTCTTTCCACCATGAGTCCCAAGTATTGAATTCAGGTCATCGGGCTCGGTGGCAAGCATTCTTACTTGTTCAAGGCCATTTTGGTTTTTTGAAACAGACTATCCAGCTGGCTTCTAACTCTAATGATGCACCAATAGAAACCTTTTCGTTGTTCATGAGACACGTTCTGTTATATTCATTCGTTTGATCTGTTACTATGGTTAGAAATTTTCCCTTCTACTTTTTTTCCCATGAGATTTGGGTACACTGGAGTTAAGTTATTTTGAAAAAAATTTGCAAATACAAATTCAATTTCTTAAACAAAAATTTGGCTAGTCACTTATTTATATTTGGTTCACTGTAACCACAAATGTCACCACTATGGAGTCAACACACAATGAATAGAAAATAGAAGAAACCTATCTGTACTGAACATTCGCAAGCTTTTGGGATTATTATTCGCTCAAAAGGACACTGTATTTACATACAATGTATGTTATATTATGTATTAGAAGCTGTTTAAATGTTATTTAAGAGACAAAAGTATGCATGGGCACATGAGTTATATGCAAAATTACCATCTTCTCTATTTGAGACTGTGATGTTTATTGATGGGGAGAGGTAAAATAAAGGGGCAGTCAATCTCGAAATCTGTATCTCTTAAAGAAGCTGAATATTTCATATATGTAGCCAAAGAAGCACTAAGCTGTTTATAAAATTTTATTATTTGTAAAATCTGTAGTGTTAAGTCTTTATGTTGGCAATTTTATCTTTTCTCTTTTGTATTAATAACGACCTACTAACTTTACTATCTTTCCAGATGACAACTGTTGATATTCGAATTCTATTGTTCATCTTGGTTTTGCCCTTTCTTTTTTTACTTTTAAGATTTATTCATAGCCGGGCGGTGGTGGCGCACGCCTTTAATCCCAGCACTCGGGAGGCAGAGGCAGGCGGATCTCTGTGAGTTCGAGACCAGCCTGGTCTACAAGAGCTAGTTCCAGGATAGGCTTCAAAGCTACAGAGAAACCCTGTCTCGAAAAACCAAAAAAGATTTATTCATTTTTATTTTATATGTATAAATGTCTTGCCTGCATGTGCATGCATGGCCTGCAGAGGGCAGAAAGCACTGGATCCCTTTGAACTGGAGTCATAGATGGTTGTGAGCCTCCATATAGAGGCTGGGAATCTAACTTCAATCCTCTGGAAGAACAGCCTGTGTTCCTAACCTAAGCTATCTCTCCACCCCTCTTGGGTGTGCATTTTTTCTTTTTAAAAAAGATATATAGGTTTCTTGGGGGCTGGACAGGCCTATATATGAATTGTTTTAATTAGGCTAACAACTAGTGAGTGCTTCCATTCCCTGGGATAGGGTTCTAGACTTCATAAAAGAGAGAGCTAACTAAGTACCAGAATTTATGGTTTTTGACTTCGAGACAGCTGATGGAATATGTGACTACTTATGTCACAGGCTCCCCGAGTTCTTTGACATGACACACTATACCCTGGAAGTATGAGCATTCTTTCATCAGGTTAGCTGATCACAGCAACAGGAAAGGTAACCAACAGAGTTCAAAGCCAGCCTGCAAAACTTAGTGAGACTTGGTTCTCCATTCTTTTATTGTTAGTTTGTTAAGAGACAGGGTTTCTCTGTGTAACCCTGGCTGTCCTGGAATTAGATCTGTAGACGTGGCCTGGAACTCACAGAGATCTGCCTGCCCCTGCCTCTCAAGTGCTGGGATGAAGGCATGTGCCACCACTGCCCAAAAATCAGGTCGAGACAAGCAAGCAAAACCAAAGTAGCAGAACCAGGTAAAGACCAACCAAAGATTCAAACATCTCTAAGCTCTTCCTTGGGGAAAAAAAAACCTTTATTTCACCAAATCCTGAGTTCACACTAATAATAATAGAAAATAAATGATGATAAAGTATTTTGGGTTGCAGACGAAAGCAAACTCCTTAGTTTAACTTAAGCAACAACAACCACTACCACCACCACCCAGAAAGTCTTTTTCATCTCTTGGGAAGCATAGCCAAAAGAAAACATTAACAAAGTCTGTAGTTTCAAAGACACTGAAACTTCTACCAAGTAATGTTAATATTCATAAAACTCAGTACCTTTTTAAGGAGAAAGAATAAAGAAATGAACTAGGATCTAATAATGTAGATGATTATTAAGATTATTTTCCCCTTTGCGCTTTTTGTTCTTTGAGAATTTTGTACAATGTGTTTGATCATATTTACACACACACACACACACACACACACACACACACCTGTCCATCTCTTCCCAGATCCACTCTTCCCTTTCTTACACATCCAAATTAGTATCCTTAAAAAAAGAGCCAGGTGTCTTGCTTGACAAGCCTTTAAGCTCAGTACTCTGGGAAGATGAGGCAGGAGGGTCTGTGCATTCAAGGTAAACCTGATCTATATAATGAGTTCCAGGACAGTCAGGACTATGTAAGAGAGACTCTATCTCGAACTCCCAGCCCCTCCCTCAAGTTCAACTGTGCTGTCTGTATTCTTCTGAATGTGTGGCCTTCCACTGGAAAAAACTAACTCCCTCTCAGCAGCTTCTTGGCACTATACTGTTCCAGAAGAGTTACCCTATCAAAAATGTTTGCACATGTTACCTATATGGTATCAACCGCTACTCTGTAACCTTGTGTTTGAGCTGGTTACAATTGCTTGACCTATTAGGAGCTACCTTATTTCTTTCCCTTTTTTCTATCTTTTATACTTACCAATTTATCAGTCCCATGATCTGTCTTCACCTCAGAACTAAGTGAAAATAAGTCTGTTGTATGGTCTGGGAAAGGTGCCTCCCCAAGGACTATCAACCCCTGTAGGACAAAGAGTAGAAAAAACAGTGTGAGCGGTATAAACTGCAAGCTTGGGAGTTAATCTGAAATTGGTAGAGGCAGGGAATTTTTTAACCAGAGGTCCTTTCTCTTAACCTATGGCCCAAAAACAGCCTGGAAAAGCAGTAGCTTTACTCTCCTGAGATTTCTTTCAGGGTTTCAGGTACAGCTCAGTGGTAGAGCACTATAACCCATCTGTGCAAGGCCTTGGATTCTAACCTTGTCAAAAAGGCTTCAACAAAAAGTTGAGGAACAGTGGCAAATTCAGCAAGATGTTGGGATTCACATCTAGGCCAGAGAGATGATTCAGTAAGTAGGGGAGCTTGCTGCTATGCCTGATAATATACATGGAGAAGAAAGCTGATTCTGTAAGCTGTCCTTTGGCCTATAAGTTCTCACTGTGGCATATGTGTGCATGTGTGTGTGGGCACACCTACAAATAAATGTAAATTTAAAAGAAAGATTCAGACCCTCACACCCTCCTTTTCCTTTACCCTCATTCACCTACAGGGCTTATCTTACATGTCGCTCCTTTTATTCTGACCTACCAGATCTAGAATCTTATCAGAGTATTTTATTGTACCTGACAAATTATCAACTAGATTTTATTAGGACAACATGAGCAACGGAAGGTTTTCAGTTAATTTGATCATAAATTTGTATAATTTCTACACCGGGCTACTTTTGTGAATAATGAATTCATGAACTTAAAGAACTTTATCTGAGCACAAAAAACAAACAAACAAACAAAAAAAAAAAAACAAAAAAAAAAGGACAAATGGAATAGTCTGTGCAACTGAACCAAAACTTCTTAAAACACGTCCCAAATGTACTGACTCCTTGGAAGCTAAATAATGCCTGAAATTGAGTCTGTGCTTAACTATTTCAAATCCAGACTTTATAATCATCATATGAAGAAGTTATGATCACAAACAAAATTAAGTTTTTCAGTTAGCTAGTGGAACATGCCTATGATTCCAGTACTTGGGAGGCCGGAGTCAAGATGATCTTGAGTTTGAGGCCAAACTGAACTACATAATAAGACTTAACCTTGAAGCCAAACATTAGTAGCTTTGCTTTATCTGGCACGTGTGTATGTGTAGTAAGTGTGCATGAATGCATCTAATGAAGTTAATGTCACGTTGTCTTTCTCAATCCTCCTACATTTTAAAGAAGCAGAGTCCCTCACTGAACCTGGAGCTTGTAAATTTGGGCCAGTCTAGCGCAACAGCTTCTCCAGGGGATCTTATGTCTGTCTCCCCCCATCCCCATTACTTCTCCCTCTTGACACTGGCTGCTCTTCCAAAGGACCCATGTTCAATTTCCAGTACACATATGATAGCTTACAACTGTCTGTAACTACAGTTCCTGGTGATGCAGTGCCTTCTTCTGGACTCTGTGGGAACTAGGCACACTAATGGTGCACAGGCAAAATACTCATACACATAAAATGAATTTTTAAAATATTTATTTATTATGTATACAATATTCTGTCTGTGTGTATGCCTGCAGGCCAGAAGAAGGCAGCAGATCTTATTACAGATGGTTGTGAGTCACCACGTGGTTGCTGGGAATTGAACTCAGGACCTTTGGAAGAGCAGGGAATGAATGCTCTTAACCACTGAGCCATCTCTCCAGCCCCACATAAAATGAAATTTAAGAGAAACTTCCATCTGAGTATAATGGCTCATATACAACAACACAGCATTGAGAAAGATGAGGCAAGAGGAAGGCCACAAATTCAAGGTTATTCTGGCCAATAAAAGGACTGTCTCAAAAAACATAAATCTTAAAAATATTTTCTTACTATTTTGTTAAACATAAAACAGACCCCTTAAACCTTATCACTTAAAAGTTAAAAAAACTTTTTGCAAAAGGCAGTGTTCTTGTGCATTATTTCTGAAAAATATTCCATCTAAACTGTGTACAATGGTAATGCTTATCATCTCAGAACTTGGATGGAATACCAGTTCAAGGCCAGTTTAGAATATATGACACCCATCTCAGAAAACAAAAAGAAACTCATGAGGCTGAGATAAGTATCTGGAGTGGTGATTAATGGGGGAATCAAGACAAGATCTTGAAGCAGTTCATGCTGGCTCTGAACTCACAATCCTCCTATCTAAGCCTGTAAGAGGTTGGAATTGAAGGTATGTACCATCATACCCATCTAGGTTAAGTTCTGTTTTTAAATAAGGACTAAAAGATTAAGAATTGGGAGAGACCACAAAGGTATATAGTCAAATAGATTATTGAAGTGTAAGTCTTCAGCTGATTCCACTCATCTCCATTCCATCTTTTTTATTAAATCCAGTGTGTGTGTTGCATGCCCATGTGCCTCAGTCTAAGTGCTAAAATTACAGGCCTAAGCCACCATGCCTGATTTAGCTCTTTCTGTATCCATCCCCCCCCCCCCACCTTTTTTTTCCCCTTATTTCCCACTGAGACAGTTTCTCTATGTAGCCCTGCCTGAACTGGAAATCACTTTTTAGACCAAATTGGCTTCAAACTCAGAGATCAACCTGTTTCTCTTTGCCTGGGATAAAGGCATGCACCACTAGGTTTGGTTTCATTTTAATCTATCTTCAAAATTTTTCTTACATTATAATAACTGATGTATAATTTCACAGATGATCAAGCAGGAAAAATAAAAAATGGTAATGGACGCTCAAGATTGCTTATGGAAAAGAAGTTGCTGTTAACATCAAACCCAGCTTGGTCTCTATGCTTTTCCTCAGTTTTAATTATAATATGTGAAATTTCAACACATATGTTCTAAAGAAATGATGAAAAGAACAAAAGAGCATACAGAATGTGTTAAAAAGAAAATATTGTGAAGATAGTTTAAAATTATCTGTTTGATATAAGCCTCTAACCAGAGATATCACCTCTGGAACTTAAAGATACCTGAATGAACTTCTACATAAGAAAGAGCATGAATGTCAGATTACAGATGCTGCTACTGTAGGGGGAACTAGCCAGGACCCTCCTGCAGCCTCTTTCCCATCCCAGGTACACCAAACTACCCACTATGTTGTTTACAAGGCAGAAGTCCCTAACGTGGATAGTACAAAATCAGCTTATCTCAAATTAAAGAAAACTCCCCTTTAAAGTATTTAAAGTAAGAAATTTCCTTTGTTCTGAGGTGGTGTTGTGACAACTCCTAACCTAGCTTCTCTAAAGAATATTTTACCTGAAAGCTACATTAGCACTTCTCTATGAAACTTGTCAAGAATTTTTATAACTTAAACAACATTGTTTTCCCTTTTCTAAGGTAAGGAAGCATCTTACAAATGGTAAACTAGTTAGTGGTAACTAACTAGCTGACCTAGAAAAATTCAAATAACATAAGCATGCATGAGGCCCTCAATCCCCTCCCTGAGTTTAACGCAAACAAGTGGTACCACACTCAAGAGGTAGAAACAAGAGAATAAGTTGTTCAAGGTCCTCAGATCGAGGCCAGACTATTTCCAAACAAAATCTAATGATACTACAGTGTATAAAAAAGTAGGAGGAATTACTAGAAATTATATTTTTGTGAGAGAACAACAAAAATATTTATTTCCAAAAGAAACCTTTGGGAGAGTAAGTATTTAAGATTTAGAAGTTACCAGCTTACTTTTGTTAGAATAGAAATCAGTCTTTGAACCCTGGAACCCCCTAGCAACACAACAGTTCCCCTTTGCTGAATAAATCGCTTTAAAATTTTATTATTATTTTTTTAAAAACTTTATTTTTATTTTATGTATGTGGGTATTTTGCCCGAATCTGTCTATGAACCATATGGGCACAATACCTCTGGAGGAAGGTATCTGATCCCCCGAGACTGCAGGCTGCTGTGTGGGTGTTGGGAAAATTCTGGGGAGAGGAATCTGTGATTAACTGCTGAGTGTCTCTACAGCCCCTGGAATACAACACTTTTAAGAAAGGTAAAATTGGGGTTGGAGAGATGGCTCAGCAGTTAAGAGTACTGACTGCTCTTCCAGAGGACCTGGGTTCAATTCCTGGCACCCACATGGCAGCTCACAATTGTCTGAAAATCCAGTTACAAGAGATCTGACATACCTTCACACCAATGTACATAAAATAAATGCCTTTAATCACAGAAGAGACAGATTTCTTTGAGTTCATGGCCAGACTGGTCTACAGATGAAGAGTTCCAAGATTAACGACTTGGTTTCTCTGGGTTACACAGAGAAACCCAGTCTCAAAGAAAGAAAAAGAGGAAAGAAATATTAATACAGCAAAGTAAATCAGGAGTAGTGGCATATATACCTCCATAATCCCTAGTAACTAAAGAGGCAGAGAGAACTTCAGCCAAACCTGAGGATAAACTGAGCTACATAGTTGAGGTCTAGGCTAGAGTGTGCTACACAGTAAGAGACTGATTAAAAACCTACACACAACACAGTACCACCATAAAAACAAAAACTAAAAGCCAAATGATTGTAGACACCTTTAACTTGAGTATCTGGAAGGCAGAGGCAGGAGGATCAGTCATTCAAGGTCATCCTTGGTTACACAGCTAAGTAGAATCAAGTCTGAGCTAAATGGCACCTCGTGAAGGAAAGGATGGCAGAAAATGTAACTGAGTTTTCTAATCTGCATCAAAATTAATGCTAAAACGTGACAATAACTTACAAAATTCTATGTTCCCTACTGTTCCCAAAGACAAATTTACAACTCAATAGCTATCACCAAGCATAAACTCATCTCATAAAGGGGGAGATATAATTCATGCAAGTTTGGCAAATCCTGACAGCAAAATCTAGCAGGACTTAGCATACTTGTTCTACAGTTTGTCACAGTCTACTATCACAGGAGAAAAATATCCTCCCCCTTTGTGTGTAAAAAAGTAAACAATTAAAAAAACTGCTAAACTGAACAACAGCTCTGGAGATGGGCACTCAAATCTCAGCTCTGTGTGTTCATTTAAATGACCTTTCATTTCTTTATTTAAATTATGGAATAAATTAAATAAAAATTAAACTGTGCCGGGCGGTGGTGGCGCACGCCTTTAATCCCAGCACTCGGGAGGCAGAGGCAGGCGGATCTCTGTGAGTTCGAGACCAGCCTGGTCTACAAGAGCTAGTTCCAGGACAGGCTCCAAAGCCACAGAGAAACCCTGTCTCGAAAAACCAATAAATAAATAAATAAATAAAAATAAAAATTAAACTGTGAGTTGGGTCTTATTGTTCAAGTACATGTCTAGGCTACAAAATGAGTTAATGACAACCTGGGTTACTTAGTGAGACCCTGAAGATAGAGCACAATCTTAGTCATTGTGCAGGATATGCAAAGGTAGAGAATTTAAGCCTCAGAATCACCAAACTAATTAATCAAAATGAACACGGAGAACAATAAAATACTTATGATGGGGGGCCTGACACACTCAAAAATAAGAAAGTCCCTATTATAGTGCTATATAAAAATCAAATTCATGTTAATATATAATTGGAGAAGGTTTTAAGACTTATCTGCTAGGCTCAGTTGAAGATTACCCCTTCAAAATTCATGCTGAGAATCTGAGGTTGTGCAGTTATTTTAAAGTAGTATCTTTGCAGATGACATCAAGTGAAGATACGCTCTTCAGTGTGGACAGTAAGTAAAACATTTTTGTATACTTTATATAGTTATTTAACTAATTTATTATAGTTTGTGTGTGCATGTTATATACATGATATGTATGTTCTACATGCCATATGTAAACTTGGCTGTCCCTTCAAGCTTTACGTGATTCTTGAGCAAGACACAGGCTGTCAGGTATGGATGGCAAGTGCCTTTTCTCTTTTCTCCCTGAGTTATCTTGTGAGCCCCCTTGCCTTGTGTCTTTTTAATGAGGAAAATTTGGACATGCAAATACAGCAAAGAATTAGTATTGTGAAGACAGGTAATAACAAGTGATACACCAACAAACCAAAAAATAAAACAGACAAACAAACAAACCCAAAGACTAGCAGCAGGGAACAAGAGAACTTTAAGCTATGTTTTTGATGAACTTCTCTGAGTTCAACTGTCAAAGGCCTACACATAAAACAGTAAATAAAACAAAATAGAAAGTCAAGTACAGTGGGGCAGTCTTAACCCTAGAGGCATGACAGTGGCAGAGATGGGCAGAACCCCAGGGCTCTGGTCTGCCAGCTCTAGGACAGACGCAAACGACTCTTGTCTCAGAAAAAAAGATGGGCAGCATCTGAGGAACTCACGCTTCTGTGTGTACGCTTGTGCAGTTTTTTTTTAAAGACTTTTTTTTTTTACAAGCATAGCGCATTTTAAAAAGCATTAGGCTTTATCTAGGCTATGTACTAGCCATGCTGCCCCCACACTATTTGTAAAAGACTTAGTAATAAGCATAAGTATATGCATATATACTCAAGAGAGGCCAAAAAGCACCTTACTTATTGTAGCTAAAGTGACAGGCAGATGTGAAGCCAAATATGAATACTAGAAATGCATTCAGAAGAGCAGGAAACACTATTAACCGCTGAGCCATCTCTTCAGCCTCCATCTTGAGCTTTAAAATGTTTGCATGAGACCTATGATCTAACTTCGATTAATGGGCTTTGTAACCAAGTCTGATGACTTGAGTTGGCCCTCAACATCAAACTATTATAAAAAATGCTTTGCAAGAAAAATGTAAGCACCATGAAAGCAGGATGTTTGTTCTCTAATATATCCTACCAGAAACCACTGTGGGAATATAATAAGCACCCAGTATTTGTTGAGGGATTTGCTTCCTGTGCATAATTTCTCAAGTAAAATTCAAAACAAACAGAAAACATTTTCCCATAACGGCTTTTTAAGAAGAAACACTGCTCAATGTCACTGTAAAGATAATCACTCCTCTGCGACCAAATAGAAAATAAAATTCTTATGTTATATCTAAGTTCTTGATAAGCTTTTATTGAAAATTTTTTTGCAAAAAAGAGAAGCCTAGCAATAATAGAGAATATGTCTAATCAAATAAGCAAAATGAAAAAGCAGACTTCATGCCTTTCTCAAAATTAAACAGACAGATAGTCTGCAGTTATATTATATGGTATCTTTTTTATCATATTGGACCAGATTTCATTTTTCCTAATCACATGTCAAGTGAACATTACATCCTATTTTCTGAGCTACACTATAGTACCATCAGACTTAGACTATTAAACTATTAGGTCAAACAGTTAAACTATTTATTTTGATATAGTAAAAGAGTTATTGAAAGAATAAGGGATGGAAGAAAAGAGGGAATGAAAGATTTTAAACTCATCAGAAAACACCAGAAATGTATCCCTTACCTTATTAGCACGTATCTGTTTATAAATATCTGTTTGCTGACGAATGCGATATTCCAAGTCAGAAACATGGGCCTGAAGCCAGTTCCAGCGACTGACAATAGCTGCTCGGTCTGCAGCCCATCTCCATTCAGATCTCCGTTTCCTACAAGAAAATAAACTGAGTGAAATCCAAGAGCAGCATTACTATCTATACCAAATGGGGAGAGGAACAGAGTGGGTAGATGCTTTTTTTTTTTTTGACTGGGTAGATTCTTATACAAACTAACTATGATGTAAAGACAGACAAAAAAAAAAAAAAACACAAAACACACACACACACACACAAAAACCAGACAATCCACTTTCCTTCCAAAGCTAATTTAAGAAGAGGAGCTTGTTATACCCTGATACTGTGGGACCAAGTTTTTCCTGAATGTTTTAGATTCTCAGAAGATAAAAGACATTTTCTTTGTTAAAACAGTATCTTAATAAAACTTTTTTTTATACTGACTGTCTACCTACCTACCTACCTACCTGTTTATTTTGAAGCAGGGTCTCCCTATGTAGCTCTATCTGGCATCGAACTAACAGAGATTCACCTGCCTCTGCCTCCCTAGTGCTGAGATTAAAGGTGTATGCTGCAACATCCAGTTTAATAATTTTTTCTAATCTAAGAAGCCATTAAAATTATTACAACTACAGAAATTCAAAGTTTCTGAATAAAGATAAACATATAAAACTTCACAGCAGAAGAAAGCTTCATTTTCTTAGCAAGTATCATAACCTGAATGAAAGCCATTATAGAAATTTCACAGATAATATCAGAAAGCCATAATTTACATAAATTGTAAAATAGACTATTTTTTTTAAAATCTCAATTAAGTTTAAAAAGTGATTTACTTGGGTTTTTGATAGTGCTGCTGCTGTTGTTTAGAGGCAGGATCTCATGTATTTCTTTTTTTTTCCCCACAAGACGCGGCGTGGATACAGACACGCGTGCACAAGGGTCGCACAAGCAGCACACGGACAGAACACACGGGATTCGAACTCGCGGACACGCACACTCGCCCTACACGCTGAGCCACCGAGCGGCTCGCTGATCTCATGTATTTCAAGTTGGTCTTAAACTTGCTATACACCTAAGGATGACCTTGAATTCCTCATCATCCAGCCTCCATCTCCTTATTGTAAAGTTACAGTTGTGTGCTATATTGGGGAAGGGGGTGGACATTTAATTTAATTTTTTTTATTTTATGTGTACAGATGTTTTTATCTGCATATGTGTCTACTCACAGTGTGCATGCCTGATATTCATGAAGGCCAGCAGAGGAGTTGGGTTCCCTGTGAGCCACCATTTGAGTGCTGGGAATCAAACCCAAGTCTTCTAAAGAGTATCCAGTGCTCTCAAAACCACGGTGCCCCCTTACTAGACCTTACAAAAGAGTTTTAATTGGAAGCAGAGACCAGAAATTCAGAAAAGTGAAGTATGATCAAAACTTGAATAATCAGGTATTACAGACTTATTATAAAGTGGTAATAATTATGGCAATGTAAGATGAACAGAAGACCAAAAGAACACAATACAGACTATCAAAATTGATAGGTAGATACATGAATTGTCAGCTCTCTACGTGGACAAAATTAAAATCATGTTTTGTTATGACTTGCTGCCATGATTCTGGCTTGTGAAGTTGCTTTTCTCCTATAGTCAATCTTAAAATAAATGTAAGTATTTGAGACTTAGGACAGTAAGGATTTTCAAGTAAGACACAGAAACACAATCAAAGTTTGAACATACAACAAAAACTTAGTGAACAAAGTTAAAGAACACTTATTAATAGAGGATGAATCAAGCATACTAAAGATCCAGTATAAAGCTGGACACAGTGGCACATACCTGTAACCCCCATCAAGACCGAAGGCAGCCTAAGCTGCAAAGTAAGATCCGGTCTCTTAAATACAAGAATATTTTTAAAAGGACTAAAGATTAGACCATTGCAGCAGTCCAAGATATACTGGTACAACCATTTAAGAGTAATTTGGCCAGGTTAAAAAAAAAAAAAAAAGTACAAGCCCAATCACAAAGAAATTCTGCTTCTGAGAACACACACACACACACACACACACACACAATACTGAATATTTAGTATGCTTGACTCAGACAATCTCTACTAACAAGTGCTTGTCCTTTAACTCTGTTCATTACATTTTTGTTCTATGTTGAAATTTTGTGTTTCTGTGTCTTATTTGAAAATTCTTCCCTGTTCTAAGTCTCAAATATATATATATATATATATATATATATATATATATATATATATATATATATATGCGCTTCTGAGGCGTGCACGAGGAAACAGGTGCATTATGTAATCAAATTCTGCTAATGAAGACAAATAAATTAGTTTATTGCTTAAAACTTTTTATAGTAATAAAAATAAAATTAACCAGAGCTCTAAGTTGACATGACTAAATCTCAAGACAATGATAAATGGAAAATTCACATAAAAGCAAAAATCAAGTGTAAATATTATTGCAGATACACACCAGCATTAAAGAAATACGTTTAAAAAAAGGAAATTTAACATAATACTAGTTAGCAATTACAGTATAAACCAATGCCTAATTTCAACAATACAGAATGAGAAAACACCACACACGTGTGTGCACACACAGAGACTATCATTCTTACATATCAATGAAAAGTATAAAAATACACTTGGAGCTGACATGTAACAGAATCAGGGTCCCAGTCACAGTTGGTGGATGAAGAATCCAGGCAGTCTCTTGGCAATGATCCTGATCTGAGCTCATAAGCCTCTAAGTCTTCTCAGAAAACTGTTCCAGAACACGAATCACTTTAAACTACCCAAGAGAGATTGCTGTAGCCAGTAGCCTTTAAGTTACAGGCCCACTTGGGTGTGGCCTCTTATACTATAAATGCCAATGCAAAGCATACGTTCCCTTTCTCTTCTGGCTGCTGGCTTTGGTTCCTGTTCCCCATTCATGCAGGACTGTTATCTGTGAGTCTACCCCTGGTGTAGGAGGATATAGATATGAATAATTTGCATTAGTATAAATCTTGATTGATATAAATTTAAGGTCAATTTTGTTATACGTATATGTATTTCTGATCTTAAGGTATTGTGATTGTGTAGTTCACTGAAAAATGTAATAATTAAGAAATATAGGTTCTTAATGGATAAAATCACCTATAGTAGTCAAGTTTGTAGTCATGTTAGATTTCCTAGATATGCATAGATATATTTCAGATGGATAGACATTCTTCCTATCTTTCAAAGATTACAGAATATGGCATTTAAAATGTTTTAATAACTTAGGACTTTTCATGACAATGACACGTCTGTTCCTGGCAGCACCAATCTACTTCAAGAGGAAGATGGACATCAAAGTGGCTCCTTATGGAGTTTGCCAGCCATTTGGGCAAGAAACTGTTCTTGCCTGGACTGCTTCACCGAACATGCAGTACCCTCAAAGAGATGACTGCTAAACTTGCCAAAAGGTGAAATGATACTTCGGGGTTCCTGCTTCATAAGAGTCTGCGGGACACTCTGCAGGACACATAAAAAAGTGACTAAATTGTCTTTAAAATTTCCTGCTTCATAAAAATGTCTGCTGATACTATGGGCCTATAGGCTAAAGATGGATGCCCCAAAGGCACAAAAAAACTGGAACCTTATTTCAAGTGAAACAAAGCACGAGATCGGTTGAATGCATAAGGACAGAAGGACAGAGAGGAAGGCTGAGGCTATATGTGGGTAAAATCCAGCGAATTAACTTATGGGGTTGTGACCTGCTGCACCAATGGAATTCCCAGATTAACATTCCTGCAATCCCAGAAACTCTGGAAAGGGCAAAGGTCACCAGCCATTCAGGCTGTACAAGAACACAAAGCAACAGCCCTACCTTTAAAATGGTTAACTGAGAAACCAACATGGGTTAAACAGTGGCCTTTAACAGGAGACAAACTGTAGGCTTTACAACGTACAAAGAGCAAGCAGGCAGTGCCGTGTTGATCCAAGCCACACCCACTTAGCATTAAAAAAAGCGGTTTTGGTCAGAAAAGGATTACAGATACAAAATAGGACAGATTCAGACATAAAAACCTCTTAAGTGGGCCACAGTGTGTTTAAAAAAAATGTATGTAGGCTTGTGAGAGAGATGAGTATATAGAGTCATAAATGGAAGTAAATGGTTTAGGAAAAAGTCTTTAAAGAGACGAGAGGACAGATAGTCATCTATTAAAGAAGCAATGATGACAAGTATTAAAGTAATGAGTAAAACAGTAAGCCATGTAAAAAATGGAAAATACAGAGTCTGGATTATGTATATTATTGTGCTTTCTTTGAATTTTTTGACTGTGAAGGAGCTAAATAATCAATATATACTTTAAAATATTATTGTGCCTTCAAAATTTGGGTCTAAGGATATGTTGCTTTGGTAAAGAGGTTCTTCTTTTGTTTCCAAAGAGGATGAGAACCTGTGGAATCCTTCCAGACTAATATGGTTTGGTGGTCCAAGAAACGCCCCGCTCAAATTATTTTGCCCAACAAACAGCAGGAAGCAGTTTGGAGAGAACGACATCCATATTCCCTAATATTGTTTATAAATGTTTGCTTACATTTAAAAGGAGATATGCTATAGAGATTTTTATTTCTATGGATATTGGTTTATTAATAAAAATTTAAGATCAATTTTGTTTTATGTACATTTTTGATCTTGATAAGGTATTGTGTTTGTGCAGCTCATTTAAAAATGCAATGTATAATTAAGAAATAGAGGTTAATAGAGAATCATCTATAATAGTCAAGCTTCTAATCATGTTAGATTTTCTAGATATATAGAAATAGAAATTTTTCAAATCTTTCAGAGACCTTTAGAATATGGCATTTAAAATGTTTTAAAAAGATAAGACTTTTCATGACATGAGACACATCTGCTCCTGGCAGCACCAATTACTTCAAGAGGAAGATGGCTATTGCGGAGGCTCTTTACGGCATTGGTTAGCCATCTGGACAAGAAACTGCTCTTGCCTGAACTGCTTGACGGGACTTACAGGACCCACAGAAAAATGACTGCTAAATTTGCCTAAAGGTGAGACAATTCTTTGGGGTTCCTGCTTCCTAAAAAAGAGTCTGCCAGACAGTCTGCAGGACACAGAACAAAGTTACTGACAAACTGCCAATATAGGCAGGAACTGTCTTTGAAATTTCCTGTTTCATGGAAAAGTCTGCTGGATTTTATGGGCCTGTAGGCTGAAGATAGATGCTCCAACATCACAGAAGAAAATTGGGTGACTGTCCAGGCAGAGAGATGTCTCTGTCAATTCTAGAGTTTTGGAAGTTGCTTACAATGCACTTCCTGTTTACTTAGGTAATATTATATCCTTCTGGAGTCTTTGATGGAGTTGAAGAATAGTTATAGTTTTCCTTAGATATAGATATAAGTACTATAACTGTAATTCTTGCTTGATACCTATTTTGTTGTATGTAATTTTTCTATGTTAAAGTTAAAACCTTCCTTCTTATTTAAACAGAAAAGGGGAGGTGATGTGAATACCACTGGTTAATAAAGAACTGTCTTGGGCCTGTGCAGAGTAGAATAGACGTAGGCGGGGAAAGCTAAACTGAATACTGGGAGAAAAGAGGGAGAGTCAGTAAGAAGCCATGGAGTCTCTGCCAGAAACAGACACACTGAAACTTTGTGGTGATGCACAGATTAATGGAGATGGGTTAAATTAAGAAGTAAGAGTTATTCAATAAGAGGCTAGAGCTAATGGGCTAAGCAGTGATTTAATTAATAGAGTGGAAGCCTCTTGCTTGTTTCCGGCTGCCCAGACTCCTGAAGTAACCACACAGAAACTGTATTAATTAAACTCACTGCTTGGCCTATTATGTCTAGCTTCATTTTGACTAGCTCTTACATATTAATTTAACCCATCCCTATTAATTTATGTACTGCCATGAGGCTGTGGCTTATTCGGTAAAGTTTCAGTGTCTGTCTCCGGCGGCAGGGCTACGTGGCTTTTCCTTAACGTTGCCTTCTTTCTCCCAACATTCAGTTTAGTTTGCCCCTCCTAGCTTTGGTCTACCCTATCAGGCTAAGCCAGCTTCTTTACTAACCAATGTTATTCAAAGCATACAGAGGGGAATCCCACATAATCCTACTACAAGAGATGAAATTTGTTATCTCTGAGTTTATGTATTTTAACAACAACAACAAAGTCTTTTTTCTTGTATGTTGTCACGTGAGTTAGAGGGAAAAAGCAAAACGCTTTAAGGATGTTAAAAACATACTGAAAGATAACACATTTCAATATAGCCAACTAAAACTAGTTCTGGTTTATAAATAATATTAATAGGTCTCTTTGTAGTTACCTGAACTTCTATTTTAATAGTCCTCACAGATTTAGGAGAGTATTACTATATACCTCTGAGGATATTCTACCAAAACAACATATAATATTTGAGGAAAAAAGGTCATAAAAACAAGCTCTATATCAGTCTAAAACTATATGCTGAAAATACCTATTTCTCTTTGCAAATATAAGATTCACCTTAATGTTAGATTAATGTGTCCAAATAAAAAAAGTAAAGTATTAGTTTTGTCTTTAGTTCTTATTCTGAGGTTCCTTTGGTACTTAAAATCATCTTGAATGGTACAGTCAGTGGAAATATTTTGTTAGAACCACTAAGTAGATTAATCTTTCAATGTGAGGACCAGGGTTGTTCTCTTTTTGAAAAATTATACAGTAGATTCTGAAAACCATCAATGACATCTTTTCTACTGTATCACAGTTGAAAATTACCCAAATAAAAAAGCGCTGCCAGGTACTGGTGGCACATGCCTTTAATCCCAGCACTCGGGAGGCAGAAGCAGGTGGATCTCTGAGTTTGAAGCCAGACTGATCTATAAGAGCTAGTTTTTAGACAGGCTCTAAAGCTACAGAGAAACCCTGTCTCGACAAAACCAAATGCAAAAGCACTAAATTAGGAGGGTCATGAACTTGAAGATAGCTTAGGCTGCCTAATAAACAGCAAGACAGACAGACAGACAGACAGACAGACAGACACACACACACACACACACACACACACACACACACACACACACACACACCTGAGACAGTGTGTAGCCTTACTGTCCTGAAACATGCTATACAGATTAGGTTGGCCTCTAACTCACAAAGATTCACCTTTTGCTGGTAGGGTTAAAACTGAGTACCAGTACACATAGCAGCAAGACCACTTTTAAAAAAGAAAGTGCTAAATGATCTGATTTCTGCTAACAGTGAAGTGAGAATTATTATCCCTTTCATTCAATTTATTAGTAGGCCATAAATTTATATAGGATTATTATTATCATCAAAACTATGCACTTTCATACACCCCATCAATCCCTGCCAGTACTGCCCAAACCCACAGAACAATACAAAGTAAGATATTTTTATCCAAGATAAACTACAGCAAAAGTTACTGATCTAGCTAAAAGTAACAACAAAACCTAGATTCTGCACTACATCACAAACACCTGGCTCTGGTACTACCTCTAATCAAGTCACCTAGTTTTATTCAAGATGGAAAATTTAGTAAGTACAATAAAGAACTGGGCTGGAAAGTTGGCTCAGTGATTAAGGGCACTTGTTTCAAAGGACACAGGTTCAATTCCCAACACCCATATGGTGGATTCACCGTCTCCTCAGGCACCAGGCCCGCATGTGGAGCACAGAGATACAAACAGGAAAAATACTCATATACATTAAATAATAATAATTAAACTAGCTAAATATGTAAATAAAAATAATAAAAGAACATGACTGGTTGAATTTTATTTCTCTTCCTTGAGATAAAACAAAAAATTACATTAAAGCAACAATAAATATTTATATCTATAACAAACAAACAAACACTTCAGAGTTTTAATCCTAAGTAAAGAGGCTTTATAACAAATTACAGATAACAGCTATGCTCAACCAATAGCTGGCAGGTTAAGTTATTTCAAAGGCTTCCAATAGTATGAGAAAGAAAGCCTGAAATCTTGTTTAGAATTCATGAAACCAAAAGAAAAAAGTAAGCAAAACTGAGGCTGTTTCAGAACATGCAAAGAATACAGTTGCCAGTATCCCTGTAAAAGAGTGACTAAAAGGTAAGAGGAGGAAATCTCAGTTACTAACTCCAGGGGAAGCAAAAACAAGTATATTTAAAAGCAGTGTGAAATACAAAGTAGAATTAAAATAATGTTCAAGCAATGTTTCCACTTTTTACTTTTTATTACCCTAGAGCTGTAAATTGACCTTTGGAAATAACAGCAATATCTGCCTCATAGTTATGTTATTCATAAAATGATGAAATCCTACTATAAATGCAGTGTGTATATTAGATAAGAACATGTAATAACTATAACCTTGGTTTCAATTCTTTATCATAAAAAGTAAAAAAGAGAAAAAGGTGAAGAATAAGATGAAAGAAATTTCTAACAGACAAATCCAAGAAGGGTTCTGTTTTTAAAGATTTATTTATTTTTATTTTATGTTTCTTGGTATTTTGCCTGAGTGCATGCCCGTGAGAAGGTGCCAGATTCTCTAGAACTGGAGTTGCAGACAGTTGTGAGCAACCATGTGGGTGGGTACTGGGAATTGAACCCAGGTGCTTAGGAATAGCAGCCAGTGCTCTTAACCAGTGACCATCTCCTTAGCTCCGAAACTGAAGTTTTTAGTTTACTTACATGTCTGACCTTTTGCTGTTGTTTTCAAGATAGAGTAGCCATGACTGTCCTGGAACTCATTCTGTAGACCAAGCTGGTCTTGAAACTCACAGAAATCCACCTGCCTGACTCTTGAATACTGGAATTAAGAGTGCGCCACCACAGCCCAGCATCAACTCTGATTTTCTTAAGCCTTGGTCTTTATAATTTAAAAATTCCACCCTAGATGATAAAACCTAGCTTCAATTAACATTAACCACTTCCTTCCAATTTACAGGCTGAGGAATAAGACATGAGTCAAGAGGAAAGAACAATTTGCCTGGTGTAAAATAACCCTTAAATTAAAAAAAAAAAATCCAAAACAGAGAAAAGAACGTCCTTTTCAAAATTTCTCTTAGCTTATCCTCATTTTCCTTTCTACTAAGTTACAGCTTACTTGAGGTGTTTGTAGTAATAGCAAGCCCAATCCATTGGTGTTTTTACAATGCTGACACACCTTTCACAATTGTGTTTTACCATATTAACTCTGATTGTTAAAATGAGATGTGTGGCCTGGCGATGGCGGCGCACGCCTTTAATCCCAGCACTCGGGAGGCAGAGGCAGGTGGATCTCTGTGAGTTCGAGGCCAGCCTGGTCTACAAGAGCTAGTTCCAGGAAAGGCTCCAAAGCTACAGAGAAACCCTGTCTCGAAAAACAAAACAAAACAAAACAAAAAAAAAAAAACAAAACAAACAAAAAAAAAAAACAAAAACAAAAAAACAAAAAAAAGAGAGATGTGTGTATGCTGGTAGATTTTTCAGCCAAGAAGTTAACACACTTTCGATTCTCTCAACCCTCACTTCCATTAACAAATATTTAAACAACTATCATTTAGGAGCAGTGATTTTAGGAGGTAAGAAGATAAGAATCATATTTTGTTAGGTTATTAAGATTCTGAGTAGTAGAGGACAGATAATAGCATGAAATGTTAGAATTATGACACCAGATTTATATTTGAGAATCTACAAAGATTCCTCCATGTTATTTATTATCCAAAGTATCAACTGGAACCTGCATGGGGGATAGAGTGCAGGGGACTATATTTTAAGGGAAATGCATGCTATGTCAAGGGTCTTAGAGCTGGAGCGGTGGGGACTTTATATTCAAATAAGACACAGAACACCTAAGCAAAATTAGACCATACAGGGACATCTGATGCATTTTTAAGCTTTGTGAAGCAATGTCAAGTAGTCTGTACATTTTGACCTCTGTGCACACATGCAAGAAAGCAACATTTTTGCTTGATGAATTGAAAAAGTTAAAAAAGATGGCCATCTGCTATGTTTCATAGAAATGCTGCTATAAACAGCAATTTCTTCTAAAGAACATAACACTTATCAAAAGAAATCTTAGCAAAGTTTTGTTTCATGACCAAAAATGCTCCCACATCAAAAAATCTAACCAAGGATGATCTGAGATAGAAGATTAACTTGTTCTTGCCTACAGAAATGCATGTACATCACATGCCTAAAGAAGCCAGAAGAGGATGTCAAATCCCTTGGAACTGAAGTTACGGACAGTTGTAAACTATCACGTGGGTGCTTGAAATTGAACACAGATGGTCTGTAAAAGCGGCCAGTGCTCTTAACTGCAGAACCCTCTTTTCCAGGCCTACCCTCACATTTTAAAACTCCTACAGAAAAGATCTCCAAGTTAAGATTACTATTTACATAGCTCCTGTTATTTGCTTGTACCTGAGTGTCCTTTTGGCCTTCACAAATGTTAATCTTTTTCTTAAATGACTGCAAGTTTTAGAAGCTTTGGGGGTGGGGTTAAGAAGAAGGTGCTTAAACTGTGCAGCCCAAGTTGTACTCAAACTTGAGGCAGTTCTACCTCAGTTTCCCAATTACTTTGATTACAGGTGTAAATGAGCCAGCACTCCCAACTAGAAGTTATTACAAAGACAAGATCCCAATCATTTTACCTGCAAAGCTCTTAATGATTACAATAAAACAGCAGCCAATTCCTTCAGATCTGAACATAATCTACAATTTGAAAACCATTTTTGTTCTGAAAAATTGACTCATTTTTATGTCTTATTCACTGAAGTAATATGAATAAGAAACCCTATACAAGGTCTCCAACCCAAGTTTCTCATTCAGAAGCTCTGAGGCAAGGCCGAATAATTTCTATTAGTTTCTTAAATGATGAACTAGAGACATGTTTAAATTAATGACTCAATTTAGCCAGATAAGGGTCAACTATGGGACTCCTTAACAATATCAACAATTTAATTAATAGAGGATGAGAGCAAGGCTAGACAAAGAGGACAGATTAAGCAAACAAGTCCAATTCCTAATATTAAGTGGAGAATCACCGCTCTAAACTAAATACAGAAATATTTCTAGACTAAATTTCTTGCCCACTTTAAGAATTCTACATACTCTCAGAATTTATGTACCCATTTCCAAGGCTGAATTACTCATTCTACATGTCACATAGTCCAGTGGTTCTCAACTTTCCTAATGTTGTGACCTTTTATCACAGTTCATGCTGTGGCCCAAACCATAAAATTATTTTGTTGCTACTTCATAACTGTAATTTTGCTATTATGAATTGTAATGTAAATACCTGATATGCAGGATATCTGATACATGACCCCTAACCCCTAAAGGAGTTGCAATCCTCAAGTTTTGAACTGCTGACACAGACAAGAAGGGTTCCAAAATTGCTGCAAAGCATGCTAAGGGCTCATTAATATACGATTAACAAATTCTAACACCAGCCTCAATATTTCTACTGACTAGGCCTTTTCTTCTTCCTATTCTTCTCCCCCAGCCCAAGCACTCTCAGAGCTGTTCACAGAAAAAAAGATGAGGCATCCTAATAGAAATGGTATTTGAAAACTTGGGCTTACAGTTATTGAAAAAAATTTTTAGAGACCCTTTATCTACTTGAAATCAAAGAATTAAAGCGCGTTTTACATAGGATCTTAGTGTTTTTTATTTTGAAAGAACCATAATTTTCTAAAATAATTTAAACCACATAGTTTCACACAACATAGAGGGCAGCCTACTAGGGAGGTTTGGATGATATCCACAGCTATGCTTAAAGGTCTAAATGAAGGTGCCCTTTATCTTGGTCTTTCAGGTCTGAATCCATGGTAAGTAGCTTCATTGTTTCTGGGCTTGTAACAAAGCAGTGTGCTCCAGTACAGCACTGTGATAGAAAAGAGCTGCTCACTTAATGGAGGCAAGGAAAGAGCCAGGATAGAAAAGAGGGCCAGGACAAGGTTACTTCCACAAGGACATGGCCTCTGTGTGGCTTTTCCCCTTTCACCACCGCCACTTGAGGACCCTTCAACACATGTGCCTGTGGGAGAATTATCTTTTCTCTTCTTCCTCAATATTAAGTAGTGAGTCTAGGACCTCACATCTTAAACAAGTCTCAAAGTCCCCATGTTTTTGTTTTGAAAAAGGATCTTTTTAAGTTACCTTGGCAGCCCTTGAATTTGCAATCTCCTGCCAGAGCTTCCTAACTGGGATGATAAGCCCCAACCAAGGCAGGGCAGCAAGTATGTGACATTTCATACTCAAACTCTAAAAAGTGACATATGCGTCTTTCTTCTATGTTTTTGGTATTTGAGAAGGGATTTTGTTAATGCCAAAAAATGGCCTCAATTTCCTTGCCTCTGCCTCCTGAGTGCTGGCTCATATCAGTATATAGCACTGGCTACAAATATGTCTCATGAAAAAATAAAAACATGAAAGACACAGTACTTGAAATAACAGAGTTGAAGCAAAATAACTAATTGGAATGAGTTTAGAAGGCACGATTATATACAATTCAGAACATGTTTCCTTCTCCCCACATTGTCTATTCCTTCCTTATTAAAATGAGGGTACTACCCTATTTCAAAGTGTTGTTACACCGGGCAGTGGCGGTGCACACCTTTAATCCCAACACTTGGGAGGCAGAGGCAGGTGGATCTCTGAATTCAAGGCCAGCCTGGCTGGTCTGCAATACAAACACCTGGATGGCCTAATCAGGACTTTCATTCTGGGCTACATACCAAATACTAAGTCAGACTGGGCTACAAAAATAAGACCTTGTTTCAAAACAACAGGTGAGATGTATCATGCACCTATATGCATCTGTGCACATGCACACACAAGAAATGAAAATGTTAAAAAAAAATAAGTACTGGATCCTGTACCTTCTTGCTAATTTTCTGACAGTTCTCTTGAAAGACTGAATATTAGAATGGACATTCGAACATTTCTTCCTGCTCTATCTTCACCTATTATTGTTACCTGTTACTGTTGCCTATTACTGAATTATTTAGCTATTTTCACCCTATGTCCCATTTTTTTTAAATGTATGTCAAACTGGGCATGGCAGTACAGTGCCTATAATCCCAGTACTCAGAAGACAGGGCAGATGGAAATTTAAGAGTTTCTGGCCAGCCATCAAAAACATGTCTCATACCCTTGATGACACTGTAATTCCACAATTAGATGCTGGTTCTTTACTTTTTTTATCCTCAAATTCTGAACTTTGTGGAACAGACAATGTCTTTTTTTTTAAATATCACTGGAAGACCAGCACTTTAAACTACAAAGATAATAAATAAATCTGCTACATGAATCAAAGTGCCACAGAGGTTGTGACCATATAAAGAGCAGATTGCAAGCCAGGCATAATTCCTAATATATGATAAAAAAAAGATAAAAAGATAAAAAAAAAATATAAAACACATTATATACTTAAAACTTCAGAATTGTTTACAGTAGTGCTACTTTACCAATTATAAAACCAACAGAGGTCAAGAATATAGCACAGCTGGCAAATACTCCCTGATCAAACCAAGGTTCTAGTCTCAGATCCCTAAGCACTCATGAAAAGCTGGGCATGGTGGTAAGCAGCTAGCAGTAAGAGGTGGAACTCACTGGCTATCCGTCCTTAACAAATCAGTGATTTCCAGAATCAGGAAGAAACTCTGCTTCGAAAAACAAGGGAAAGTAAGACAGGATGGTCCATCAGCACTCAAGGAGACTGACTGCTGCCTGTGAATTCAAGGTCAGTCAGGTCATTAGCAAATTTCAGGCCAGCCACAGCTACAAAGTGATACCCTGTATCTCCAAAACAAGTAAACAAAACACTAAATAAGATAATAGAGATTTGGGAAGACTCCTAATGTAAACCTGTACCCTCTATACATCCGATCCGAACACCCCACACTAATAAAAACGAGTACAAATAAAATACACGAGCCAAAAATAAAAAGGGGGAGGATAGCAGACATTCCATTAGAATATTAACAGTCCACTGACTTGATTCTGTCACATAAAAATTGAAATGCATTAGCTTTTGCTCTTAATTAAAATATAACATGTAGGTGATCAGATAATCCAAGAATAAATTTACCAAGATTACATAATCTGGCAGAAAAAAACCAATGGGAATTGTGGTGAACAGGCAAGAAGAACATGACACCACAATCATCTGACCACCTCATCTCACACAAGCCATCCTAATTACCTCTGGAATGATGAAAAGTTTCCAGTACCCAGCTTGAGGCTGATGTATTTTTCTAGAGTGTAAAGGATTCTGGTAGCTGAGGAGCACAACACAGAGCTGGGTTACTACTAGTCTTAAGGAACAACAGCTTCTTTTATAATACAGCTTAGGATAGTTTTCAATAAATCTGGCATGCCTGCACATACATGAAGGTCAGAAAGTAACTTTAGGGAGTCATTTCTCTATTTTTATTATAGAATCCAGGGATGGAACTCAGGTTGAATCCTTGTGCAGTGGTATATGCCTTAAATCCTAGCACTTGGGAGGCAGAGGCAGGAGGACCTTTGTGAGCTTGAGGCCAGCTAGAGTTCCATAACAAAATTCTGTCTCCAAATAAAATAAAATTCAATCGATCAGACCTACACAACAAGCTTCCCCCCATACCCCGCCTGAACCCATTTGCCATCCCAGGGTTAATTTTTTTTTCTTAAAGCTTTTATTCCTTGCAACATGATTTACTTGAGGCACATTCCATTTTACCCAAATTCAATCTTCACAAAAGTATCGTGGAAAGTGTGGTATAGTACCACATGCTTATAGCTCAGCACTTGGGTACCTGAGTTTCAGGACAACCTTATGCATAGGAAGACCATTTCAATAAACCACCACACACAGTAAAACAAAAGAAGGAAAGACAAGAATCTGTTAAATGCAATCTTTTAAGGACCATTGGTGAATGGCACACAAAACTCATCAACAGACACCTAAGATGTATTAGTGACTGAACCAAAAGAAGAACAATGAAACTCCACTTCCAAACCAGTTATCACTACAATTATGCTTCTTTCATGCCACTGTTTTTATGAGTACTTTACCGAGTAAATGAAAATGTACCTGTATACTCAAAAACAAAACTTTTGAGAAACATGTTACAAAGAGGGACAATACTGTGACAAAGGAATACACTATGAAATAACTGGATAACCAGGAGGTGGTGGCACACACCTTTAATCCCAGCACTCAGGAGGATGAAATAGACCGATCTTTGTGTTCAATGCCAGCCTGCTCTGCTCTACAGTGAATTCTAGGACAGCCAGGGATACACATAGAAACCCTGTCTCGAAAAACCAAAAGAAATCAAAAACAAAAAACACCAGGAAAAAAAAAAAAACCCACATCATGCACTGCTGTGGTAGGTTTGTCATAGATATACTAATATTCATACTATTTTTGACAAAGGTCCAATTTACATTACAGTTCGTTTTGTTTTGATTCTGAAAAGCACATAATGACATACATTCATAACTGTGTAGTATGTTATCTTCCCCCCCCCCCAAAAAGCCAGAGAATGGTGTTCCAACAGTTCAGTATCTTTATAATAGGAATATGAACTCTCCTACCCTTACCAATTCCCAGTCTTTCTACCTTTTATAGAGAGATACCTTCTATGACCAGAAAGTCTTTTCTTCTTTTTAATTTATATATATCCAGCCCACTATCAAATCCTTCCTAAAATATTGTCAGAATATAGCAAGCTAATTGTTACGTGTTAATTCACATAACCTCTATCATCACCTCCCTGGCCCAAGTGACCATTTTCTCACTAGGGTACTCCAACAGTCCCCTAATCCTTATTCCCCTGTTCCTGACTATGGCAATCAAGCATTCCTTTCAAACTAAATTCAGTTCAAGTTTAAGTGCATATTTAAACTAGTTATGGTCCTGACCCCAGGTTGACTAAAACATCGGAAAACACAAATACTGAGACTACATGCAGGTTCCATCTCAGAGATTTTGGCACCTGCTGTTTCTTTTGTCAGAAACACTTTCCCTGTGTCTCCATGGTCAAATGCTAATCTTTTTTTGTTTGTTTGTTTTTCAAGACAGGGTTTCTTGGTAGCTTTGGAGCCTGTCCTGGAACTAGCTCTTGTAGACCAGGCTGGCCTCGAACTCAAAGATCCGCCTGCCTCTACCTCCCAAGAGCTGGGATTAAAGGTGTGCTCAACCACCGCCTGGCCAAATGCTTATCTTTATACAAACAGTATGTTCGTAGTTAGACTTGAACCATCCCATCCTACTTATCACTATATTGCCTATGGTTCTACCCTCTGGACAGCCCTCTTTTCTGCTTTATTTTTTCCCACAGTTTTTATCATAAGAGGTGACTATTAATTTGTTATCTTGACAAACCCTCCACAAGAAAATAGGATTTTCTGCAGCAAACAACTGTCTGGCCTTCAAAAATAAGCAGTCAGTAATTATTTGTTAAATTGACAATATAATGAATGATTAACAAATAATGATTCTTTAGGATGACATAACTGAAAAACTGGTAGAAACTGAAGCCAGAATCAAAGGCCCAGCCTTTGCTTATAGGCTTGAAATTCCTCTTTCAGAAATGTTCACAGCCTGAAAGGCTGGGTTTCTGTTCTTGGAAAATTCCCTTATCTATTTGTCAAGGCCCCAATATAGTAACTAAGTATATATATATATATATATATATATGTTTATCTTACAATTGATAATTATATATTTCATAAAAATACTTAAACAGGTATTCATACCATAAAATATAGCATTATTCATGTTTATAGCAAAAGTGCTATAACGTTAACTGGCTAAAAAATACTGTGTGTGGAAGGTCCCTATCTACCAGATTATTTAGAAATAATAATAAAAATCCTATCCTAATCAAGCAACTTTATCTCATGAAAACGAAAGGACTCACATTAAAAACAAGTGTCTCGAAAAACCAAAAAACAAAAAAAAAAAACAAAAAAAACCAAAAAACAAGTGTCTAGCTCAAATATACTTGTCTACAGGAGCACCAAGTGCCAATACCTTGATTAGGGTGAGAGGAGTGAGTGCCTCTCACTCAACTCTGTCAACTCTGCTCACAAGACAACTTCACGTCCTAAGTCTCTGGCTCCTAATTCAACAAAATCTACTCTCATGGTTGAGAATGAAAGAGGTAGTCCCTGATATCAAAAGTAACAGCCCTTCTTTATTTTACTTACATGAAGACTTACTATGTATTCCTGGTGGGCCTGGAATTTGTTATGTAGACCAGGCAAATGTTTAAGTATAGAAGCCTATTAAGGGGACATTTCTCATTCTAAACACCACACATTCCCCTGAACTCATGTATAGAGCTGAAGATGGATCCATGGCTGAGAGCACTGGCTGCACTGCCAAAGGACCTGGGTCTAATTGCCAGCACCTATATGGCAGCTAACAGTTTCAATAACTCCAGTTCCAGGAGTTCGAACATGGTCTTCTATATTTTGAAAATATTGCACACATGCTGCACAGACTTAAGTGCAAACAAAATGTACACATATAAAAGTAAGTAATTTTTAAAAACTGCTCATTTACAAAGAGAAATTATACAATTTTGCTAACAGTGATTTGCTACAAGATTACAATTTTCTTCACATCTGGCAGGATGTTTATGTGCATATGCTTATTTTCTGAGACAGTATGTCAAAACGTATATTCTTATGTTTATGTACACAAAGCCACAGACCAACTTAATGTCATTTCTCATGTGTGAATCACCTTGTTTGTTTTTGTTTTTTCCTGACAAAAATTTCTGTGTATCCATTCTTAGCTGTCCTGAAACTCATACATATAATAAAAAATAAATAAAAATTTTAAAAATATTGCTGAAGACATTAAGACAATCAAAAAATCAGAATTTAACTGGAGGTAATAGCAAAGTAAATGTTTTCCAGTCATCCAATGTGCATACAAGAACTATCAACTTATGTCAATAAAATAGAGGATTTACATAAAAGTTTTTTTCAAAGTACAGTGAGTCGGCATTCTGGAGCATAAGTTAACAGGAATTGGAAGCCAGGTATGATGCCAAATGTGGCTTAGGATTGTCAAAATACTTGAACAGCTATGACAAAGAAACTCAAACTAATTTTGGGCATGGTAACACAACACTGCGTAGATCCAGACAGGAGGATCATGAGTCTGAGGCCAGTCAGGACTATAGAGTAAGAGAATGTATGAAACAAAACAATTAAAGGTGTGCCTAGCTAAAAGGAGAGGGAATTTTAAGGAAATAGTCAACCATTCAATCTCAGTGCTCTGTATTGCTAAGAGTCACATACTTTTGTAGCTATCAGCTTATTAGCAGTTCCGATTTTGTTAAAGTTTTGTAAAAGCTATCTTTGGTCTGTAACAGCTGAAAACATTTGATTCTAAACATATTTAGGAAACAATTCAGGCACCTGTCCTCTTTACCTTTCAACTCCAAATTAATAAAACTCTCCTAGTGAGCAATGCCCCACCTCTTCCTCCAAATCTTTCTGAATGCTGGAATACTAAAACAAACTAACAAAAAACACCAGGGTGATGTGGCCTGAGCCTGTAATTCCAGTACTCTAGAAGTTAAGGCAGGAAAACCCTCAAGTTCCAAGTTAGCCTAGTCTATCTACATAGTGACTATGTTGAGAAGTATAGAAAGAAGGGGGGAGGAGACTAGAGAAAAGAGGAAAAAGGAGAGGAGAGGGAGGAAGATAGAGAAAGAAAGAACCATAGAAGAAGGTAGGGGGACAAAAGGACAGCTAAAGAGCTTTATCTTTTGTAGACAGAGTCTAAACTACTGAGTGAAGTAGTAATTTTTTTTTTTTTTTTTTGTAATTTGGGCTAATGCTTCCAACAACTGGGTCATGGACACACAGGGTTTTTTTTTGTTTTTCTTTTTTAAACATGGTTCTGTTTATGTGTTTTTATTTTCTACAACATCACATCAAAGGGAATGGCATAAACTGGCAAACAATAGCCAGTGAAAAACTTGATTTTATGGAAAGTTAAAAAGAAATATGACCAAGAATCCACAGGCATGACTGAGTCACAAAATAGAATGGAAGAACTGGAAAAGTCTCTCCTCTATCAATTATACAGTACCTACTTTTTTTGTACGGCTTTGTTTTTCCAAACATGGTTTTCTAGCTGACATCAAATCATAATTTTGTCCCCTTCTCTATTAACTAGGATTTCAAGTGCCCTAAAAGTAATTTAAAAGTTACTTTTAAACTGCACCACATTCTATGAGATGTATTACTCAATCAATGCTAAAAATTAAGAAGCTGGGCACTGGCTGGGCGGTGGTGGCGCACGGGCTGGGCGGTGGTGGCGCACGCCTTTAATCCCAGCACTCGGGAGGCAGAGGCAGGCGGATCTCTGAGTTCGAGGCCAGCCTGGTCTACAAGAGCTAGTTCCAGGACAGGCTCTAGAAACTACAGGGAAACCCTGTCTCGAAAAACCAAAAAAAAAAAAAAAAAAAAGAAGCTGGGCACTAAGATAGATGTGATGGCACATGTCTGTAATACCAGCAAAGTGAGAGATGGGGGCAGGAGGATCATGAGTTCAAAGCCGTCCTCAGCTACATGAGTTTGAGGACAGCTGACATTGTCTGGGGTACTGCCTAAATTAATAAAAAGTATCAAAAGAAAAAGCTATTATATGTCCTTTCTGGGCTATAACCAGATATGCTAGTCACATCGGTTACAACTGTATTCAAGAAAATAATCCACAGTAATCTTCATACAAACGATTTGAATTTTAAGATTAATTTTCTAACCTACACATTCCTTTTGTTAATTTTGATCAGATCTGGGGGATGAAATCTTTTTTCTTTTCCAAAGATTAATTTTTTTGGTCTGTAAGTGAGTGCGTGCATGTCTTACTCGCCCCCTCCACACCACGGGTCTTGTACCTATGAGAGACCAAACATATAAACAGTTGTGAGCTACCATGTGGGTGCTGAAAACCAAAACCCAGACTCTGCAAAACTGCAAGTACTTTTAATAGCTGAGCCATCTCTCCAGCCCTTGGAAACCAGTGTCTCAAACACTAGGGAAGAGCTTACATGAGCTCCCACAGTCCATAATCTAGATATCCTATACACAGAAGTATTAGCTTCTGCAAATTAGGCTGATGTGCCTTTCTTTAATTGAATGTGCTCTTTTTCTGAAAGCTGGTAAGGTTATTTTCACATTACTATGTAGCATAAATTTATATATACAGGCTCACTACTCTTGGTAGCAATAATTATTCTTGGTACCAGAAAAAATAACAAAGTGTCTTTCTCTCTTCTGCTAAAGTAAGTTATCTTCCCCTATAAACGTTTAGGACTGACATGATCTACAAAAAGGAACAATCTGACATTATCACCATCACATTTAAAAATTTTCCCCTGAAATGGCTATATGGTTAAGCTAGTAAAATCACTTGTTCTGCAAACCTGACAGTTCAACCTCCAGAATCAACATGAAGGTGGAAAAAAAGGAACTCACTTCACAAAGTTGTCATGAAAAAAAAAAAGTTTAAAAAAATTCTATTAGTGTTAGCAAATACGACAAATATTAAGTAGACTCCTTCAATTCTTCCTAGCCTTTCCCCATTGCCCACTACCCCAAAATTCTTCTGGTCATTTTTTGTTCTTTTTCAAGACAGAGTCTTCTGGACTCACTCTACAGACCAGGCTAACCTCAAACTCAGAGATCTGCCTGCCTCTGCTGAGATTGGAGGCGTGCACCACCACTGGCTGACTCTTCAGGAAATTTTAAAAGCAGTGTCTCACTATACATCAGGTTAGGCTCCAACTCAAAATTCTCTGTCTTAACAGGACTACACTGGCTTTCTTTGTACTCTACTCACTAAACTCCTTCCCTTCCTCCAATACCTTCAAATAGTTTAAAATTTTTAAAACTGTGGCCCTGGCTACCCTAGAACTTGCTCTGTAGACCAAAGTGGCCTAGAACTCATAGAGATCCACCTGCCTCTGCCTCCCCAGTGCTGGGATTTCAGGTATGTGCCACTGCCACCCAATTTTCATTAAAGTTCTTATATTATCTCATGTGGCATTTTCAGTGAAACCTTGTATCACAAATCATTACATATAGCTGGCACTAAATATTTATTGAAAAAAATTGGCCAGTTCACCCCTCCTTGATACAAAAATTATTATTACTAATCTCCTATGTGACTTAATCTGAATGTAGCTTTTACTTTTCCGTTTTAGAAAATTTTGATAAGAAACAACACATTCTATTATATATCCATAATCAGTTCCCATGTCTGTGTACAGCATCAGGCTGTAGTTTATGAGCAGTCCCATATACATACATCAGCAATGAACAGAAATACTCTGCATGAGAATATTATTTCCATATATGCAGAAAAACACTTGCTTTCAGATCTGTAAATCAAGAACACAACTAGTTATATAGAGTGATATCTATGTAGCAAAGGTTCCAAGTACTTTAAGTCATTAAGTCTGATACATACAAAGATGTACTATTCCTTTCTACTCTTTGATAGCAAGGACTGACACACCAGATGATCATAAAAGTAACTAATCAACACAGATACACATGCTAAATTGCTAGAAAGACAAAAAAAATAGACATGGAAGACAAACAAATTTTAGCTCTAATTAAGAATTCTGTGATAAAATTCATCAAACTTTAATTTCACCCAACTGACTGAATCAATCCTTCTGGGCATAATGGCAAATGTCTTTAATTCTAGCACTCAGGAGGCAGAGGCAGGCAGATCTCTATGAGTTCAGGGCTAGTTAGCTTGGTCTATAGACTTAGTTCCATGACAGTCAAGGCTAAACAGAGAAATCCTGTCTCAAAAAAAAAAAAAAAAAAAAAACAATCAAAAGAATCAATCAAAATCAAAACAAAACAAAGTAACAAAATATGAACAATAGCACACAATCACTACGAAGTATTATACTTATAGTAAGTCTTGAGTTTTCAATGAGAAACCAGTGCCATTTCATTAAAAAGAAAAGCAAACATGTAAAATTAAAAGTATTGTTTTACATTGTAATCTCAAAACAGAAAACAATAGCAAAGACAGTAAATGGTTACAGAGCAGTAAATGAAAACAACAGCCACAATAACATCAAGTCACACAGCCCAGCTTTTGTCCCATGACTCTTGCATCCAACGATTCAACAGCAGATATTCAGAAAAGACTCGGCGATCTTCCCTCAGTTTACTATTACTAGCTACTTAGTAGGCCTTTTTTATTTCTTAATAACCTATGTCTATTCCATGCCTAACTTAAAAGACATGACATTTTCTCTCACTCTTTTCCTGGTGACTGCTACAATTTTCACCTCACATCAGTATTTTATCTTAAACTCTTACATAACTTCCTACTTACATTGCATCAGGTATTATTTAGACATGACTTTTTTATTTTAATTACAGGATGGATATTTATACCTAAACATACATAAACCATGCCATTTATAAAAAGACAGACTTGAGCATCAGCAGATTTTGGGTGTGTAGGAGGGTGGTATCCTGGACCCAATGCTCTATGGACACCAAGTGTCAACTGCACCCCTCTTATTCAAACGGCTCTGCCACATTTTTGGAACTGATTTTCAAATGTACCCACAAGTGAAATGTATAAAGGCTTAATATGTTTTATACACCATGTGAAATGAAATACTTGTTCTCATTAAATTCTCCTTATTCCCAAGTTAAAGTTATTCATTTCATACTTTACAATAATTTACCCCTCACTGTTCACCAATTATTTCACCTACATTTCTACAGGTGTACACCCGAAACACACAATGAGTTGTTTACTGTTTACTACTGAATATGAGAACTATAGACAAATTCTGGCTTTGAAGCCAATACAAATCTGATTCTAGTTCTTGCTTTCAGCAAACTAATCAGCTGTGTAACCTTACTAAGTCACTTACTGATTCCAGTACATATTTTTCCCACTTTTGATCCCCAAAGGAATAAAAACGAATTCCACAAAGTTGTCCTCTGACCTCATACATACACCCCTTAAACCACTTAAAATTTAAAGCCATAATACCTGGGATAGGTACTATGAGTTTCCTTCCTTTAACCGTCCTGTAAACAACATTCCTTTGACTTTGCAAACTAACTCTCCAATGGAAAGAATTCTTAGAAAACATTATCCAAAGCACAATAAAAATGGACTCAAATTTTAAAAAGCATTCAAGTAAAAACTTCCCATTAGTAACTTAAGAAAATAAGCTTAAGCAAGAAAGGTAAAGTCTTGAATGAACACACACACCATACAAAGAGTCTGTAATACACTTTAAGAATAACATAAAAATCATCATTTCTCCTTCATTTTGAGATGGGTCGAGGCATAAAATAGCTCTGATACAACCATCTCAAATTTTAAAACACACACCTCCACAGTTAGATTAACATTTATTTCTACTCTGGAAAACTCGCAGAAAAAAATTATCTTTAATACACATACAGAAAACTCAAAGTAGATCACAGATCCATATAAATAACAATTATTGAAGCACAAACTTCCTGAAAGAAAGCATGAAGCAAAAATTCCTCAGAATCTTAGATTAGGCAAAAATTTCTTATACGATGACACAAAAGACAAAGGAAGGTCAAAGAATAACAGATGAGCCACAGGATGGTATTGCTAAACAATGAGCAGGTATTATGAGATATGTGGGTAGGCAATTTTCTCTTGGCATAAATATCCAAATCTGTACTTACACAAACCTAGATATCATAAGAAAATCAATCACTCAATGTGGTCTTTTGAGGCAATCCAAAGGCTCGGTACACATAAGATGTACTAGGATTCAACCAATATAACACCACATACTATGTTGCAGCAAATTATAATAAGTAAGAAAACACTAACAATAAATAGTACCAGAGCCAGTAAAATGGATCAGCAGTAAGACTTCCTTTTCTGAGCAAATCCAGCAAACACAGCACATATGTTCACATACAGCATGTGCACACAAACAATAAAATAAAAATGGTTAATGATCTGAAAAGACATGTCTCTGCAAGCATACAAATAACAAAAAAATACTTATTAAAAAGATTATCAACATCATTCTTCATTAGAAAATCTAAAACCCAAGCTAGCCACTGCCTACCCACTAGCATGACAAACAGCAAATAAACACTGGAAAGGCATGTGCAGAGCTGGAATCCTAATTCATAGCAAATCAGATTATAAAATGATAGAAAAACAGGCAGCTTCTAAAAGTTGAGCGGAAGTTACTGTATGACTCAGTAATTGCACCTCTAGGTACATGAAAGTACATGTTTATACAAAGAAACTTGTACATGAATCTTCATAGCAAAACTGTAGAGTCAAAAAGTGGAAAATACCCAAAGCACATCAAAAGATGAACAAAATGTCTCAGGCCCACACACCGGAATACTATTGGATCAAACATCAATCTGAGAATGCAGCTAAGTGATGTGTGTATGCGAGCTAAGACCCTTGCTATACTGGGGTAAGAAACGGGGATGTTATGATCAAAATCACTTCCTGACCCTTTTTCAGACAGATCAGTATTCTCATAGCTAATTAAAATTTAGATGAAGTAGTCAACTTTCTTTAGTTTATCAAGCAAAACCTCCCCACTTCTAACTTCTCATAAAGATGAACCGCCAATTAAACGGAGGCAGAAGAACCTCAATTTTGTAATCTGCCTGCGCTGTAGCTAAAGACCCAGCTCAAATACAAGCGAACAACAAAATAAAACAAACCAACTACAAATACATTATTAAAAGTCTACGGAGTTTACAGATAGATAATATATGTTTCCAATAAACTGAAGATACTGGCCCCTCCTCCAGCAGTCATCAACAGTTAATAATAGTTCTTGATGGAGGATTAGGCCCTTATTTATGCCTGGTGTCTAAGCAAGTCAGAGGAAGATGTTGGATTTCCTGAAACTAGAGTTACTGATGGTTGTTACTGGTAACTGAACCCAGGTCCTCTTCAAGAGTAGAATGTGCTGTTAACTGTAGAACCATCTCTCCAACACCACAATTTTTTTTTTACACAACCAATTTGTTAATGCAGAATCTGGAAATGATAGTCAATTACTCAAATTTTTCATCTAGAGTTCTGAAAGGGGTTCTGAGAAGATACTTACAAAGAAAGTATGAGGATCTCAGTCAGAACCCTCAGCACATGTCAAAATCTACGCCTCGAACTCACAGGAATCTGCCTGCCTCTGCTTCCCAAGTGCTGGGATTAGGGACGTGCCAACCACCACCCAGTTCATGCACACTTTCTTAAATAACTTCCTAAGGAATGTTTTTGTGTTGTTAAAACAAAAATTTCCTTTTCTTAGGAGTTAATAAGTAGTTATTGTTTAGCTCTTGATTTTCATCTGCACAATAATTTTATACAATTCTTAACAAACACACAATGTAGGTAGGCAAAGTTCCAGGGGATCAAAGTCAGCCTGGTCTAAATACAGTTCCAGGGCTACATAGAGATCCTATGGGGGAAAAATTATGCAGGATCAAGTTAAACCAGCTTATCAACTTTAGAAATCCTTTCTGTTATGAGCCAGGTATCAAACAAGACATTCCAGATAGCACACAACTGTAATCTCAGCAGTCGAGAGAGGCCAAAGCAGAAGTGTGAATTCAAGATCATTGTGACTATCACAGTGAGTCCAGCAATCAAAACGGAAACCAGCAATCAAAAAGTTCCACCTTCATCTGAAATGTGTCTAAGAAAAAACAATCTCTAAGTGAAACAAACAAAAGATGCTCCAGCCGGGCGGTGGTGGCACACGCCTTTAGTACCAGCACTCGGGAGGCAGAGGCAGGCGGATCTGAGTTCGAGGCCAGCCTGGTCTACAAGAGCTAGTTCCAGGACAGGCTCTAGAAACTACAGGGAAACCCTGTCTCGAAAAACCATAAAAAAAAAAAAAAAAAAAAAAAAGATGCTCCATCACATTAATTTCTCCCTTTTTATTTATTCCTCTGTTCCCTATTTGAGAAACCTAATAAGATGTTAACATACAAAGAGTTTCCACAAAACATCTCAGAATGCACTCATTATTGTGGAGACTTGACTGTGAAAAGCACCAGGATAAATGCTTCATTACCCACAGGATTCTGAGACTTTCTCCATAGCAAACATGAACAAGCTTTTTATTTTCATAACCATTTTATCCTCTTTAAACACCACAGGAAACAAGGTAAGCTGTCAAACCACATATCATGTCTATTTTGCATGGGGAAAATATTTTTAATTAAAAAGTATGGTATTGACAGGAATAGTGCTTTAAATCCAGCACTGGGAGGCAGTGGGAGCTGTCAGTTGGAGGCCAACCTTCTACATAGCGAGTTCAAGTACAGCCAAAGCTATGTAGAGACCGGTCTCAAATAAAATAAAATAAAAAATGTAGTATGGCTTAGTCTAGCTCATAAAGTTACTAACTGTCCAAGCTGTTACCCAAGGTTCTTTTCTCTCCATTGATCAAGACAAAGCAGAAAAATATTCACAGAAATTTTTTTATAATATTTTACCTTTTATGATTATGTAAATAATATACCTATTCAGCTTCTAAATATATATGGAATATTGGAAGAATATTTATATGGAAAAATTGCATGTAATAAATATATGGAGGAAGTATTACATTACTGTGTTCCAATAAAGATCTATTTACCATTTAACTTTCAGAATATAAACTTAGAAACAAAGGAGATCGATTTCTATTTTGTCAACATAGTCTTCTGTGTTCAGCATTATGAATGCAAAAATAGGAGGGTCCCATAGACCCTCACCATAGAAATTCAAGTGCAATATAAATATAAGCCCTTTCGTGTTTGGGTAATAGAACACAGTGAGTGCTATGCTGCCAGATGTATCTAAAAAGATGATCATTAAGTATTATCCCTAAATTATCTCAAATATAAAAGTAACATTTAATTCTAATCAATGATGTCCCCACCAAATTAAAACATCAAGGGTATTAGAGCCACACAGGACTCTTTGACTATCTACCACCCATTCAACATAGTTTTCCAAGAAATGGTTTGTTTTATTTATTTATTTATTTTGTTTTGTTTTTTGAGACATGGTTTCACTGTGTAGCTCTGGTTGTCCTGGAACTCACAGAGATCTGATCGCCTCTGCCTCCCCAGTGCTGGGATTAAAGTCATACGTCACGACTGGCCAGCTGAAAGTAGAATTTCTAATCAGAGTAAGAGTAACCTTACTCAATATAATCTTTATGGCTAACTTGTTATTCATAGAGTATAACAAAATTTAAGTTAAAATCTTGCTTCAAAGTCATAGAAAAAACCTAAGATCTAAAGCTAAAAGCTAAAAGTCAAAGTCACCATTCTTCAACATAAAGATCTTCACACCGGATGCCATCCTTTAGTTTTCTTTCTCAGACATAAACATCTTTTTTGGGGGGCAACTTTTCCAATTTCCATCAGAATCCTGTCAGTTTCCTAAAACCAAAATCCATGCAACGTCATCAAGTTTCTAGTGTGTTTAATCAAGGAGAGATATTACATTGGAAGTCAAGACCTCTATTACAGTAATGACTTAACTTTAATAATCTTTAACAAGGAAGTTATCTGACATGTCTCTTTTTCTTATTTGTAAATCACAAATTTGTGCTTGTCCACAATCTTATCTCTAAGATCCTTCAGGACATTATACCCAGACCATTCTTTCTTCTAATTCTATGTCTGTCGCTCTCATTCAAGGTCTTATCTGAAGCAAGGCTATAGCAATGACCCCTCTGTCTTACACTACATTTAGTTTTATACTACCAGAGAGTCACCAATTGATCCAACTAACTTTACTATCTTTTAAAAATAAAATACACATAGGTAAAACTTTACATATTTAATACCATCTATTATCCATGCAAAAATTAAGTTTGACATTTCTAGACTAATATGGCTATTGATTTCTGTACAATGCCAAAACCACAGATAGCTTTTTACTGATAACCAATACAACAGTCTCACTCTGAGTTCCCTCATCCTTAGAACTGATCCATTTTATCTTTTATTGAAACTATGCAATATCCTTGACCCAAAGTCAATTTGTGTTTCTGTTCCAATCTTTTTCATCTCAGTCCAAAGTAAATCACTCCTCCCCCTCCAAGGGCCCAGTATTATTGCCCATAATATGTAAATTCCTACTAGAGGTTGTGGTACACACACTTTTAATCCCAGCATTCAGGAGGAAATGGCAGGTGGATCTCTGTTGGTTCAAGGTTAACCTGGTCTACAGACAGAGTTCCAAGAGAGCCAGAACAAAATAGAGATCCTGCCTCAAAACAAAACAAAAAAATCCAACAACTAATACTTTATAAATGCCCATGATATATACCTGGTACTAGGCATACAATGTCTAACAAATGCTTCCTTTTTTACTACCATGATGGAGATGATAAAAATTAATAAGCCCAATACTCTTTGAAGACAAGAACCAAACTTTCCATTCTCATGTGTCATCATTCCTTACTTCCAAAGTGTTTCCTTGCCCTTTTGAGGCAAAATTAATATGGATATTTAATCCAGAAAAGCTAGTCTCCAAATAATAAGAATCCATTGAAAGTTATTATTATTATTCTTTGCTTGGAGAATTCTTAACTTTTCTAGAATAGACATTGTGACTAACTTCAGGATGACATATTTGTAATAACTATTAAGGTAACTCCTCTGAACAAAGAGATGGGATAAAGCTGATGCATCATATTGAAAGCCACCATCCTGTAAGGAATGTGGAAGCAGTTCCAGGCGATACCCTTCCATAAAGTTCATCAGTCAATCTTATTCATTGATTAGATTAGAGATATTTGCTATTGGTGGTATAATAATAGGACTTGTAGGGTAAGGGTAAGGAAGGAGGATCAGGAGTTCAAGATCATCCTTAGCAACATAGTTTACTTGAAGGTTAGTCTCAAATTTTTAAAGAAAGAAATTAGAGCTGGGTGTAGTGGCAGACAAATTTAATCCAAGCACTGGAAGGGAGAAGTAGGGAGACCTCTGGGAGTTTGAGGCAGGCTGATCTACATAGCAAATTCCACACCAACCAGAGCTAACTGACGCCATCTCAAAAAAAAAATAATTTAAGACATTTGATGAACTAATACTCTAGCACTGTGTATTTAGAGCAAACCACGGAAACATATTTTTAAACACTGTTTTAGACATTTATGGAAATAACTCATATTTAACACAATATAAAACTATAGAGGGGGAAGAGAGAGCGAGATAGCACGCGTGCACACAAGCAAGTGCACACATACAAGCGAGCGTTCAGTGGTTAAAAGTATGTGCTGCTCTTCCAGAGGACCCAGGTTTAATTCCCAGTACCTACAGGGCAGTTTACAACTAGGAAACCAGACACCCTCTGGTATCTGAACTCCGCAGGTTCATGTGTGATATAGACATACAACTATATGTATGGCAGACATATGTACAAAAAAATACTCATTGATATAAAATATTTAAAAAACATAAAAACTATAGTAACAGATGAGGTGGCACATGTGTTTAATCCCCATACCAGGACAGACAACTACAGAGACACTGTCTCAAAAAACAAAACAAAATGCAAAAATCATACATATAATATACACAAACACAATTTATCACTGGGACTACACATTTACCTAAAAAATTTCTAAGTCACATTGTATCTCAACTCTAGAATGAATGCAGGACCTACTTCATGACAGGTTATCATTTACAATAAAATCTTAAGTATTCTCAACATGGAGAACAATCAACTATACTGAGCAAATTTTCTACTTACCCTTAACAAGCCAAATTACTCCTGTGAATGTTTGACAGTATTTGCATATGAATTTCATATACACATGGTCAGAAACAAATGAATGTTAAGCAAGTTTCATTCTGTTTTCGTCTTACATAGGCCTGTCCTCCCAGTCTTCTGAGTAAGGATCTTGCAAAATCCACTATGGACAGGGTATGCCGAAAGAATACTTGGAAAAGAAAAATCTCCTGGGAGAGTGCCAGTTTAAAAAGAATACTATTTTCATCCAACTAGACATTTATATAATAAACCCTGGACTGGGAGGAAGCTAAGCTTTTTTACCCCAGACTAAAACTTCTAAAAGGCAAATAAGTCAATGAAGGAGTAAACTATGCTTACTTCATGCATCTGAAAAGCAGATATGAAGTTGTGTTGATATGGACAGATCAGATGACTTTACATATCTTATTTGTTCTACATATATCAATTTTACAATGTCACAGCTTTACTTTTATTTCTATGACATTTTTCAGTAACAGGGAATCAAACCTAAGGGCCTTAGGCTTCTAACACTTATTCATTCATTCATTCATTTTTGCTTGCAAGACAGGGTTTTACTGTGTTAACAACCTTGGTTGTCCTGGAACTTGCTCAAATTCACAGATCAACCTGCCTCTGCCTCCTGGGATGAAAAGTGTATGCTACCACCAGCAAGGGCCTTAGATTTCTTTTAAAAAGTAACCATTTTGCAAGGGGGGGGCCTCAGGACTTGGGGAGCACACTACTGTTTAAAGTGATGGCAGGTCTGGGGTTGGCAGCCCAAGCTTTTGATGCCAGCAGGGCTACATAAACAAAAAACAACAAAAGGCGGAGGGAAGCAAGACAGAGATAGCTCAGCCATTAAAGAATGATCACTGCTGCCTGCACATCAGGCTGCTCATAACTTCCTATAACTCCAGATCCTGGGGATCCAATAACCTAATCTATTCTCTGCAGGAACTGTATGTACCATGTGTACATGCCCACACACATCCAGAGTTTTATTATAGGAACTTACCAATAAATACAAGACAGAAAGGAAATTGTTTTATCATTTTGTTTTTGGGGGAAGGGAGTGATTAAATGATAGTTTTCATTAGGGAGATTATTTTATCAAATATTATCATTCCAACAAGCAGCTTTACTAAGTGAAAATGATTTTCATCTGGAACAAGATCTTTGTCTTTATTCTTACTGTACCCCACCCTTCTCTTCCACTCAAAACAGTATAATCTTACAAAGCGGTATTTTTCATTTCTGCAGGTGAACACACACCTACACTAAACAGTTACTGTAAGCACAGATACAGAGCACCAGGCTGGCTGCCTCTTGAGAGAAACAAGAGGCCTACTCCAGCTCTGCCACTGACTCCGAGGCTCAGGCTGACTCCCTATTAAAATGTAAGTGTTGAGAGTTAAGTAAGCAGTCCCCTCAACACACACAACAAAATGCAAGAATATCTCTGCTGGAACAGTGCAGAAAGCCTTTCCCAGGCAGGGAGGTCTGACCCAATAATTACAAAACAAGTTAACAATAATGAAAAAGGTGCAATCTCTAAGTGTTAAGTAAGGAACTCAAGCCTAGAAAGACAGAATTAATTCTCAAGAGCAGTTGAGAATTCTTTTTACTACGCTATGCACTCTTGAGGAATAATTTCGCAAATTCTAAGAAAATAAACTCTACTTCATCAATCTGATTTTCTGATGCTTGCAAAACAAGCTAACAAAAATAAAGCATCAGATGTTGACAATAAACCTAACTTTGGCACTGAAATGACAGAAATGCAAACTAAGCAATGAAAACCAATCAGGATACTCTTCAGTATTCCTCCATACCTTTCAAGCTCTTGTAGTAACTAGATTTGCAAGAAAAAGCTTTCTTTCTTGAGATAGGGTCTCTCTACATCAATGGTCCTCAACCTATGGGTCCTGACCCCTCTGGGGTCACGCTATCCTTTCCACAGGAGTTGCCTAAGACCACTGTAAAACAAAGATATATTACAATTCATAAGAGCAGCTACGTTTGCAGCAGTTGACACCCCAAATTCTGACTTTACTTTCTTCAAAATCCCACAAGCATTAAGAAATTTTCCCTATTTACTATTAAGAAATAAAAAGGTAGTTCCACTGCACCCAAAAATATCCAAAATTCAAGAAAGTCCTTCACTACCATTGATTTACACACCAGCAAGTTTATTTGGAGGAAATTGATTTGAAATAGGCTTTAGAAGGCTACTACACAAATAGAATACAGGTTAGCATAAAATTAAGCCGAAGACAAAGCATGAAACAAGACAACTATGAACCCAGGAAAGAAGTTTTTTTTTTTTTTTTTTTTTTTTGGGGGGGGTTTTCGAGACAGGGTTTCCCTGTAGTTTCTAGAGCCTGTCCTGGAACTAGCTCTTGTAGACCAGGCTGGCCTCGAACTCAGAGATCCGCCTGCCTCTGCCTCCCGAGTGCTGGGATTAAAGGCGTGCGCCACCACCGCCCGGCAGGAAAGAAGTTTTTGAAAGGCTACTCATTCCTTTGGGCTGGGGAAGTAGTTCAGTTGGTAGTGTGTACTTATCCCTAATGCGCAAAGTCCTGTTTGCTCTCAGAAACTTATAAAGCACAGTAGCAATCACATGTTATCTCAGCACTCAGGGTAGAAGGAGGAGGACCCTATCTCCCCAGCCCTGCAAAAAGTATAATCCCTCGTCAGGCGGCAGTGGAGCACACCTTTAACCCCAGCACTCAGGAGGCAGAGGCAGGTGGATCTCTGTGAGTTCGAGGCCAGCCTGGTCTACAAGAGGTAGTTCCAGGACAGGTTCCAAAGCTACAGAGAAACCCTGTCTCGAAACAAACAAACAAACAAACAAAACAAAAAAAAATTGGGCTGGAGAGATGGCTCAGCGGTTAAGAGCACTGGCTCTTCCAGAGGTCCTGAGTTGAGTTTAATTCCCAGCAACCACATGGTGGCTCACAACCACCTGTAATGAGATCTGGTGCCCTCTTCTGGCCTGCAGACATACAGAACACTGTATACATAAGCAATAAATAAATCTTTTTTTTAAAAAAAAGGTATAAATAATCCTTGCCAGGTAGTTAGTGTACTCCTTTAATCCCAGCACTAAGGAGTAAGAGGCAAGCAGATCTGAGTTTGAGGTCAGCCTGGTCTACAGAGCTAGTTCCAGGACAGTCAACTAGATTATCCTACAGATTAAGCTCTCTTTGGGTAATTCATGTCTCTGTTGTTTGAATATTGTTAATTTGGTTTATGTGGGAATGACAAGTGCTTGGGATTGAAACCAGTGCCTTTGTGCATGCTACAAAAGTGTTTAATCACTAAATTATACTTTCAGCCTTCTGAATCAGATTTCACACTGGATTAAAACACTCTAAGAATTACAAAGACACAAAAATGCTTTCAATGTATTGAACACAGTAAGCATACAGATTAAAATGCATATTTTAAAATTTTGAAAACATGACAGAGTTTATGTAGCCCTTGGCTAGGTGGAACTAACTAGACTAGAATAGGCTGGCCCTGTTTTATTAAATAAAGCAAGCTCACACGATTTACCATGTTTTAATTGCAGTGACTACTTTATCTTTTAAAAAATGTTGGAAGGTAGGCATGGACCCTCAAAGTTTCCTGTCAGATACACAATATTATCCATGTGGATAATACAAACAATAAAAGTTACACAGCTGTGTCAATAATCAAACTCTCCAATGAAAATGAATCACCTTTTTATTAGCATCAAGGAGAAACTATTTTTAAACATCTCTATATATCCAGCCTTGTCTAGTAAAGCAGACTGCACATCTCTAGCAAAAGAGGTACATCTACTTTCAAATATACAGTCAATCTTTCCCAAGTCTTTGTCTCTGTTCTCACAAATCTAACACACAAATAGTAAAGGCAGACTAAGTGTGGGGGTGCTCACCTTTAATACCAGCATTCGGGAGGCAGAGGCAGGCAGATGAGTTCAAGGCCAGCCTGTTCTACAAAACCAGTTACAGGATACCCAGAGCTTTTAAACGTAAAAAACAAAAAATCTGTCTCAAAGGCCAAAAAATAAAAAAGTAAAGGTAGATTAATTCACCTTCAAATAAGTTTCCTCAAGTATATGAATGTAGGACCAAAAAAAAAAAAAAAAAAAAAGAGCTGGGTGGTGTGGGTGGTGATGGCACATGCCTTTAATCCCAAGCACTTAGGAAGCAAAAGCAGGCAGATATCTGAGTTCAAGGCCAGCAGAGTAAATTCCAGGACATCCAGGGCTACAAAACACAAAATACATAATTAACTTTGCTGAATCAAAACAAAAAACAAACAAACAAAACCAACCAACAAAAAAATTATCTAGCTAAGTATGGAGGTATACATCTTTAATCCTCAGAAAACTAAAGCAGGATGATTTTTAATAAAGGCCAACCTAAACTGCATATTACAATTGATTTCACAAAACAAAAACAAGAGCTAAGAGTCAATTCAGTGGTTAAGAGTACTTGCTGTTCTTGCAAAAAACCAAGGTTTGTTTCCCAGTACACATACAGCAATTCCTAACAGTCTGTAACTCCGATTCCAGGGAATTCCACATATCATCTTGTGACCTCCAAAGGCACCAGACACATACATGGTTCACATACAATTTGGGGATATGGGGTTGAGATAGGTTTCTCTGTGTAGCCTTGGCTGTCCTGGAATTTACTCTGCTAGCCTTGAACTCAGATATTAAGAACTCAAATTAAGACAAAACAAAAATTAAATCTTATACACACACACACTTGTGTACGCATACACCATGTTTAAAGAACAGAATCAAGAAGTAAAAAGTGGATTACATAAAAGGGCAATGTTTAAAATATTCTGAAGCATTTTCTAGTTAGTTAGGCCTTAGAATATGATACTGTGAACTACATATTGGTCTTTTGTCTCCTGGAACCAAACTACTAGAAAGAATCCCTGGGCTCTCCAAAGTGATAATCTTTTTCAATGGTTGAACTGATAGCTGGCATCCAGAAGTAACTTGAAGATGGGAGCTAGTCACCAGAAAGACAAAGGTGGGCTTAGACCACTGAAATTTTTAGTCCTACCCACCAAACAGAAGTAAAAGGGAATAAAGATCATCACCAATGACAATTTAGGTAATTATAATTTCAGATCTATCTAGCCAAACTTTCCAATAAAAATCAAAAAGGACAGAATCTAGAACGTCAAGATGGTTGCACACATTAAGTTTCTAGAGAATAGAATGTCCAGTAAAGGCACTAAATCTCTGCACCTCCCTTCCTCACATCTCACCCATATGCATGTATTCACCTGTTTTCTTTGTAATATCAACAACAAAAATGACAAATATTAAGACAGTGTTTCTTTCTGCGTATTGAGTTGTTCAAGCAAATCAATCAAATATGAGAACCAAATTTTAATATTAATTTATAGCCAAGTAGTCAGAAGCACAGATAAAACAATTGGTTTTCTGAAGTAGTACTGGAGGCAATCTGGAAGACTATATCCTGCTACTGTGAGATCTGGCACAATCACCTCTAGAAATATCAGAATTAAAATTAAATTACAAGACAACCAGCTGCTATCCACTACAAGTGACTACTTCCTTGTTGAGAGGGGGAAATCAAACTATTCATGGATGCCTTCTCTAGGTTGACTGTTAAAGACAGCTGAAAGCAGAGGGGAAACAAGTTTGCTTTTCCAACACAAAGAAAATCTCGTAAAATAGCAGACCAGGTAGGGAAGTTGAAAGTGCAATGGAAAGCACTGTTAAATTTCAACCAAGTTAACTAAATAATCATCACTTGTCCCAACTTCCTAGAAGCAACAAAATGTCAAGTTACACATTAAGGCTTAAACCATTCTATAGTTACAAAAAAATCTACTCAGTTATGTTTTCTAGTTTCTTTTCATAAGACTTAAAAAAAAACTTTTAGCACACAGCAACATATTATAGCAGAAATGCCTTCCATTTTTCCACTTTAAGTATATGCATTTACTTACCTACAATTAGGAAAAGATTAATGCAACCTAGTGGTCAACATACAAAGATTATATTCTTTACAAAATGAGAATTTAATTAAATCTTGCCCCAATATTTTACAAGAATGACTGCATCATGGGTTCTACTCACAGGGGTACATGGCATTGCTCAGGATCAGCTCGAATCAGCTCTTCCTCTTCAATATCAGACTCCCCTCCTGAACTACTGTCCGTGACATCTGAATCAAATGCTTGTTCACTGCACCTCAGATTGGCTATGCCACTAGCTGTAAATCTCTCCAATTCTTCTGAAATTGAATCACTTTTCAGGAAGTTGCTAAGTCCCTCTGAAGTGGTAGTTTCACTGGCAGCTTTTCTCAAGGCAGCTTCAGCCTTTCGGGTCAACATCAACTGGCTCCGGGACCTCAAGGATTCCAAGTTTGGCAGTTTACTCAATGTCTTTTCCAAAAACCCACCCAGTTGGTGCTGTAAATGCCTCTCCACCTGCTTGGCTTGCACAACCTGTAATCGCTTCTGTAACCTGCGGGCACGGATCTCAATATCAGCCTGCCGCCTTAGCAAAGCTGTTATCCTTGTGTCAGAGTCTAAAGCACTAAAAAGAATGGAAGACGGAGGAGACTTTTTGACCTCTAACTTAACATTTGTCAAGTTAGAGCTGGAGTCTATACTAGGTGATAACCTACTGCTTCCTTGAAGTGCCGGCTGTTCCATGGAATTAACAGAAGATTTGTTTGCAGTACTATTATTGCTGTAAAGAGTTGTGTGTTCTATATCAAGGCTTCTATGTGGAAGAGTGCAATTGGTCATACCCCCCTTCAAGTTCCCAGAGTCGGATGCCCCCACTTCACCTCCCTGCAGAGCAGATGAAGTGAGAGACCGTTTTCCCCCATTGAGGGAACTGGAATTGTCATGATCCGAATGTGTTGAACTTTTAGTCAATTTCTTAGCCAACCCATTTACAGGCGCTTGTGGCAGAGCTGTCTGACCACTTGTATTCATGGTTCTAAGGTTTTCTAAGGAAAACTCCAAAACTGGCTGTCTCCCCAACAGCTCAGCTCGGAGTTCATAGGACTGAGATAAAAGAGGATGAGATTTAAGGACTGTCTGCTTGCTGAAAACCCCTTGTAATTTCAAAGACTCCTTTGCAGGAACAGATGTTACATCAGAGCAGAGATAAGATGCCACCAATGGTTGCAGCTTTCCCAAGTCTTCCTTGGTAGGATTATTTCGGAAGTCTAGACCGGAATCCTCTGCAGCAATGGCTTTTCTTTTGGTTCCGTTGGCAGAAATAAGGATATTGGCGTTGCCGTTATTTTCGGCACTGCCAGGGGACAAGGTGGAGGATGGGGGAGCCAGTTTGAACCGGATGTGGTGTGCTTCAGCTGCTGCGTCAGTGAGAGCGGGCGCCATCGCAGCCATTCAGCACAGAGAGACAGGAAGTCCAGCCTCTCCCAGTGCTGAGGCCAGCTCCACGGCCCCTTACTGCCTCCCCTGAGAACAGACTGAAAAAGAGAGAGAAAAAAAAACAGAAGTCAGAAACACAAGGACATTCAAAAACAACACACGTTTTCAACAGAAACACCACTTGAGACTATCACCCAAACTCTGTCTCCAAAAAACGAGAATTAACTATGGAGCCATTCTGGAGTCTTCATATGTCTTTCACTTGGGGAAGGAGAGGAACACAATCCTTTCACAAGAAAATAATTTAACCCTTTGGGCCACTTGTTAACCACAGGTTGAATATTGTCAAAATAAAAGTCCCAGTCTGAAATAATCACAAATGCTTACAATTACCTGCATTTAAAAAGAAAACCTCTTTGTCAGGTAGTGGTGGCACACGCCTTTAATCCCAGCACTCTGGAGGCAGAGGCAGGAAGATCTGAGTCTGAGGCCAGCCTGAACTACAGAGTGAGTTCCAGGACAGCCAGGGCTACACAGAGAAACAATGCCTTGAAAAACCAAAAAGGGGATGGGGGCAGGAAGAAAAAGAAAACCTCCTTAAATGTTAAATTATTAGACTTATGACCATATAAGATGAATACCCAGTAATAGGAGAAAAGAAAAATTCTTATTCTCATTTAAAAAAAAAAAAGGCTATGCCAAGTCTTACAGATCTGTGCTATTTTTCTGCCTGGGAATATAGCTCTCATAAACTTCCTCACAAATTTACATTGTTATTACCAAGCTAACTACAACATGATGTAACATCAATTTGCTTCATTTTCTTTATCTTTTCTACTGGGATATTTCTCTGCGCAAATCTGTGTCTTTAAATTAATAGTCCAACATAACTCTGTCTCCTTTACCCAAAAACACTTCAAAAGAAATTACACTCTTCACTTCTCTAGAATAGCTTCCATCCCCACTGCACTCCAGGAAAGTTAACCAGTAATGTTATTATCAAATTATTATTAAATTAACAGTCCCATTCTGACTTTCTTCTAAACATTAATTAGGTAGTGTTAACTTTCTTGAAATTTCCTTTCCTGATATCCTTGGCATTGTAATTCTAACCTCTTCTTCCGTTTGAACCTCTTAAAATGTTGGTTCTGCCCAAGATCTCTTTCTTTTGCCTTCTCCCTGAACGCACTTCCTTAGCAACAACTACTAGTATAAGAACCACTTACTCTCAAAAAAAAAAAAAGAAAAGAAAAGAAAATTCTGAGCTGCACTCATCAACTTTCTAATCCTCTCATCCTTGGAAGTTCAGAATTCACTTTCTTCTTTCAATGAACTTTTTCCTTTCTTGTCCTAGCTCATTTTCTTAATGACATACCTCAATTAATTGCTGCTTCTTCATTCCCGATTCATCTATCTGGGTCTGGAAGCAAAAGGAAACCTATATAAAGGGCTACATCAGCTACCCCTAAAAGCACAATCTCTGTACCGCTGAGGATCTCAAAATACATGCCCCGCCCCTCAATTATTTGGTTGCTGTTGCTTGTATATGTGTATATTGGTGCTTGTGGGCACATTTATGCCTACAGTGTGAGTGTAGCCATTAGAAAACGTTTATAAATTGGTTGTCTCCTTCCGCAGTAGATTCTAGACATGGAATTCAGGTCACCAGACTTGCAAGTGCGCTTTTACGTACTGAGCTGTCTCACCAGCCTTGAAAGACCACTTTAAAGGTCAATTTTTCCACAATAATACTAAAACATCATTTGCCTTAAAAAAAAAAAAAATATAATGGGGACTAGAGATGGCAGTTAAGAGTAATGTCTGCTCTTCTAGAGGACTCAGGTTCAATTACTAGCACTCACATGGTATCCAGGGGTTTGACACCCTCATAAACATCAGACATACACAGGCAAAATACCAACACACATTAAAATCATTAAAAAACAATAAAAATTTATTTTTATTTTTATTTATTTTTGGATGGGAGTGTGTGTGCATACCACAGCACACCTATAGATATCAGAGGGCAATGTGCAAGATTTGGTTCTCTCTGTACCACGTGGGACCAAGCAATGGCATGCAGGCCATTAAGTGCCTTAAGCTCACTGAGACATCTCTACTAGCCCTGCCCTTTACAGACTGTTAACCATTTGCAATGAGAGTCCAAAACCAAAGATTAGTGAAACTGCTGGTATTTTAGAACAAATCAAGGCAATAGTACCAAACAATACAACTAGTCACAGTATTCCTCATTTGTAGCTTAAAAAAATAATGTGATCTACATATAAGATGTTCTTGGGGCTGGTTAGATGGCTCAGCAAGATGCCCACCACCAAACCTGACCATTTGTATTTATAAGCAATTTCCTTAAGTAGTCCTGATTTCCACACATGCACTATAGCATGAGCCTATCTACACACAGTTAACAAAATTAACTATCAGTGGATTTTAAAAAGATGTTCTTGATATAATTTTAAAAAGTTTTAATTTTCCAGATAGTTACATCATTTACCCTTTCCCTTTCTGCCCTCTAAACCCTCCCAAAAAAAACCCTCCTTGTTCTTTTTTCAAAATTCATGGCCTTTTTTACTTTTTATTAATTGTTACATTTATAAATATAACGGGCTCAGTCTACATGTTACTTTGTATTCAGGGCTGACCATTTCATATGGGATAACAAATTGGTGTGGGTTCCCAGGATTTTATTAACTCTTGACTCCCAAGCGCATTTTTGATAGTCTGTGTTGAAAGGAAAAGTATGTGTAAAAAATTTAAGCTTTATAAAATCTCAGGAAAAAACGTTCCCATCTTAAAATATTTTTTGAATATTTTGTCTGCATGTATTATCTGTGCACCACAGTGTGTTACTGTGCTCTTAACCACCAAGGTGTAGTGATATTTTGTTTTAACAAATAAAGCTTGTCTGAAGATCAGAATGCAAAGGTAAGCCACTAGAGGTCAGGCGGTGGTGGCTCGTACCTTTAATCCTAGTACTTGGAGTCCCAAACCTTTAATCCCAGCCCTATTGAGGTGGAGACAGGAAGGAATAATGACTGGACAGAGAGAGGAATATAAAGCGGGAGGAGACAGGAGCTTGGATGCAGTCTGAGATACAGTCTAAAGCAGACTGAGGAGGCAGTCTGACGACAGGATCACCCCTTTGGTCTGAGCATTGGTAGAGGTAAAAGGTCTCTCTAGTGGCTGCACCCTCTGTTTCTCTGATCTTTCAGCATTAACCCCATACCTGACTCCAGGTTTTCATTATTAAAACAATTAGAATTCGTGCTACACCAAGTCATTTCTCCAGTCCCACCACTGTTACTTTTAAGTTGTCAAGTTGAACCAGCCTTCTTCTCGGAATATCATCTTTTTATAAAGATTTATTTTTATGTGTATGAATGTTCTTCCTTCATATATGCATAAATGTATGTATGTGTGTATACTGTATGCATGACTCATGCCAGAGAAGGTCAGAAGACAGCAAGGAATTCCCTGGAACTGGATCACTGAGTTGTCATATGGGTACTGGAAACTCTTTACTGCTAAGCCATCTCTCTAGCCCATGGAATACTATCTTTATGTCACAAAACAGACAGATGAACAATGACTAGTCAAACCAGTACAAAGCACAGCAACACAGCCTGGATACCTCAAGATGAAGTGTTTGATGCCTTAGTGAGATACTTAACTAGACCATACATTAAAAAACCTGGGTCATTAGCAAATTTTTTAATAAAATGAACAAAGTAAAACTCACTAATATTTGCTGGCAATGATAAAAATCAGGGCTTTCCAGTGAAAATTCGTTATTTTGAAAAACTGTATAGAGAACCATGAGCTTTAACCAACTTAAACACATTAGTTGTGGCATCTACATGAATTTCTGTTAAGTTTCAACATTTAGAAACTCTGTAAGTGAGTGACCATGTGTTACAATATTGGTTAGAAAATTCACATACGGGTAAAATCAACCCATATGTGCATGGACATGCATGGACAGCCTATTTATGGCAGCTCTCCAGTTGTTCCTCTCCTGGGCAGTCCTAGATGCTCGTGTTACTGTCATACCCAAGGTTTCAGTCTTCCTTTATGCTGTCTATCCAGCATTTTTGGGGCCTATTACCTGGCCAATATTTGATTATCAACACAAAGGTTAATATGTAGGAAATAAATTCACTGGGTGTGGTAATGCACACTTTTCATCCCAGCATTCAAAGAGACAGAGATAGGCAGACCTCTTGTGAGTTTGAGGTCAACCTCCTCTTACATAGTAAGTTCCAGGCCAGCCAGGGCTACAAAGTGAGACCCCTGTGTTAAACTTTTTATAAGAGAGAAAAAAAATGTGTGTGCACATGTGGGAATGGGTTTGGTGTGACCACAGAAGACATCAGATCCTCTAGAACTGGAGTTTTTAGCAACTGGATGGTTGCTAGAAATTCAGGTTCTCAGGGAGAAAAGCAAGTGTCCTTAGCCACTGAGCCATCTCTCTAGTTCACGTAAGACTTTTTACATGCCCGAGTGTACATGTGCGTGAGTGTGTGCATAAAACAATGCATCTATTATATCATCATTATACTAAGTACTCATGCACGTAAGAAGAAATCACCAAAACACTGGATATGGAGCTTAACAAATTTGCTTCATAAATTACAATTGCCATAAAATACTTCAATTTACTACCAGGCAGTGGTGGCACATGCCTTTAATCCCAGCACTCGGGAGGCAGAGGCAGGCGGATCTCTGTGAGTTCGAGGCCAGCCTGGTCTACAAGAGCTAGTTCTAGGACTGCCAGGGCTGTTATACAAAGAAACTCTGTCTTGGGGAGGGAGAAAAACACTACAATTTAAGACTGTTTTCTTACTTTATTTTTAATGTATCAATTTTTAAAAATAATTTTGTAATGGGCTTGTAAAACAAGGTATGGTGGCACAAACCAGCAATCCCAGCACTACATAAATGGAAGCAGGAGGATCAGAAGTTCAAGGTCAACCTCTATTACATAGTCTAAGTTCAGTCATGATTACAGAACTTGCCTTAAAAACTAAAATTAATTTTTTAAAACTTTTTTGTGTATGAGTGCTTTGCTTCATGTAGGTGTACCACGGGCACGTTATTGTTCTCAGAAGTCATAACAGGACATCAGATTCCCTGGAACTGGAGTTACAGCTGCTGTGAGGCACCATGTGGGTGCAGGGGAACCTAATTCATGTCTGCTGCAGGAGCAACAAGGGCCCTTCACCACAGACCCAACTCTCCAGCCACCAAAATTAGATTAAATTTAAAAAGAATGAGTAATGAGATGACCAAATAATTTAAATTATTAATTATTCATAAAAAGAAATATATGCAACATGGACTAACAATGCTATCTGTATTTACTGATATAAAAATGTTGTTAAGCAAAAAATAAGCACTACACAACTTAGAAGTTCATTTTGTTTTATAAGATAGGTAGTAAAATTTTGTTCTTCGTAATGTCTACATGATAAAAAAGTATTAATTATCAATAAAAAGAGAGACAAAATAAGAAAAAAGTTTTAAGAAGTAAAAAATACAAAACATGCACACTTTTCGTTCCTTTTTTAAAATCAAGACAGTCTCAACTATGTAACTATGGCTGTCCTATAACTCACTATGTATACCAGGCTGGCATTGAACTAACAGAAATCAGCCTACCTCTACCTCACAAGTGCTGGGATTAAAGGCATGTGCAACCATAGTATACTTTCTTAAATTTAACAAACTGAGTGAAATGTTAATGAAAACAATCATGGCAATCTCAATCTTATAAATCCCCAAAAGCGCCATTTAACAATCGAGAACCAACAGACAGCTCAGAGGCACTGATCAGAGTTCATTCCTAGAACCAACGTAAAGGCGGAAGGAGAGAACCAACTCCACAAGATTGTCCTCTTACCTCCACATACATAACGTGGATCACGTGTGCGCAAACGCGCCCCCCCAATATACAAATACAATAAGCTTTTTAACGGGGGAAAAGGAGACCAGAAATCCTTTAATAAACAAAACAAAGTTTGTTAAATTTGGGGCTGGAGAAATGACTTATTGGTCAAAAGTACTAGCTGCTCTTCCAGGACTTGGGTTTGATTCCCCACACCCACATCTCACAACCATCTAACTCCAGGAAATCCAATACCCTCTCTTCTGATCTCCACATGCATCCAAGTGAGAGGCGCAGACATCCATGCAAGCAAAACATTCACACATATTTTAAGCTTATGATAAAGCACTTGTCTTCAAAGAAATCAAGGCATGAGGGCTGGAGAGGACCAGAGTTCAATACCAAGCAACCACACAGCAAACAGCTTACAAATGCCTGTAACTCCAGTTCCAGGGCTTCTGACACCCTCACACAGACACACATGTAGGCAAAATACTGATTGGAAAAACAAACAAAAAACCCCAAGGCATTAAAAACTGTAATTAACTATAATACTTACAACAACCTGAGCAGTATATTTACGGCTGAGATTATATTTTCCAATTTACTGGAGTTAAATAATAATCAAATTATATACACAGAATTCCAGTCTAATGTATGTTTAGTTTTAGCTAATTAAGTAGAATACAATCTGACAAGAACAGATGGCTCAGGTGGGCACTGGGATGGGAGGCAGAAGCAGAGGCAAGCAGAACTCTATTCCAGGACAGTCAAGGTTATAAAGTGGGAACCTGTCTCAGAAAAAAGCAAAAACAAAGAACTGTGTAGTACCTGACTATGTAGTACCTGTTGACACTGATATAATTAATTTTGTGAATTGAGCTTGTAGAAACAAAAGGATCACCAAAATCAAGGTTATTTTAGCTATAGAAAGAAGAGCTGGGTAATAGTTTCTCAATTCCAAAGCAATATTTTAAAGACAGGAAGATGAAAAATTCATTCAGAAAACATTTTGGGAGGGCTGACAAGATGGTTCAGACAATTAAGGAGTGGACTCAAGCCTGACCACCTAAATTTGATCTCAGAACCCACATGGTAAAAGTAGAGAACAAAACTCCTATGAGTAATCCTCTGGTCTCTACTCATAGACTGTGGCACAAGTGCACAAAGACACACACAAGCATACATAAACACATGCCAAGAGTTTCAATAAAAAAAAATTTACAATCTACTAATACCATGGACAGCATCGTTCTGAGGAACTAAGGTTGGATGGTGTTAGTTACATGGTTCTGTGCTGTGTTGTGATTCTATCACTCTTAATTGTGATAAAGTTCCAAAGGCAAACTAAAAATACAAGTGACACTTGGAAAACAAAAATATATGCCCAGAGGGCAGTTTCTCAACCATAGTATTACTAACATCTTGGATTGGAATTTTTTGGCATGGTGGGAATGAAGGACAATTCTATGCATTGCAAATATCTAACAGAATCTCCAATTTAATAGATGCCAGTAGTACCTTCTGTGGGGGGGGGGCTCAGACTGTCAAGTACACCCCCAATGACAGCAAAGCAAAACCACAACTCACAACTCCCTAAGAACTTTTAGCTAGACATGAAATTTTCTCTTTCCACTGCACTTCTGAGTAATATAAGTCAGAACCTACATATAAATACTTCATTTTTACTCCTTTTATAACCCTAGTCAGCAACTCAGGTGAAGAAAACTTACCTGTAAACATGTATTCTGAGGGGAAAAAAAGACAAGCAAAAAACATGTACTTGAAGAGACCCAAGCAGAAGGCTAGACCACCTGGCTAGCCATTAAGGCAAGTATTACAATCAACCAAACTTATACTGAAAATAAAAGCAAAATTCAAATAAGAAAATCCTACTCTCCCTAACGGGATTTCTACTGATGGAATTTTCAATATTACCTCATTACACAAAGAAAAAAAAACCCAAAAAACTAAAAAGAACACTTTTTAAGCACAGGAAGGTTAAAAAAGCATATATAAAGCTGGCCAGATTTTGGCTGAGTTCTAAATCTAAAACATCGTTAAAAGTTCAGTTCATTATGAAACTTTTACAAGGACAGAGCCAGGCAGTGGTGGTGCACGCCTTTAATCCCAGCACTCGGGAGGCAGAGGCAGGCAGATCTCTGTGAGTTCGAGGCCAGCCTGGTCTACAAGAGCTAGTTCCAGGACAGGCTCCAAAGCCACAGAGAAACCCTGTCTCAACCCCCCACCCCTCCAAAAAAAGAAAACACAAGGACAAGAAAATGGTGATGTCTTTTTTAGTGAGAGGCTCTAGGAAACCACAGGACATACCAACACAGTTAATATAAAGAAAGAATGTTCTTGAATATTTAGCTATTAATAGAGAAGGCAATTTTAAAAAAGAAAAAAGGCAATTTTTTTTTAAAACCTCGGGAAGGTAACTTTAATGTGCGACCATGAGATCAAGTATTAATACTAAAACAATGCAATGAAAACATCTAAGATTGTCATCAATGATGTGGGATGTCCTTCTGTATATGAATTGCTTTTACTGGTTAGCGAATAAAACTAACTCCAGTTCCAGAGAATATGACCATCTCACACAGACATAAACGCAGGTCAAACACCAGTGCACATAAAATAAAAACAAATCACTTTTTAAAAAAGTAAACCATAGTTTTCAGTACCGAAATGGAAAACTGTTATGATGACCTAGGTATCCTGGCTATGATGATCTGGCTTATGGCAGGGCAGAATATAGCCAGACTGGAACAGATATACAGAGAGAGTAGGTGAAGTCAAAGAGACGTTATGAAGCTGCTGGAGACAGATGTCATGCAGCTGCCCAAGAAGCAAGAGGTAACAAACCACGAGCCTCATTGTAAATATAAAATAAAAATATGTTAATTTAAAATATAAGAGTTAGCTAGAAATACGCCTGAGTCATTGGCCAAACAGCTTTGTAATTAATATAGTTTCTGTGTGATTAATCGGGCCTGGGCAGCCAGGAAATGAACAAGCAATCTCTGGTTACAATCAAAGTAAAATACTCTCAAAGCTTAAAATGGGAAGGTGAAAGGGCTGAAGTCTACATAAAAGTCAAATATATGGTATATACAAAAGTGTGATATTTACAAAGACAACATACAGAGAAAGTTCTCTCTATCCATCCCAATGTCACCTTCTTTATGATCAAATTCTTTCACTGATTATTTCTCAGGCTCAGGTTTGGCAAATCCTCTCTATTACTAACCCTATCAGGCCAAGTCCTCACCAACTCACACCTAGGTCATCCTAACTAGTTTTCCATTTCGGTACTGAAAACTATGGTTTACTTTTTTTAAAGTGATTTGTTTTTGTTTTATGTGCACTGGTGTTTCACCTGCATTTATGTCTGTGTGAGAGTGTCATATTCTCTGGAACTGGAGTTACAGACAGTTCTGAGTTGCCATATAGGTGCTGAGAATTGAACCCAGGTTCTCCAGAAGAGCAGACAGTGCTCTTAACAACTGAGCCGTCTCTCCAGTCCCCTATGCTGTACTTTTTTAATCACCTTACTTCCATACTCTTGAAGCTGCTATATTGTTTTCCCCACAAGTTCAAATTCTTCAAAATGAAACTTAAAAATAAGCATCAGAGCAAGTATACAGCAGGATATCATGGACCTAGAAACTTCCATCCCACAGACTCCCAAACTCCATATTTTTCTTATAGTGCTACCTCTACCTGAAAGACCTCACTGTCTTTTTAGTCCAAAACATCATCTCCAGAAACTCCACAGAACTCCTCTTCCAAATGTTCCAACTGCCAATTTATTAAGTCTAAAAAAAGCAGAATTCCTTCACAGTATGCTTCTTTTACCCGATTATCAACTTTATCTAGATAGTATAATCAGTAAGTACTATCATGGAGACAGTTCCCAAGGCATGCCTTCAAATGCAAACTAGTTTTGTTAAAAATCTAATTAAATGACAGAGAGATCTTGGGAGATGACCCGAAGAGCAGCTGGAATAAATCAGATGATATACTACAGTTTCAGGAAGACAGCAACAACAGTGATCTCCGATCAAATAACTAGAAGCAACACCACAGGACACCACACACACACACACCCATACATCTTTTGGTCTTTAGAGACAGGGTTTCTCTGTGTAGCCTTGGCTGTCCTGGAAGTAGCTCTATAGACCAGGATCTGCTTCACTCTGCTTCCTGAGTGCAGGGATTAAAGGTGTGTGCACCACCTCGCAGCAGTAGTCTAATAGTTTTAAAGATAAAAATATATGCATATACACCGTGGAATGTGCTAAAGAAGAACAAAGTATTTTTAAAATGTGGGTCGAACCACCTTAATACTTTCCTATGATAACAACTGAGCCTCTTACCTGAAAATGTGTCATAATTACTAAGGGTATGGTAACTAGAGGATAGGTCATGAACAATGCAGCTCATGGGGCCAGAGAGAAGGCTCAGCAGGCTTACTACCAAACCTGACTTCTTCAATTTGATACCTGGAGTAAAACGGTGGAAGCAGAGATCCAGCTTTCTTTCTTTTTTTTCTTTTCTTTTTTTTTTTTGCATTTTTGTTTTTGAGACAGGGTTTCTCTGTAGCTTGGGTGCCTGTCCTGGAACTTGCTCAATAGACCAGACTACCCTTGAACTCACTTGAGATCACCTGTCTCTACCTCTCGAGTGCTGGGATTAAAGGCGTGTGCAACCACAATCTGGCTAAAAAGCTATTTCTTTAAAATCATGTATATATGGGTATACCTATTGCTTGTAGGCCTAAGGAAGCCAGAAAAGGGTGTCAGATCCTCCAAGTTCCAGACAGTTGTGAGCAGTCTCATATTGGTGCTAGGAACCAAGCTCCAGTCCTCCAGAAGAACAGGAAATGCTCTTAACAGCTGAACCATCTCTAGCCCCAGGCTCATGCTTACACGTTTACAACTATTCTAAACAGAGTTCAAGGCTAGGTTTAAAATGCAAGGCTTAACATGGAAGGGCCTTAAATGCTTGACATTAAAACTTGAATTTTAATTTTTAGAGGAGAGTCAATGACAACACCCAACTACCTGTTATTTCCAATATATATTTATTAAAATACATATATCAAAACATTTTACTAAGCACCTACAAAGGATAACAAGACCTGGTAAAGGAAAACACATTAAGGGACTTAGACACAGGCAGAGTAGTCAAGGTAGGTTTTGCACAGGAACAGGTCTAAGTAGAATTCAGCATTACACAAACAGATCAAATTCAATCAGTGGTTTACATTCTAACAAACACCTCATTACATGTCTACTAATGTCAAGTCTAAACCATAGGAAGAATAAGACACTAAAAATTGTACAACCTCATTAATGCTAAAAATAAGATATAAATTAGGTGTAAAAACAGTTTTCTGTGTTTTGTCTGAAGGAGTAAGGAAAGTTTCTAAGACAGAAACATTCTGAATGATTCTAAGAGTGGGCAGTTTACTCCACTTCATGCAGACACTGACTACGAAACTCATAGGCTCAAGGACCCTGAAAGTATTGCAATAGATATGCAATCTGTTTACCCCACTTTCCCAGAAGATAAGACACTTGAGCTGAACAAGTGGGTCAAAAAGCAACTCCATCCTGAAACAAAGAAGCGGTGTAGAACAATCTAAATTTTTATAAGCAAAGTGGGAAGGTGTTCCGTGGGAATAATGATCAGCACATTCACTGTATCTTTAGTGACACTGGCCTTAATTCAGAACCTCATGAGGTACAATAATTAAGGCAGTAGCAGTAATAATCTCCAGCTCTTCATCCTTCTATCCATTCTCAACAAGTCTCCAATCTTGCCTTTACTATCTTGACTATACGTATCAACAGCAAGAAAGGGAAGGAGGAACATCAGTTTATGTGATGCTTAGACGAACAATAAATTTCAAATTCTCTACTCCCTTAGCCTTCAACATTATCTGAAGCTCTCTACACTCTGCCCTCACTTCACTCACCAGAACATACAAAATTCCAGGCTATCTCATGCTCCTCCTTTATGTTTACCCATTCTACCATTTCAAGGTTCAGCTCCAAATTACAAAGTCATGCAAGTATCCCTCCTTCCTTCGAGGTTGAGTTAGCGCTCTCTCCCTCCAGCCTCATAATCTGTACTACCCTGACACTCTGAGCAATAAATAGCAGTCAGTATAATATAAACGCAGATTTCATCTCATCACTCATTAGGCTATGTATTTCTTAAGTAGACAACATGGTTTGTGTTAAATCTATTTCCTACAAGCAGCACAATGCCAGCAGACCAATACATCCTAAGTAAGCCAAGTGTTTACACTGAATAAAATGTAGATCCACTAGAAGAAAGTTAATGGAAATGTCTGATCATGAGGTGATACAATCTAATAAGGTATTTACCAACTGAATAGAGGGTAAACCTCATCAATCTCAAGTTCCACTCATTCATATAGCCACTACCTATACCCAGACTGGAAAGCTTAAGACAAGGTTTCACTACATGGTCCTGGCCTGTCTGGAGCTCACAGAAAACTAACTGCTTGCTTCTGCCTCCTAAATGTTGGGATTAGAATCTGTTTCACAATCATTTGGAAAATTTTTTAACTATATTAAATATTAAATTTGGCTATATTATACTTTGAAGGCAATGTCTACCAAATCTTAAATGCAATTACTCAAACTTTTTATCTAGCAACTATACTTCTAGGAATCTACCCAACAGAAGTACTTTCATTGGTGCAGAAGATATATGTAATCTTTTCAATGAACTGTCATATTTTAAAAAATAGTTTAAATTTTAAAAATATAAACCATCTAAGAAGTGTGATACATTTTGTGCATGTTAAGACATAGACACAAAGAAAGAAAAGAATGTGAGAAAAATTTAAGATTTGTCTGTGTACACCCATAAAGGCCAAAGGGCAGCACTGGATTTCCTGGAGAAGGGCTCACAGGTGGTTGTGAGGCCACCTGCCATACATGCTGAAAACCAAACTTCAGGCCTCTGCAAAAAAACAGGAAGTACTCTTAAACTGCACCCTCCATCTCTCCAGCCCTAGAATGATTTTTTTTTTCAAGGATTAGTCAAACTATTAACAGTGTTTATCTATTTCTACCCTATCATGAATTCAAATTCCTTACCAATCTTTAGATAACAGACAGAAACACACAGAGCCTTTATCTCTAACAAACTTAGTGGTTTTGAACAGTCATAAAATTAGAGACTACTTGCCGGGTGGTGGTGGCGCACGCCTTTAATCCCAGCACTCGGGAGGCAGAGGCAGGCAGATCTCTGAGTTCGAGGCCAGCTGGTCTACAAGAGCTACTTCCAGGACAGGCTCTAGAAACTACAAGGAAACCCTGTCTCGAAAAAAAAAAAAATTAGAGACTTCTTGAAGAGCCCAAGGATATTAAAAAAGAAAAGGGTTATTCTCCAGGATTCAAAATCAAATTTCAGAATTCCACCAAAACCAATTTTATCGCTTTAAATTGAATTAATGATTAAAAACATTTTCCAAGCTAGTTGGTGGTGGCTCACGTCTTTAATCCCAGCACTTGGGAGGGAAAGATAGGGAGCTCTCCGAGTTTGAGGCCAGCCTGGTCTATAGAGGGAGTCCCAGGACAGCTAGGTCTACATGGAGAAACCTTGTCCTGTTAAAACAAAGAAACTTCTCCAATACCAGAGAATTGTTAAAAAATTAATACTATTAGCCTTCTTTTGTTCCATTGAATTACTACCTAAAAACAAAACAAAAACCTGAATTACATACAAATATAAGTATACACATATATTTAAGGTCTTCATATAGTCCCTATTTTCCACATAAAAACAGCTTAGTGAAACTTTCAAGAATTAAATATTTCTTTGTGCACATGTACATGGGTGTTGCTAGAGAGACCCCCTGCAGGACCTCACAAGTGCTAAACAAACAAACAAGCATTCTACCACTAAGTTACACTCCTGCCACACAATACACTTGCATTTATACATTCTATAAAATTTCTGCACTAGTAAACATCAGAAACTAGCCCTAACCCTCTTCACTCTCTTGAAGTACTAACAAGTAGTCAAATAAAGGCCAAACAGCAAATAGTGAGAGAATCTGAGTATCAGTTCTTATCTAAGCAAAATTATTACTCAACCTTGAGGAAAACCTCAATATTGCCCCCCAACTAAATTTAATCAGGTCTGACCTTAAACTGCACTATTTTCTGAGTTTTTTTTAAAGAAATTAAAAGGGGGAAGGACCTTATTGTTTATGCTCCTGAAGCAACTTTTTCTAAAGAACAGAAACTAATATATTTAAATTTGTAACTAAAATCTCAGTTCAGAGTCCTGGTTCAACTAATAACTGTTGTTAAAAAAAGAAAATTACACTGAATTTAGCTCTACATTTAACAATGTCATCAATTAGAGAAGAAATTTACCTACAAATACTTAGAACTAGCAGAGCACCACCTCAGGAGGCAGAGGCAGGCGGATCTCTGGGAGTTCGAGGACAGCCTGGTCTACAGAGCAAGTTCCAGCACAGCCAGAGCTTACAGAGAAACCCTGTGTGTGGGGGTGACAGGGATAGGGGTTGGGGGAACGACAAACCAGAAGACCTTAGAACTAAAATTTAAAAAACAACCAATTCAGAGGCAATAATTACATAAATAATTCTTTGGCAGAGTCATTCAAATGCTAAAATTCTATGAAGTTTGGGTGAAATCTTAGAAAAGCAGACTAGTGGAAAATAATTTTTATGTAGGACATGTTGTCATACACCTATAAGCCCAGCACCCAGGAGACTGATGCAAGGTTCTTAAGTTAGCTGTAGTGAGTTGGAGGCCTGCCTAATAGACCATGTTTTGAAAAACTCTGAGTCGGCATTACACTTTAGCACCACCACCAAAAAAAACAAAACAAAAATAAAAAACAAAAAACAAAAACAAAAACCCTTTTATTAAACAAGTAGCATTTGCCAAGCTGTGGTAGCCAACACAGGATCAAGGGTTTAAAGGGGGAATAGAGAAATGGATTAGACAGTTCCCAGTACCCGTATCAGGCAGTTCACAACCAACCTGCAACTCCAGTTGCAAGGGATCCGATGCCACTGGCCGCCAAGGCATCTACACTCCCTCCCACAAACACAAACATACACATAACTAATAAAAATAAATCTTTTTTAAAACCTCAGAAAAAAAACCTTAAAAGGTACCCCCTCACCTAGGTTCATAAAGGTTTAAAACAATGATTACAATCATTAAATTTTTCTTGCAGACTATCCCTGTTTGCTTTTCTTTCGAGACTGGGTCTCACTATGTAGCGCAGGCTGTCCTGGAACTTATGTATGTAGACCAGGCAGGCTTCAAACTCAAGAGATTCACTTGCCTCTGCTGGAATTAAAGGCTTGTGCTATTTCACCTGGCTCCCAAGTTTATTTTTCATTCATTGGTTACCTCACCCTATCAAAATTTAGAAAAATCTTAACGTTAAAAATATTTATTCCAGCACTTGTGAGTACAAGCTTTTTGGTAAATCACAACTATTGTCTAGGTAAGTTTTTCCAATAGCCTTTATTTAAAATGCCAGATCTGTAGCTAAACACAAAAACAAATCCCAGAGTATTGTCTTCACTGTTAATTTTAAAAGACCTTTCTTTGTATCCTTTCTTCATTTTAAATAAACTTCTACTTTCATTGGTTAGGCTGTTTGGTATCAGGATGGATATTTTACATTAGTGTCCTTGTTCACACACAGACAGTGCAGGTGCCTCAAAAAAAAAAAAAAAAAAAAAAAAAAAAAAAAAAAGACCCCAACACCTTGCCTGCAGACTGTTTAGTACAAAATAGATTTGGATCATTTCCTTTACCTAAAAGAAAAAAAGAAAAGAAAAGAAAAAAGAAAAACAAAAAAGACTTCTTTTTATTGTATTGTTTTTGAATTTTCTTTAAATTTACATTAAGAATAATTTTTCAATCTGAATATATTTATAGTTTCTAACCTAATAAATTCCATACTAGTTTACAGACACTAAAATATGTGCAAAACATGACCAGAGTGCATGAAGTAATTTGTCACACAAAGTAGGACTCTTATTGGTACTTCCCATTCCCCAAAGGTAAGTACAAAACTCAGGTGGACAACTATAAGACAACATGAATTAGGAAAGTCCTGTGAGTAGAGGCAGGAAGCAATGTATCTGAATGGTACCTGTAGACTGAGGACAGTTATCACTGTCACACACGTAATCTACACTATTCCTTTCCATCCGGATAAAGAAATAAACAGGTCCTGGAACTGGAAGTAATATTTTATATATACATATATGTAAATATATGTATATATTATATATATAAATTACATGCAAATTTTTCCAGAAAGTCACTTGCATTTCTGTGCCTTAACTGCCTCACTAGAAAGGCGGTGGGGAAGATGATCCCTAGGAACCCTCACCCAAAGAAGGTGAATAGGAAAAGGTAAAGATTACCATTTAAACCCAAAACTTTTTATACACTGCATAGATTAACGTTTTAAAGAGGATCTTGAAAATTTCTTCCAAAATAAGGAAACAATTTCACTCATAACCACAACTACTCAATATTAAACTACCTTTTAGACCAACCACAAAGGCCACATGCTTGCAGAATAAATGAAACAGGCCATATCAAACATACCAAACCTAAAATTTGTTCACTTTAAAAGTAATTAATGCTGGGTGTGATAGTGCACCACCTTTCCTCTCAGCAGAGAGAGGCGGGGCTCTGTGAGTTCGAGGCAAGCCTTGTTTCAAAGCAAGTTCCAGGACAGCTACGACTGTTACAGAGAAACCCTGTCTTGAAAAACAACCACTACCACCAATCACCATCATCACCATCATCTGTGGTCAAACCAACAAAATTCAAGCTGGGCATAGTGGTGAACACCTTTAATCCTAGCACTATGGAGGCAGAGGCAGGGGGATCTCTGTGAGCGAGGCAGCCTGGTCTACAGAACTTGTCCCAGGACAGCCAGGGCTAAACAGAGAAACCCTCCAACAAAACCAAAAACCAAACAAGAACAACAAAATCCAGGGTCTGAACTATAGAAACACTGATTACAGTGTAGCACTACTGGAGATGAAAAGGTACTGGTAATGATTCAAGGAGAAAAAAATACAAGGTTCTTTCCGTCTCACCTTGATAAAAATTCACAAGTAAATTAAACCCTTTCTAGCTTCCAGAATTTTCCTCAACAGAATAAGAAGTTATCAAAGAGTGCTCTGCAGAATTTAGCATTATGGCAAAACATGAAAGACAGATACTAATGGTCTGAATAAGGTTTTCATCAAAGATGCAGCAACCCAATACTTCAGATTCCTATAGGCAGAAAGTCCAAAATCTGTAATATGTAGCTGATGACTCAATTATGTGCGAAACAAACCATAAATATTTGCTTCACATATACTTGACTGTGGTAGTTATCAAAGATAAATAAGTTCACCAGAATAAAGATGTTAAGAACTTATGTGACAGCTGATATTCCCCAAGTAGCTCACACTTCAAAAGTAAAGTCAAATCACCCCAAGTTCTGAGATCACAACAAATCACAACAAATATTCTAAAGGTCAAAAGATCTGTACACTCTGTTAGCTAAACCTGGTGGAAATCCAATTCAAGAATTCCATGACTAAGGATCGTTATCTCATACTTACAATACATTTTCAAAATTTCCAAGGGATGAGCATTTTTACCTTGCCTTATTTTTAGAACACATCACACTGCACCTATCACATGACATGATGTAACTGTTAGCAAAGAAAATGGTTCAATCCATTGATAACATACATGGCAGGAAAAAAAACAGATCAATGATACCCAAGAATCAAATTTCATATTTATTTTTTAAACTTAGTAACTTACAGGGAGGAAAATGTGCTTTTGGATAATCAGAATTTATCCAATCATGGGAAAACTGTCATGAGGAAATAGGAAACCTAGTAGCATGCTTCTAAAACAAGAATTACAAACAGCTTCTCTATCAAAAAAAGCAACAGAGAAACAATCAAAAGTATCCACTGTTGGGGGGGGAAGCCTCAACAGACAACACCTGCAATTAATTTAAAATTTCTAAATTGGTGAGAGTATGTAAGACAAGGAACTAAGTACAGCCCACAGGAGAGGGGGAAGGGAAACACGCCCACTTTATGCCTTTGTAAATACTGGTACTTTAAATAACCTTTAAAAGAAAAACAAATACGGGAGGAAATACAAACTACAGACCATTCTAAGAAACAGAAGTCACTTAAATGTAACGATTTTCCTTACTTGAAAGTAGTTTTGAGAAGAAGTTCTGTAACTATATCATGATTATGCAAGGCAAGGATTATGTAATTTTATCGTTTATTTTAAAATGTTCTCCGAATGTATCAAAAAAAAACCCTACAAAACACTAAAGCATTGTGATCTCTCCAATGGACAAAGGACCGCTTCCTTACCTACAGTTTAAAATATTAACATATACCCCCAAAACAAACAAACAAACAAACAAAAAACCCACGATGATTGCTTGCCACGTGACGAAGGATATGGCAACACTAGGATTGTGAATGGAGGGGAGGGAAGCTAGGTTGGAGGACTAGCGAGATTTCTCTTAACTTTGGGGACTGCAGGACTCGGGTCTTTCGGTCCTTAAGGCACTAAATTCTAGCCCCCAGGAGTTGTACAGCTAACACCCTCAAGTGCGGTTTTATTAATAGGTCACGGGAAAATGCTCCAGTGACCTCCAGGATAAAGGAGGAAAAAACAGGCGGAGGAAAGAGCAATTTAAAGTGGCGCCATCATGTCACCCCTTTTCCCCTAAGGCAATCAATAAGCAATAGTTAAGTAACGAGTTTCTCTAAAAATCCACTTTGGATTCGAACATTGGAAAACAAAAGGATTTCTAGGTAAAACATAGGAGGGTAGGACTGTTTACAATATGGAAAACAATTATAAACTATTTGCTGAGAATCGAAAGACCGTCAGCCGGAAAACAGGCCCCCCCCAAAAAAACAGAAAGATTCCAACTCAAAAACAAATGAATGCCTCTTCCTCTTTAGTTACAAAAAAAAAAAAAAAGTCTGCCTGAGACTAGATCGAAAACGCAAATGACCTCAATATACAAGCAACAAAAATGTTAACAATCAGAGTTGTGATTCAAACAGTGAAACAGACATACAAGACGTGTTCAAGCAAAGAAAGGCCTTTTGCAGTCAAGAGAAGTTCAAGGGAAGAGCAAGAGTTTGTTTTTGGTCTTTTTAAAATATATATGTATATATACGGAAATAAACCATGTTCTCGGGCCGCCTTTTTAAATAGAACGCCAAAGGAAAGCCCGGCGAACGAGGCGGCAGCTGGTGGGGAAGGGCCCCCGCACACCCCCGCCCTTGGGGCGACTCCCAGCCCGGACCCGCAGCGGGGAAGCCCGGAGAGGCCATTTAAAGTTCCGGGGATTTTTCGTCCCCTGCCCTGCCTTTCTAGTTACAACTAACAAAGAGAGGGAGAAATGGGAGCCACCGGGAGAGCGAGGAGAAGGAGAAAGGGCAGCGGGAGGAGGAGGAGAGGAGCAGCAGCAGCACCTACCACGTGATGGAGGAGCGTAGCCCGGGCGGATTCGGCCCCACAAAATGGGCGCAGTTTGCAAACAGCCCCCCGGCCTGGGCGCCGAGGACCAGCGGGCGGAGGCGCGCGGCGGCGGCTCCGACCCGGCCCGCCGCTCTCCTCCCCCCCCGGCGCCCGGAGCCGCCCTGACTTTCCGGGCGGGGGGGCGAGGCGAAGGGGGAGGGGAAGGCGGCGGCGGGGAGCGGCCGCTTTTTCTTCTCTTTTGAGCCCTTTCTCCGGCCTTCCTCCGTTCCGGCGGGTCTGGGCACGGTCGGGTACCGCAGCCCCAGAGGGCGGGCGGGGGCAGAGGGTAAAGCCGCCCCCCCCCCGCCCCGCACAAACAAGCGCCACCGTCTGCAGCCCGCGCCCGCACCTCGACCGCCACCCCGGGCTCTTCTTCCCGGCCGGGGAGCGCGCTTCGGCCGCCCCCCAAGCCGCCGCGGCGAGACGAGTCGGCTTCGCTAAGGAGCTTGGTTCTCCCGCCGGCTCGGCGAGCGGTGGCGGTGGCGGCGGCGGCACTGGGAAAATGGCGGCCGAGCTCCTTTTCCCTCCCCCCCCTTTAATCTGAAGCGGAGGGAGAATGGAGCGAGCAAGCGAGCGGGCGAGTGCCGGGGACACGGGGAGGAGGGACAGCAGCGCCTCCGCCGGCTGCGGCTGCGGCGGGCCGCTCCGCCCCGGCGCGCCGCCAGGGGGCGCCCGCCGTGCCGCCCCCGCGGGCTGCCAGGAGGCGCGGCCGCCGCCGCCTCAGTCATGGCTCCTCGCCGCGGCCGCTGCTTCTGCACCTCTGTTTGCGGAAGCCGGGGCCCGCTGCCTGGTACGTGCGGCAGCGGCACTGCGGCAAGCGGCGCGGGGCCCTCGCTCCGACCGAGGTGAGGCTAACCTGAGGCGCTGACGCCGTCACGTTCCCTCCGCACCGGGGCTGGCGGTGCCGCGCGCCGGTATGAGGGGAGGGCGGACTGGCGCGGCAGAGCGAGAGGACGTGAGCGAAGAACTGTGTGTACAGTGAACGAAGGAAGCTGCTGCCGCCACACTACCCCAGGGCCAACCGTGCTCTGAGCGGGCAGGAAGCTCCCTGACCAGTGACGCGGTCCCTGCCACCCGCCCTTTGTCCTACACCCTGCTCTGTACACTGCAGCACACGGCTGGCTGCTAGCCCTAGCTCCACGCTCCGCAGCCGCCAAACCAAAAAATAAGCGGACGACATTGCGCAGGCGCGAGCTATGGTCGACTCCGGGCTAGCCCGGGCAGGGGCAGCTGGGACCAGAGGGGAAGTGATGGCCCACCAGCGCCGGGCCCTCTGGGAACTGTAGTTTTCGTTAGGAAGCCCGCGTTTAGGTCTCCTGGTTTGCCAGATCCTCCAAAATTGGCAAAAAGGCATTCATTACACAATGATATTTATGTTTCCTGCTACCACCAAATTAAAGTTCACTGCCCCGCTTAAACTTCAGCAATGAACAACAAAAACAAACTTGTCATGTTCCTACCAGCATTGACTTACAAGTGGTGACACCTTACTCCCTAGTTTGTGGGCACGATATTGATTCTTTCCTCCCAAATAAGGTCTTAACATAAGATATTTGTTTTTCTGGATTTAAGAATCTCAGTATAATGCAAAGTTACATTACATTACATTACACAAAGTACAAATCTACCACACTTTAAAGCTAAAGATGCCAAATGATCACTAGGACTCAAAAGTCAAACACCATAAAACTAGTTGCAACAACTAAATCACTAAACTCAGCAGATGAAAAGGATAAAGTCTATCAAAAAGGAAGATGCAAAATGCTCAACACTTTTTTTGTGTGGTTTACCAAAACCAGTTTCCGGTGTTAGTGTCACTTAAGCGTCTCAGGGAGGAAAAAAAAATAACAAAAACCCTCCCTATAGTTACAGAGGTTTGTCAGCCCACAAAGTCACTAACTCACCAGGTTTCTGCACATCTCCATCTATATTTCTCTTGAGTTTTCACCTGTATTCTTTTTTAAAATTATACTCTCCAGCATAATCTTGGTTCTCAAATATCAAAGGCAGGAGGGCAGAACAGAGTCCTAAGGTCAAATTACACAGGGATAAACTGATAGATGTATACATATTTACATACACATCCAGAAAAGATCTTTAGTTTGGGCTAAAATCAAAATCTAGGTAAGATTTAACTATATACATATATGATATACACAAATATCCACATAAGTAGTAATGCTACAGAAGATGTTTATACATAATTCCAGGACCAACAGATGGCAAAGGAGAGCCCCAATCTGAAGATTATGAAATCCAAATTAGAAGAATGGCAATACCAAACAAGGCTAAGCTTTCTTCAATGTATACTTCAATATTAGTGAAAGAAACTCATCACAACATGATCTTCCTACTATCCCAATTCTTAAAAACTTGATGATCTAGCTAGCCAGTTCATGGTGGCCCACTCCTTTCATTTTGGTACTAGGGAAGCAGAAGCAGGCAGATCTCTCAGTTCAAAGCTAGCCTGGTCTACATAGTTAGTTCCAGACCAGCTAGTACTATGTATCTTGTTTCAAACAAGCAAACAAAATATAGACATTTTTAGCCTAACTTTTAGAATAGTCATAGTTGGACTGTCCAACTGGCCAAATATTTTACTGGTGATTAATTACGACCGAACAAAAAGTAAGCGTGGAAGCCACCTAGGAAGACTCTGAGAGAACTGGGAGAAAGCCATCCATCTTAAAATAAAAAACTAGTACCCCCCACACACACAGACACTAACACTTTAAACTGTTAAGTTATCTTACACCATTAAGATGCCACCAGCATCAAAATATAAGAATGGATAGATAGCTGGCATTGACTTTGGCCCTGATGACAGTTACATCATTGTAACAACTAATTCTGACATCTTGATGACTTCTGGACTTCCAGCTATATAAAAACAATACAATATTTGCTTATTTAAACCAGCTGGAGTTACAATTCTCACACCTTAAGTCAGAACATAAGGATTTATTTCATAAGGATTTATTTCTCAAATTCTAGAGTATGCGCTCCAGGAGAACCTGTTCAAAAAAAAAAAAAGATATAGTCTCCCTCCCCCCTCCTTTTTGTTTTGTTTTGTTTGTCAAAACGGGGTTTCTCTGTGTAGTCTTGGCCGTCCTGGAACTTGCTCTGTAGGCCAGAATGGCCTCAAACTCACAGAGATCCATCTGCCTCTGTGTTCTGAGTGCCTTCCTAGCTCAGTTTGGTACAGCATGGGACTCTTTTTTTTTTCCTTTTTCTTTTAAATTTATTAGATTTTTTAAAAACTACCAATCCAAGTTCCCACTCCCTCCTCTCCTCCCACTCCTTCCACACACCCTCCCACCCCACCCCCATCTAATCCTCAGAGAGGATAAGGCACATTGCTTTGTGGAAGGTCCAAGGCCCTCCCTATTATATCTAGGCTGAACAACGTATACATCCAAAGTGGTGACACACATGAATGCCTGACCTTTAGTGGCTTAGTTTTGCCCTTTTGATCGTTAGGCAAGTTTTATTTATTAAAACATAAATAAAATATCACTATACTACCTGGTTAGCTTTCCTTTTATAAATCCCACCTAAAAATCAAGACAATTTTCCTATTCATACTAATACCACAGCTCCAGAATTACATAAATATACTCTCACTATAGAACTAATCTAATATTCATAAAGAAAAAAAATAAAGCTGGGCTTGGTGGTGGCACACACCTTTAATCCCAGCACTAAGGAGGGCAAAGGTAGTGGATCTCTGTTAGTTCTAGGTCAGCCTGGTCTACAAAGTAGATTCCAGGTCAGTCAGGGCCATTACACAGAGAAACCATATCTCAAACAAACAAACAAACAAAAAACTTCTAAAGCAACTTCATGATTTAACTATGTTAGCAACTAAAACAGTAACATTCAAAGCCCTAACTGTGAAAGCACTTCTTAATCTAGAAATAACCTGGGAATAATTCAAAAGATAGCATTAAAATTCAACCCAAGCCATCACAATAGCACATTGTAATCTCAGCTATTCAGGAGTCTAATGCAGGAAAATCCTGAATTTGATGCCAGCCTGGGCCAGGAAGGGTGACTCCACATTGGCAGAGAGCTTACCTAGCAGGCACAAAATCCCAGCCAACCCGTCACTGCATACTCCAGACACGATGGCCAAACCTGTAATCTCAATACTTAGGTGGAGGTAGGCATTATCTTCCACTATCAGAATTAGTTCAAGGTCAGCAAGAGATACATGAAACCATGTCTAAATAAGTCAATAAATAATTTTTCATAAGTTAGTTGCCAATTCTAAAAATACAAAAAAAAAAAAACATAAAATCTGTTCTGACAGCATGGCGAAAGTAGGGATTTTGAAAGGTGACATCGTTCCCTCCAATGGAAAGGTGCATCATTCTAAGGCAGGGTCATTCCACCCCCAAGCCCCACGTCCGTGTCTCTGTGTATGTTTCTGGGTTTGTGTTGGGGAAGCACATTATCTATGTGAATGCACATAACCATAAGGAGGCCCAAGGAAGACTTCAGCTGTACTATATTGCTTTACACTTATTTTTTGAGACAGAGTTTGAACCAAAGTTCACCCATTTTGGCTAGGCTAGTAGCCACAAACTCTTAGATCTACCTGTTTCTGACCTCAGACAGACAGTGCATCACTTTTATGAGGATGCTAGGTGTTCAAATTGAGGTATTTGTGCTTGTACAACAAGTACTCACTGAGCTATCTCTCCAGCCTAACCATTCTTTCTAAAGCCACTGAATTTGGGGTTCTATGTATACATAAAAACATACATCGATAGAATAAGAAGTATCTAAAGCAGGGAGCTGGAGAGATGCCTCAGTGGCTAAGGGCACTAGCTGCTCTTCCAGAGGTCCTGAATTGAATTCCCTGCAACAACATGGTGACTCACAGCCACCTATAATGGGATTTGATGTCATCTGTCTGATTCCCTCTTCTGTCCTGCAAACATACATGCATATAGAGCACTCATATACTAAATAAAAAAAATCTGTATAAAAAAAAAAAGAAAGGTCTGAAGCTACTGAATAAAAATGAAAAACTAGCTAGGTGTGGTTAAAAAAAAACCATTATCACTTTAATACCAGTACTCCAGAGGCAGAGGCAGGCAAACTCTTTGAGTTTGAGGCCAGTTTGGTCTACATAGCGAATTCCAGGATAACCAGAGCTATACAATAGAGTCCCTGTCTCAAGAAAAAAAAAAAAAAAAAAAGGAGAAAATTTGTTTGGGTGTTAATTTAAACAAATATTGTAAGAAAATCAGCAATACTTCTGCCAAGATAAACAAAATTATGTAACAAAACACAAAACTGTTATCTTTTCCAAAACAGAGAAGTTTTCTGTTTATTAATAATCATTAATTGATTTTCTTCTTTGAGACAAGATCTCCCTATGTAGGTCAGGCTAGCCTTGAGCTCATGAACCGCCCCTGCCTCTGACTCCCAAATGGTAGGTTCACAGGCTTGCACTACCATGCTTGGCAGAGAAGGTATTTATAACAAGATTCTGGGAGCACTTGGATAGAGGGTAGAAGAACAACTAACTCAGACCATTCCTAGAGAGACGCACACTGCAAAACCCACACACAAAAAAAATCACATGTTCAGATGATGAAACCTGAAGACATCCAACAAATCATCAAGGGCACAAAATTATCAAAGAGATGTTATGTTACTGAGAACATAAGAACATGACTAAAATTCAGGAAATGCTTAAGTCTCTATCTTACCTTTGTCATTCATTTACTAAAAAAAAAAATCCTATAATTTCCTCAATAGTTTTTTCATATTTGAGTTGGACTAAGAAAAAAAATTCAGTATTATTTTCAACCACATTCCATATTAATTCCTACAATCACATTAAGACATTAAGACACAAATTTAGCCGGGCGGTGGTGGTGCACACCTTTAATCCCAGCACTCAGGAGGCAGAGGCAGGCGGATCTCTGTGAGTTTGCGAGCAGCCTGGTCTACAAGAGCTAGTTCCAGGACAGGCTCCAAAAGCTACAGAGAAACCCTGTCTTCAAAAAAAAACAAACAAACAAACAAAAAAAACCCACAAATTTAACAAAATTATCCCAAATAAACTAATTTCAAGCAAAAACAAAAACCATATAATAACAAATTGAAACTATTTTCTATGTTAAAAGAAGAGGAAAAGACAGGCATGCTGGTGTTGTGTTTATAATATCAGCTACAAGAGAGGTCAAGGTAGAAGGATCTCAAGCATAGGCCAGCCTCATCCACACAGCCAGACCCTACCTTAAAAAAGGAAGATGGGCTGGACACATGTCTGCAGAGGACCTAGGTTTGATTCCCAGCGCCCACATAATGGCTCACAACCATCCAGAATCCAACACCTTCTTCTGACCTCTGCAAAGCAATAGGCATGCATATACATATACACATATGCAAAAGAGTCATATACATAAGATAGTTCTAAAATAATTTTTTAAAAAAATAAATACTAGGCAATATACTACACACCTGTAAACCTAGTACTGGGGAGAACAAGACAGAGGGAACAAGAGTTCATGGACAGCCTGGGTTATATAGTGAGTGACTTTTGGGACAAACAAAACTATGCTAAAAGAAGGAGGGGAACAAAAAAAACTCGCAATTCCTAGAATATCTATGGTAGTACTATCAAAACATGACCTTGTCCAGCTGAGCAGGACAGCACAGACCTTTAACCTAAGCACTTAGGAGCTCTAGAGCCAGTCTGATCTACATAACAAGTTGCAGAAATGCCAGGGACTCAGAGTGTAAGACCCTGCTTCAAAAACAAAATAATTTTTTTTTAAATAAAACCTTGGGCTGCGCACCTTTAGTTCCAGCACTTGGGAGATAGAGGCAGGCGGATCTCTGAAAGTTCGAGGCCAACTTGATCTATAGAAAAAAAAAACATTAAATCTACACAATGTTATTTTTAAAATGGTAAAAGAAAAAAGTTGAAAGCTATCGAAAAAAGATGAAAGCTATCAATTGACAAAGATCAATTAGTAAGATGTTAGTCGCTTCCACGTCTCTCTTCTTGCACCTTTTTCAGAAGACTGCCTAAATCATTACAAGAAGTCCAAAATGAAGTTGTTACTTAAAAGCATAACCAAAATGAGGTAGTAATGCAAGTACCCCAATTAAAAGAAAAGTTAAGGGAGCCAAGTAGGCGACAGGGACCTAAAGTGTTAGACTTGTCACCTCTACCCTAAGTGTCTCAAAATAAGTAAAAGATTTACAAAGGGCAATTTTGTTACCTAATCAAATCATATTTAATTCTGCCTTTTCCATTCTCAAGTGTTTGCTGTTGCCCCAGGAGATATTTCTAGGTTTCTTCAGTCTTTAACAGACTTTTAAACATTAGTTATACCTTTAACTTTTTGTCTTTGTTGAGTTATTGGGAAATTAGACATATCTCGATTGAAGTCATTATCACTCTGATACCAAAACCAGACAAAACCACATGATAAAATTATACAGATCAGATCAATGTCCTTATGATATAGTTATAAAAATCCTTTAAAGCAAAAATGAATTCAAAAACACACAAAAAAAAGAATGACCTTTGCTAAATGTGGTTTTCTTCCAGTAATTCAAGGTTAGTTTGACAGCTGTTGTAATACACAATGTTATTAGAGGTCAAAAACCCGCATGACTAGAGCTGGAGAGATGGCTCAGCAGTACAGAGTACTAGCACATGGATGACTACAACTCCAGTCCCAACACCCTCTTCTGGTTTCCTTAGGCACTGTGCACATGTAGATACATGACATACATACAGGCCAAACACCCACACAAATAAAAATCAATCTTTAAAAAAAAAAATCAATGCCCATGTGACAATCTAAATTTTTTTTTTAAAAAATCACTTGGCAAATTATAATAAAAGATATTTAAGAATCAGGTAATGGTGGCACACACCTTTAATCCCAGTACTCAGGAGGCAGAAACAGGCAGATCTCTGTAAATTCAAGGCTAGCCTGATCTATACAGGTAGTTCCAAGACAGGATCTGAAGCTACACGTAAAAAAACCTGTCTCAAAAAACAGAACGAAACAAAAATAGAATTTAACAAGCTAGAAACTGAAGGAAACTTCCTCAACTTGATTAAATGGTAGCTATGAAGAATTCATAGTTGAGTTTTTTTTTTCCTTTAGTTTTTTGAGACAGGGTTTCTCTGTGTTGCTTTGGAGCCTGTCCTGGAACTAGCTCTTTTAGACTAGGCTGGCCTAGAACTCAGAGATCTGCTGCCTCTGCCTCCCGAGTGCTGGGATTAAAGGCGTGCGCCACCACCACCTGGCTGATTTTTGTTTTTTTCTAAGATTTGCTATGAAGCTTAGGCTGTCTTGAACTTGTAGCCAACCTCCCACTTCAGACTCTTGAGTGCCAGGAATATAATAGATCTACACTGCTATAAAACCAGAGCGAGAGAGCGAGAGAGAGAGAGAGAGAGAACGTGGGTATAACATACATACTTTGGGGGAAAGGGAGTTTGCAGGGAGGACAGGGTCTCACTGTGTAGCCCTGGCTTGTCTGGAACTTACTATTTAGACTAGGCAAGCCTTGAACTTACAGAGATCCACTGTCTCTGCTTTTCAAGTACTAGAATTAAAGCTGAGCAAGACCAGATTCAAAATCTTGGTAGAAAAATGCTTTCCTCTAAGATCAAGAATAAAACAATTATGTACACTATTACTACTTCTAGTCAATATTGTACTAAAGGTTATCTAGCATATGCAAGTAGTCAAGAAAAAATAAAAACATCTGATAAAAAAGAAAAAATAAGACCACTTTTATTTGCAGAGAATATAATCTTGTATATAAAAAAATCCTAGGGCTAGAGAGATGGCTTAACAGTTAATAGCACTGATTGATCTTACCGAGGACCTAGGTTCAATTCCCAGGACCCACATAGCAGCTCACAAGTGTCTGTAACTTCAGTTCAAGGGGACCTGACACCCTCATACAGACTTATATGCAGGTAAAACACCAATGCACATAAATTAATTTAGTATTTAAAAAAAGAAAAGAAAATCCTATACAGAACTAACTGGGTACGGCATATGCCTGTAATCCCCAAACACTTAGAAGTGGAAGCAGAAGGCTAACCATACTACTACATAGCAAATCTGAGTTCAGCCTGGGATGCATAAGAGAGATCCTGTCTAAAGAATAGAAACATCAGAAAACACAAGGAGGAAATCACAAAATATTGGCACTAATAAATCCAATAAGGCTACGTCATGTCAATATACTAATAATACGACCAGGGTAACAACACTTACTGTCCTGTGGAACTTGCTTCCTAGACCAGGCTGGCCTCGAATTCAGAGATCTGCCTGCCTCTGCTATACCTCCCAAATATTGACATTAAAGGCATGCACCACCACTGCACATATAGTAATTATATTTCTACTGGGGAGGTGGATCAGTGATTAAAGTGTTTGCTATGCAAGAATGTACAGAGTTCAGATCCTCAGAACCCTCATAAACACAGAGTGGGCATGGCAGCCTGCCTGTACCTTCAGTCTCAAAAGTAGATTTCCTGTAGCAAGCTGGCTAGTCATACTACTGGACCAGCCTCAATCAATAAGGTACAAGAGCAACTGAGGATGATTCTCAGCACAAACCTCAACCTTCATATAAACACATACAGACATGTGCACCTAAAACACATATGCCCATATATACACACATATGCTCATATATATACACACATATACAAATGCAACTGCATACACATGACCATACACACACACATATGTAAAATACTTTTTTAAAAACAAATTTGTTGCCAGGTTTGGTGGTGCATGCCTTTAATCCTAGCAGAAGCAGGTGGATCTCTGAGTTTGAGGTCAGTCTGGTCTTCAGAGCTAGTTCCAGGACAGCCAGGGCTACTCTGAGAAACCTTGTCTTGAAAATATCAATAAATAGATAGCTAAACAAATTTTTAAAAGATTGAGTTAAAGTATTTAATTTCTAAACAACTTCACTTTGCTAACTGTAAACCACTTGTGAAATATTAAAAGACAAAACATACTTCTGAGCCGGGCGGTGGTGGCTCACGCCTGTAGTCCCAGCACTCGGGAGGCAGAGGCAGGCGGATCTCTGCGAGTTCGAGGCCAGCCTGGTCTACAAGAGCTAGTTCCAGGACAGGCTCTAGAATCTACAGGGAAACCCTGTCTCGAAAAACAAAAAAAAAAAACAAAAAACAAAAAAAAAAAACAAAAAACAAAACAAAAAAAAAAAAAAACCAAAACAAACAACAAAAAAAACATACTTCTGCCCTGAATTTCTCCTTAAGAAATTACCTAAGTGCACTAATCTGATTTCATGTCAGACTTCCAACTTCACTGCTAATAATGCATGTATGGGAAACTTAGGTTTCCTTCAAACTGAAGTTACTCTAAATTACGCCATGAGAGAATAAATGAAGACGACCGGAATGTCACAGATATAATCAGTCGTCTACCAGACTAACAGCAGCTAGGAGATCAGTGCATTCAAGAGTTTGAGGAACATAAAATCCAATTACTGGAAAAGTTATCTTCAGGGACTTAGGGCTAGAATATATTATTATTTTAAAAGTTTAAACAAAAACAACTGTATTATACACTGCCTAAAGAATATTGTAAAAGATGGCTGGCAAGGCACTTATAAAAGGGTAATTCAAAGAGAAAGTACTGGCCATTCTTGTTACCCAAACAATCCAGGGCATAAAGGTGCTCTCATTCTAAACTATGAGCACCTAGGAGAGGGTGTGCTAGACAGAGAATATGACCACCAGTCAACTCATCCTAACCATTTTGTCTTTCTCACCTGTAAATCAACAGCGCTTTTTCTGCATACAATCGGATCTAATTATGATTAGAATAAGTCACTGGAGTCCTGGAGTCACTGGACTGATGACAATGTTGGGCTAAATTTCACGATACACACACACACACACACACACACACACACACACACACCTGAAGCAGACATGTGACTTTTGAGAAATGACTTTATTGTTCTAAATGTCCTCATATATAATATGAAAGCTTTCATTAGTCTGAATCAAGGTTCTCTCTCTCTTTTTTTAAAGTTTTTTTTCCTTTCTTTTATGTGTATGAATGTTTTGTCCACACAGATATATGTGTACCACATGTATGCCTGGTGCCTACTGAGATCAGAACTGTATCCCCTGGGAATGAAGTTACAGATGGCTATGAGCCCCTATGTTTGCTGGCAATCAAACCTGTGTCCTTTGCAAGAGCAACAAAACACTGAAAGCAAGGTTTCTTTAACACTAAAGTTCACTGACTTGAAAACATGGAAAGCACAATAATAATAACCATATTCAATATTCCACATTTAACAGCAGAAAATTTGAGAAATTATATGTAAATTTTAAATAAATATATTTTCTCCAAAAATATTAGAGCTCCCTAATACATACATATATAATAGAACTTTTGAATTACAATGAGAAGTTAACTTCTTTGGGATGTGCTCAGTAGTTAAAACACTCAATAAGCAAGTGTGGAAACCTAAGTCCTAATTCCCAGAGCCCATGGTAAGTTAGGTACAGCAGCCTTCATCTACAGAACCAAATGCAGTGCTAGGAGTGATATTTCAGGCCTGCAATCAGAAGATTGCTAAGCAACCAAGGTTAGCTTGAGATATGTACTGAGTTCCAGGACAGCATAGACTCAAGACAGGGTCTTTTAAAAGAAAGAGAGAGAGAGAGAGAGAGAGAGAGAGAGAGAGAGAGAGAGAGAGAGAGAGAGAGAGAGAGAGAGAGAAGAGAGGGAAAAGAGAGGGAGGGAGGGAAATGCAAAACTACTAAAAGATGAAGGGTCATTTCATAAATAGATTATTAACAGTGATCAAAGCAGAACAGCTTTGATTTAATTCAATGTTTAATTTAATTACAACTTTTATTTAATTCAATGTTTACTAGAGAAGATACAAGGGAGAAAATCTACTTCTAAATCATTCTTTATAGCATACAAATTACTAATTGTAAACCAAATCCATCTTTAAACATGTAAGATCCTTCCAAACTGATGGATCAGATGTCAGACAGATATTTAAAGTTTCAATTACAAGACTGTTCAGGAAAACATACTAGCTAGCATTCATGCAGAAGAAATGATATCTAAGTCCCAGACGGAACTGGGATCTGTTTTCTTTAGCAGCATTTATCCAATCCCCTGTTCAACTCTTTGCATGTTGAGCTACTCAATAAATACTTACTGAATAAAAATGTCAATGTAACTTCCATTTACTCAAGAAATGGCAAATCAGCCTGGCGGTGGTGGCACACACCTTTAATCCCAGCACTCGGGAGGCAGAGGCAGGCGGATCTCTGTGAGTTCGAGGCCAGTCTGGTCTAAAAAACTACTTCCAGGACAGGCTCCAAAGCTACAGAGAAACCCTGTCTCAAAAAACCAAAAAAAATAAATAAATAAAAATAAAAAAATAAAAAGGCAAATCAGAGACGTTAGCATGAATATTACATGAGATGGAATCACAGACATATTAGCAAGGAAAAGACACCCTGGCTCAAAAAAGAGTATCACATTCTAGTCTACAAAAATTCTCTGAAAATTATGGAATTTATAATAAATTTATATTTTATTAATAATATTAATAAATTTATAATTTATTAGTAATATTTACGTGTGCTTTTATGTGAAAATTGAAAAAGGGTCAAGTAAATCTTTTTCTTTTTTTTTTTGGTTTTTTGAGACAGGGTTCCTCTGTGTATCATTAGAGCCTGTCCTGGAACTAGCTCTTGTAGACCAGGCTGGCCTCGAACTCAGAGATCCACCTGCTTCTGCCTGCCAAGTGCTGGGGATTAAAGACGTGCGCCACCACCGCCCGGCATAAATGGTCTTTTTTAAAAAAAAAAATAAGAGACCAGAGAATGGGGAACATTTACTATAGACGGGGTGGGACTAAACATAAAAATTATGTGCCAAATAAAAAGAAATAAATGGAAGACTGATCCTGGACAATGTTTTAGAAAAGTTATATTCTACATTTAATAAATATATGAAAAATATGTAAGAAATGTCATGTGTTGCAGATGGAAGTATGATATTCCCAAATACAAAACCACACCAAGTTAGAAAAACTAAGAGATAAAGGATTTCTAAGTAAGTATATCAAATGAGAAATATTTGCAAAACCTAGGTTTTCTTTCCAGCTGGCCGAATATTTCAGCAAGCATGGACGCTGCCTAAATATTGCAGCTGTGTCCAGCTGAAGGGAAACTGCTCTTGCTCCAGGCAGTTCCTGTGTAGACAAAATTAAAAATCCAGAGGGATACACTTGAAACCAACTTTCTAATGATTTCACCCAACTAGCAAGGTAACATTTACTCTGCTTTCATTTTAAGAGCCTACTAAGAAAAGACAATTACAGACAGAAACTAGCAAGTGTGCCACTGTATCTATACAATAAAATCTAAGCTGTATTTAAAGGTATCATGTTTTCGATTAAAAGGTATTTTTGAATAATTATAGAATATTTTTACATTGTATAATAAATGCTCTATGTAAAAAGAGAAAGGGAAACTAAAATTAAAAGAAAAAATTCTATTCACAACAAAGAAAAGACCACAAACAAAAAGAAAAACTTACTTTTCTATTCTACCAAATCACAGTTTAGCTGTACCTAAAACACAGCCTCACGTTTTAATGGGAGGCTGGGGATAGTACTTTAAGACAGAGTCTTGTTTTGTCATCCACGTTGCCCCTGAATTCACTATATAGCCCCAGCTGGCCTCAAACTCAAGTTGATCCTCCTGCCTCAATCTTCCAAGTGTTGGTATTTACAAGTATGCGCTACCTACAGAGCTCAAAAAAATAGTATTAAAAAATAAAAGCCTCAGGCCAGCAAATGGCCTAGGAGGTAAATAAAGTCCTGTTTCCAAGCTTTATGACAGCCTGAATTCAACCCTGGGAACCCACACAGTGGAAGAAGAGAAACTAACTCATACAAGTTGTCCTGTGATCGCCACACAATTTCCATGGTATGCTTCTGTGATCGCATACATACACAAGCATATATACAAAATAAATAAATGTACAAAAAATTTTAACAGAAAAATAAAACCAGGGATAGGATGTAGTTCAGCTAGCAGAGTGCTTTTGTGATACGCTTGAAGCACTGGAAGCCATCCCCAGTACCACATAAACCATCCTATAGTTCCAAAACTCATAAAGGAGAACAGGAGAATTACAGGTGAGTTGAAGGCCTGCCTAGGCTCTATGAGTCCCATCTCAAAACTCAAGTAAGTAATAAATACCAAGTGTGGTAGCATACACCTGTAACCCCAGAATGTGAAAGCTAAAGCCGGGCCTTGAAGTCTACATAGCAAGACTCTGTCTCAAAATAAGATAAAGGAAATGAAAAGGTAGGTCTGGGTGATTATTATAAATCCAGGAGAGGAAATCAAGCTGCCAAAGACCCAGAAAAGGTTAAAGGAACGAAGAGGCTAAGGCAGGTTTTCCTGAATATTAAATTTAAAACCATGCATCTTCAACTGAAAAAATATGAAAGCCAAGGGACAATGCGATTTATTTTTAAAAGACAGAAAAATCCAGTGCTGGAGATATGGTTCAGTGGTTAAGAGCATTGGTTGCCCCTAAGAGGACACGGGTTCAATTCCCAGCACCTCCACTGGCAACTCATTTACTGGCTGTAACTCTAGCCCCAGGGGATCCAATGCCCTCTTCTGTACTGTATAAGCATAGCACACAGACATACGTGAAGGCAAAACACCTCTACATAAAAAATTAAAATTAGGAGGGCAGTGATGGCTCACACCTTTAATCACAGCACTTGGGACATAAAGGCAGGTGGATCTCTGAGTTTGAGGCCAGTCTGGTCTACAGAGTGAGTTCCAGAACAGTCAGGAAACTCTGAGAAACTCTGTCTTAAAAAACAAAATACAATGGGAGATGGCTCAGTGGTTAAGAGCACTGCCTGCTTGTCTAAAGGTCCTGAGTTCAATTCCCAGCAACCACATGGTGGCTCACAATCATCTGTAATAAGATCTGGTGCCTTTTTGGAGTGCAGGCATGCATGTAGGCAGAATACTGTATACACAATAAATAAATAAACCTTTAAAAAAACAAATCAAAACAAAGCAAACCATGGAGGGAAAAATCTATGGGTTATAAACAGAAGGTATATGAAGTTAAAAACGTATTTCAAGAACTACTTACAAATATGGATAAATTCACCCTAGAATCCTACAGGATAGAATCAATTTCAAGAAACCCTAAGGTTCTTTTTAGGCAAATGTAACAAAACCTCACCCCAACATTCCTTAGTGCCAATCCAGTCAGAGACAGTTGAGAACATCAATGAAGCTTCTAGTTACTACATGACAAAGGGTTATCAGCAAATTGGTTCTACTTTTCCAAAAGCAAGTAAACTTGTTGGCAAAGTCCTTTCCATTCTCTTTATTTTTATATGTGTAACAAATACATAGCCTTCTATTTCGTACTTGCAATCTTTTATATAGCCTTGCATCCTGACATTCTTAAGATTTAAAAAAAATCCTCCAAAAGGCAGAGGTGGAGGTCAACACCTGGAATCCTAAGCACTCTGGGGGACAAAAGCAGAACCATCAAGCCCCGCCTAGTTTAAACAGTGCTGTAGGCAGTACAGGCCAGCCGGCAGAGTGAGAAGCTATTTCAAGAAACAAAAACAAAACAATCTTCAGGAGCTGGAGAGCTGGTTCAGCAGTTCAGAGCACTTTTTCTCTTCCAGAGGACCCAGCACTTACATGGTAGCCCACAACCAACTATAACTCCAATTTCTGGAGTTCCGACATCCTCTGCTGACCTCTGAGATCAAGTGGCACTCAGTATGGTGGTGCATATACATACATGCAGGCAAAATATCCATACTCTTCAAGTAAAACACAACTAAAAACTTCTTTTCTTAATCTTCAAAAATTTTTATTTCAGCCAGGCATGTTAGTTCCTGCCTTCAATCTCAGTACTTAAGCGGTTAGAGACAGACAGATCTCTGTTAGTTCCAGAAGAGGCAGGACGACACATTGAGACTCTTGTCTCAAATTAATTAATTATTAAGTTTCAACAGCACATGGTGGAGCAAGCCTTTAATCCCAGGACTTGGAAGGCAAAAGCAGACTCTGAGTTTAAGGCCAGCATGGTCAATACAGAGTCCCAGGCCCACTACCACCACACACTGACACCCTGTCCCAAAAAGAAGCTGGAGGGATGGCTCATCAGTTAACAGTGCTTGTTCCTCTTCGAAAAGACCTGAGTTCAATTCCAAGCACCCACTTCAATTGGTTCACAATCGCCTATACCGCCAACTCCAGAGGATCCAATGCCCTATTCTGGCTTCCTTGGGCACTGCACACACATGACTCATATAAATAACAATAAATCTTTAAAAGTAAATAGAGGCTGAAGAAATGGTTCAGCGGATGGAAACATTGGTTGCTCTTCCAGAAGACCTGGGTTTAATTCCCAGTGCTCACATGGCAGCTCACCACTGTCTGTAATTGCAACTCCAGGGGTTCCAACACCTCCAGACACATACAGGCAAAAATACCAATGCACATAAAATAAAAAGTAAACTTTTTAAAAAGTAAATAACTATCCCTTTACAAGTTACAGCACCAAAAGTCTACCACAGTACAGAAGTTCTGTATTCTGAATTTTTACTCTTGCCCTTTAATCCAACACTCAGGAGGCAGAGGCAGGAGGATCTCTGTGAGTTCAAAGACAGCATGGTCTACAGAGTGAGTTCCAGAACAGTCAAGGCTACACAGAGAAACCCTGTCTCGAGAAGCAAAAAAAAAAGAGAGAGAATAAAAAGAAATTTACCCTTAAGCATAATTTTTAAAAATATGTATTTACTTATTTATTTATTATGTATACAATATTCTGTCTGTGTGTATGTCTGCAGGCCAGAAGAGGGCGCCAGACCTCATTACAGATGGTTGTGAGCCACCGTGTGGTTGGGGAGGGATTGAACTCAGGACCTTTGGAAGAGCAGGCAATGCTCTTAACCGCTGAGCCATCTCTCCAGCTCCCCTTAAGCATAATTTATCTTTATATTCCCATTAATCATGCTGCTCCATTTAGATGTAGTCTCAATTTTCTTTAGTATAAATAATGCTACAATTAATATTTTATTTACAAATTTTTATAAATATCCTTTACCCCTTTGGATAAATTCATAGAGCTGGAACCCCAACTGAAGGACATTTTTAAGTTTATTAATATGTGCTACCCAGTATCTTGAAGAAAAATTTGGTCCAGTGCACATTCCCACAAGCAGTGTTTAGAGAATTTTTAGCATCTCTGACAGTTTCATTTGCCAATTTAATAGGTGAAAATCATTCACTTTGTATACCTTTAATTAGTTATCAGAATAAAAATGGTTTTCATATGCTTCTTGGTGATTTGTTTCTTTTTGTGAACTTTCATTTTTACTTTCTCTTGACAAACTTGAAAATCAGTTGAGATAATCACATAAATTAACTTTGGCTCCCCCTGCTGGTCATATATAACTATGATAAGAAGCAGATAAACTGGATACAACTATTGTTACAAACACCACATACACACAGTGCTCTTTGTCTCTTAAACTTATACTTACTTAACATGTTCTAGAAAAGGTGAAGGCAAAATCACTCAATGTTTAAGAACAATTGTTAACAGTTCCCTACCAAATATACTGCCTGACTGGTACATTATAGGTCTACATTATTAATTTCGCTATACTTTAATTATGTGAAAACATTCTGGTTACTTTTTGACACTGGAGTATCATCAAAAGCAAACAGAAGCAAAGGGCTGAGATACAGCTCAATGATAAAGTGTAAGCCAGCACAAGTCATAGGTTGAATCCTCAGTACTGGGAAGAAAAAAAAGAAGAGTGGAGGGGAGCTGATAGTATAGTCTGGTAGAATAGTGCTTCCCTAATATGCATTACGTCATAGGTTTGGTCCTCAGCATCACAGAATGTAACTGTAACTACTGCCAGCCCTCATCCCAAAGCTGCTTACACTGACCAGCCTGGACTCTGTACTAGCAAAGAGTTACGCCAAGACTGGCAAACAGACAACTGATTCAGCTTTTCCCTTTCTATTGTCCTAAAGATGTATATCTCACTGTTCTTGGAAGACCCAAGTGGGAAGATCACCGTTAGTATGAACTACATAGTGAATTTCAAGTCAGACTGGGCTACAGAGTAAGATCATCTCAAAAACAATAAAGAGGTATGTCCCAGTGTCCTTAGACATTCTACTCCAAACATATTTACTAAGTGCAAAGAAAGAAAATAAAAAACACTCAGGAGGTAGAGGCAGGTGGATCTCTTGAGTTTGAGGTGAAGCCTGGTCTAAAAAGCGAGTTCCAGGACAGCCAGGGCTATTACATAGAGAAACTCTGTCTCAAAAAAAAAAAAAAAAGAAAGAAAAAGAAGAGCCAGCCTTCACCCCAGAAGAACTTGGGGACTACACAAAGTGAAAGAGACCTACAGCAAGCAATACAAGCATTGCACACTGAAAGACCAGGGTTCACAAGATACAGTGACATCTTGTGCTATTGTTAATGCTACTGTGATAACTGTTATTAAAGAAGTAGGAGGAGAGCTGGGTGGTGGTCGCACACACCTTTAATTCCAGCACTAGGGAGACAGAGGCAGGCAGATCTTTGTGAGTTCGAGGCCAGCCTGGTCTACAAAGCAAGTTTCAGGACACTTAGGACTGTTTTACAGAGAAACCCTGTCTCAAAAAAATAAAAACAAAAATCAACAACAACAGCAAAGAGGCAGAAGGAAGAGAGAGCTAGAGAGATGGCTGAGTGATTAAGAGCACGTCTTGTTCTTCCAGAAGATCCATTTAGTTAGCATCCATTGTGGGTGCCTCACAAAGCTCACTCCAGCTTTCCAAATGACCTGAGGCCCTTTTCTAGCCTCCATACATTCACACAGAAACACTTAAAAACAAATGGAAGAGAAATAACTCTCCAAAAGGTAGTAAAAACCCAAAAAAAAAAAAAAAACAAACAAACAAAAAAAAAAACCTGCCTGTGTGATGGCCCAGGGGCCAGGAAGAGAAAACACAGAAGAAACTGCCAACACATCTATACCTCTGAGTGCCTGAGTGTGACATGATGTAGCCAGGCTATCAAGAGCACTTGGCTAAAGCAACTGAACTGTACCTCAAAAGCTTAAAGAGCCAAAATAGAAAAAGAATATGATCATTTAATAAGATCTACATTTACCAGGTCACTTCTGATAGAAGCTTAGAAAATAGATGGCAATCAAAGAGAATAAATGAGGTGACTAAAATGTTATGTAGGAAAAAAAAAAGTCTGAACACAGAAAGCAGAAGTGAAAATGAGCAGAAAAACATTTATAAAGAAGGCGGTAGGCCAGAAAGATGGCTCAGCAGGTAAAGGGGCCTGCTGCCAACCTTGAGAGCCTGAGTTTAATCATGGCGACCCACACAGTGGGAGTAGAAAGTGGATCTGATCCCTGAAAGTTGTCTTCTGATCTCCCAATGTGCACTGTAGTGGGTGTGCGCATACAGACATACACAATAAATAGTAACTAACGACTTGAAAATGAATAATTCAAGCATAAGCCTGAGTTTAAAAAACTAAAGTGGTCGGTGGTGGCGCACGCCTTTAATCCCAGCACTCGGGAGGCAGAGGCAGGTGGATCTCTGTGAGTTCGAGGCCAGCCTGGTCCACAAGAGCTAGCTCCAGGACAGGCTCTAAAAAAGCTGCAGAGAAACCCTGTCTCGAAAAACCAAAAAAAAAAAAAAAAACTAAAGTGGTGACTGAGATGGCACAAGACTGGAGGACACTGAAACTCACCTTGAGTGATGGGAAGGATAACAGTACCGTCTGCAATCAGGATCCAAAGATAAAAAGAGGTTGGACTTGCAAAAGTAATGAGAACATGTAAGAGTCCACTTTGCTCTGTCATAATCATATCTGATACACTGATTTTAAAAACTTAAAATATAAAGAGATACCTACAGGGAGATATCAAGGAAGTAACTGTGATTGAAGATTAGAAGACTAGTCAGAGCCAGAAAACACACACCTGCAAATCATCAGCATACAGACAGTCATTTAGGGCTCACTACAGACTTCCACAGAACTCCCACACAAGATGAGGAAACAGGGTCAAGGAAAGCCAGATGATTCTTAGGGCAAAAAAGGGAAAAAGTCTACAAAAAAAACTGCAAAAATTCGCAAGAAGTGGCACTGATGACAGGCTCACCCATCACCCATTTTATTTGCTGTACTGTGTAACAGACGTTCTCTGTTAGTTGGCTTTTTGATTTTTGAGACAAGGTCTAATATGTAGCCCTGGTTGGCCTGAAACTCACTATGCAGACCAGGCTGACCTTGAATTCACAAAGATCTGCCTGTCTCTGCCTCACACGAACTGGCATTAAAGGCGTGTGCCACCACGCCTGGCATGAGTAAAGTTTTTTAGGGCTTGACCTTGAAGCCCTCTCCTAAAAAAGACAACATCAATCAACTCAAAATCACTGGCCAGGAATGGTGGCATAAACTAGTAATCCCAAAGGGGTTAAGGCAAGAGAATCACCAGTTCAAGACCTGCCTGATCTACCTAGTGAGTGCCAAGCAGCCAAGATTATGTACCAAGACTCTGTCTTGGGGGTAGGGGGAGAACCTCTAGACTAGCATGCAGCTTAGCTGGAAAAATGTTGCCCTGCATGCAGGAAGCCCTGGATTTGGGATCACTAGCGCTACATTTAAAGGGGTGGGGGGGCAACCTAGAGAGATGGCTCAGTGGTTAAGAGCACCCCCTGCTATTCTTACAGAGGACCTGAGTTCTATTTGCAGCACCCATAAGGCAGTTAACAACCAGCTGTAGTTGCAATTCCAAGGGATTTCATCCCTTCTTCAGAATACCTTAGACACCAGGCAAACATGTGGTACACATACATAGATGCAGGCAAAACAATCATAACATAAAATTAAAAACAAACAAAAACATCAGGCATGGTATGGCTTACACCTATAATCCCAGCACTTAGGAGGGGGGAGTTCAAGGTCATATTCAGCTCTATCATGAGTTCAAAGCCAGCTTGACCTACATGATAGCCTGTTTGGGGGGGGGAGGGAGGTAATTCTTGAGGACTGGAGAAATAGAGCCGCAGTTAAGATCGAGGACCCACATATGATAACCCAACACCCATCCAGGTTGAGTGATGCACATCCATCACCTATATAACTCCAGCTCTAGGAGATCTGACATCCCCTTCTAGCCTTCCTGGGTACCCACACACAAGTAGCACACACAAACACATAATTAAAATTAAAAAAATTTTTTTAAACTAAGAGTCTGACAGGCATGCTGGGCAGTGGTGGCGCACCTTTAATCCCAGCACTTGGGAGGCAGAGGCAGGCAGATCTCTGTGAATTCAAGGACAGCCTGGTCTACAGAGCGAGTTCCAGGACAGGCTCCAAAGCTACAGAGAAACCCTGTCTCAAAAAAAGATTCTGACAGGCATGCTAGTACATTCCTTTAATCCTAGCACTTGGAAGGCTGAGGCAGGTGGATCTCTATGAGTCCCAGGACAGCCAGAGTTATACAGTGAGACCCTGGCTCAAAAGAGAAAGAAGAAAAAGAAAACCAACTAAAAATAAAATAATTAACACCCCAAACAACATATACTAAATTACTGGACCATTTTCAGGTTATCACTTCAGCCACTGTTCAAAACCCAGCCTTCCTTGCATCCAGACACAAGGGGGGACAGAAGGAACCAAGTGTTTTTACTTATTTTTAAATGTTGTTTTCAAATATTTGGCTTTCACTCAAACAACAAAAGTCATAAAAAGCCAAATATAGTGGATCATGCCTTTAATCCCAGCACTTGGGCGGCAGAGGCAAGCAGATCTCTCTCAATCAAAGCCAGCCTAGTCATCGAGTGTTTCAGGCCAGCCAAGGCGACAGTGAGAACTTGTCTCAAAAAAAAAAAAAGTTAAAAAAACAAGCAAGAGGGTTCAGCAGGGAAGACTCTTGCCATTCAATTCACAGAAAACATATAAAGGTACAAGGACAGAGCAAACTCAATAAAGTTGTTCTCTGACCTCCGCATACACCCTGTAGCAGCATAACAGACAGATAGTTATAACAAAATTCTTTACGTGTGAAAAGAAATAATATTTTAACCTTGTTTTGAACCCCCTCCCATGATCCCCTGCCCACAAAAAGGTCAGAAACAGCAGTAAGTATCTACAGCGCAAACATTAGGAGGTGGAGATGAGAAGATCCCGAGCTCACTGGCCAGGTAACAAAGCCTATGTAGTAAGCTCCAGGTTCAGTGAGATCCTGTCTTTAAAAAAATATGGTGGACAGTGATTGAGGATGACACTCAACATTGACCTCTGGCCTCCATATGTATACATATACATATATATATATATATATATATATATATATATATATACACACACACACACACACATATACACACACACACACAAAAAAAAAAAAAAAAAAAAAAAGAAAAAAGCTAGGTGGTGATGCACACCTTTAATCCCAGCACTTGGGAAGCGGAGGCAGGTGATCTCTTGAGTTTGAGGCCAGCCTGGTTTACACAATGAGTTCTAGGACAGGTATAGAAACCCCGTCTCAAAAAACCAAATAAATAAATAAATATAAAGAAACAGGCTGGTGAGACACCTCAAAAGGTAAAAACACTTACAAGCCAAGTCTGTCAACCTGAGTTTGATCCTCAGAACCCATACAACAGAAGGAAAACTGTCTCCCCCATGTAAGCTATGTATATACAGACACTCAGAAATAAGTAACATTAAAAATAAAAATTTAGGTGAGGTGTAACCATACACACCTTTAATCGCAGCACTCAGGAGGCAGAGACAGGCATGGATCTCTGTGAGTTCAATGTTAGCCTGGTCTACAAGAGCTAGTTCCGGGACAGGCCCCAAAGCTACAGAGAAACCCTGTCTCAAAAAATTAAGAAGCGGAAACAACAACAACAACAACAACAACAACAATGTGACTTGACTCACCACTGGTGGTAGCAGCACTCGCCTTCAATCCCAGCACTTGGGAGGCAGAGAAAAGGTAACTCTGTGATTTACAGGACAGCCTGGTCTACAGAGTGAGTTCCAGGATGGCCAGAGATACACCCCTGCTTCAAAAAACAAAGAGCTGAAGAGATTGTTCAGTGGTTAAGACCACTGGCTGCTCTTCCAGAGGATCCACATGACAGCTCACAACTCTCCAGTTCCAGGAGATCTGACACCCTCACATAGACATACTTGCAGGCAAAATACCAATATACAAAAAATACTAATAAATAAAAAAATGTAACTCCTATCTGAAAATACAGAAAAAAGCACAATTTCTGTCAAATTAAATATATTTTGAAATGTTCTTAAGTATAAAAATGGGAAGGAAGAAAAATTCTTTATGGTGTATGCCTGTAATCTCAGCACTTGAGAGGCTGAGTCATTTGAGTTCTAGGCCAGTCTAGGCTATATAGCAAAAAAAAAAAAAAAAAAAAAGTTGTGTTTTTTTTTTTTTTTTTTTTTTTTCGAGACAAGGTTTCTCTGTAGCTTTGGTGCCTGTCCTGGAACTAGCTCTTGTAGACCAGGCTGGCCTCGAACTCATAGAGATCCACCTGCCCTGCCTCCCGAGTGCTGAGATTAAAGGCATGCGCCACCAATGCCTGGCCATATAGCAAGGTTCTATCTCAAAACAACAAAGTTTAGACTTAGCACGTTTTACGCTGATCAAACAATTGGTAGGGAACATAAAAAAACCAAGACGGTTACATAACTACATTTTTCCAAGTAGTTAATAGGTAATAATTCATACACACTATAGGATACTGACTTTTGGTCTGTATTTTTGTCATGCCAAAGGACTCTGATCTAACAGTAGAGGTTACAGTATTATAATACCCCAAATTTACCAAAAATTAGAGGTAAAACATTAAACACTACACACATTTCTAAAAAGTAGGCCTCAGTATATTTAATATCTTAATGCCAAAGAAACGGCAACATGAAATCTAATATACTAATCACAGAGGTCAGCAAGTCCTAGCACAAAACAATTGTTAAAAAGCGGAAACACGGGGGCTGGAGACATGCTCAGCAGGAGCACTTCCAAAGGACCTGGGTTCAATTCCCAGTACCCACATGGCAGTTCACACCATTGTCTGTAACTCTGGCCCCAGGAGTTCTGAGACTTCACACAGATATACATGCAAGCAAAACAACAACGCACATAAATAAAAATAAATATATTTTAATAAAAAAGAAGTGGAAACACAATTATACAAGGTCTTTCAGTTCCTAGGTACTCGAATTATAGGCTGCTTCCCCATTCAACCCCTCGAACTGTACCACGAGGAAAAGGCTGGAAAGAATGTGTCGCCTTGGACCCTTATCCATTCGCCAACAATGTTCAACTCATTATCCAACAATAGCAGCCAGAACATACATGAGGATAAGATTCAGTCTACATTACCTAAAGATTTCCCCAAAGTCCAAATATTTAGGTTGCACAGACTGTATTATTCTGATTTCCCCCAGTACACTATTCTGGCACTAGCTGAGCAGATCACCAGGAAACAATCTTAACTATATCATTATCTAACTCTCGAGGAAGGCCAGGCTGACAGAGGACTTCTAGCGCTACTTATCAGTTCTTGGTCCTTCCTCTCACTTCCTCACTCTCACGCCTTAAGCTTTGTCCTCTGTTTAGTCCTAACCAAGAGTTCTTTTGCCATCTCTAACCAGATCAGAAAGAGCCATAAGAGACAAAGAACAATCATGGAAAGCTTTTTTAATCAAATGGTCACCGTCCACATTGCCCAAATAAGAAAGGTTCGCCCTGTGAAAGAAAGGACACATGGCTACCTGTTGAAAAACATTAGTGTAAAGGGTTCACGCACTGGCCTAAGGAGCAGCACGGCATTCAAAGAGCTGTACACATAAACCTTAATATACTATATGAAACTTCAGAGTAAACAAATGGTTAATGACACATCTTTTGTAACACATGAATCAGCTACTGATTTGCAAAAGTGGGACACACCCAAGTTCATATGACTCCAAAGTACCTGTTTGAAAATGGACCTCGAAGTCTGAATTGCCAACCCATCTACCAGGTTTAGAACAGAATTTTACAAATATGTAAGCTGTAATAATTTAAAGTTTAAAAAATGGACTCATCATTACAATAAAAGTAAATTTGAGAACTTCATTAATATTTTAACATCAATAACCAAGAACAGCAATAATACAAATTCTAAGATGCTAATTGTTCTGAGGATGAGTATACTGCAAGGTAATTGAAGAATAGCAAATTCAAGAACACTCTAGATAGATCTGGGCAGAGGCCAACACCTATAATCCTATCTTTTGGAATGTTGAGGTAGGACGTTCAAGTTAAGACCAAGCTCAGCAACCTAAAAAGTTACAGATCAGCCCAGGCTACAATGTGACCCTGTCTCAAAACACAAATAAATAAACAAATATTTTTGCTTCTAAAATACACATATGAAGTAATAAGGAAAAGCCAATCCATCTTACCTTAAGAGGCATCCAGATAGCATTCATAGTGTCAGGAATAGTTTAGATGAGACTCAGAAAGAAGCAGGAAGAGACTAAGGAATTCCCTCAGTTACCACGGATAGTGGGAAGATCTGAAAAGGAGGAGTTTTCATTTAGATGGAAGAATCTAGAATATGTAAATAGCTTATTCTATCTGGGAAGGATATTAAGTGCCAAGAGCCTTCCCATCCTAAAAAGTGTACAAGTGCTAGGTGTGGTGCACACCTTTAATCCCAGCACAGAGGAGGCTGAGGCAGGCTGTTGTCTAGGAATTCAACACCAGCCTGGTAGACAGAGGGAGGTGGGGGGAGCTGTCAGGTAAGGCTACTTACTGAGATGATATCAAACAAACAAAAAGGTAAGATACAGAATTTACTTTGGGAAGTGCATATATGTATCTCTAGATGTAGAAATATTTTACATCAAAGAACATAAATTTTAAATAATCGGAAACTGCTTATCAAAGATTAAGAAAATCAAAATCCCAGAGGAAAAGTTATTCTCCCATAGAATTTCATAAGCACTTCTGAAAATGATTTATTAACTAACCACCTGAAAAAGTCTACAGCTACTTTTATTTAATAAACCTAAAACCTTTCTGACAATTCCTATGTCCTAACTTTTCTTAAAATTGCTTCAGAGCTGATTCTAAATAATAATAGTAATAATAATAAAAATAAAAATAACTATTCTTCACTTTAGTAATACAAGCAAAAAAAAAAAAGGGGGTGGGGGGAAGACCCCTTCTTGCCCAGAGATCTTTAAAAGCAGACCAGAAGACTGATTTTGAAGATGGAGGGTGTTAGGTTTGCAGGGACTCAGAAGGATGGACTAAATGACCCTTGTAGGAGCCTTAAGTCCTAAGCCTGAATGAAAATTCCAGCTTAACCAGTTACTGCTTCACTTAAAATGGAGGCTTGCCCGAGTAGGAACACAAAATAACACACTCACCTCTTTAAAAATAATTTCTTAAAATCAAAGTCCCCCGTTTTTTTAAAATAAATAAATAAATAAATAAAGCTCTGGAGTGGGTTTGCTCCCTCTCCGCGTTTTGTCACTTCGATTAGGGAGACTTGGCATCACTTTGCTAACCGCTCATCGGATTTGGGGGGTGGGGACCAGAGGAGTTTGACTCTTGACCCGACTCTCAGGCAAGCCTGAGCGCCCCCCGCCCCCACCCCGTGACGCGACGAGATGCGACCCCCGGGCGGCGAGTCCGCGCCCCTCCCCCGCCTCGGACCCTCGTCCCGGAGCTTCCCCCACCCCCCGCGGCCCGCGACTCCTCCAGCCCGGTCCCCATTGTTAGGAGGGGGCGACCGTGGCCGGGGCTCGCGGCCCGGAGCCTCTGGCCGTTGCCCGACTTGCCTCAGGAGGGGGCGGCCCGCGGGATGCCGCTTCCCGTCCTGCCCGCCGCGGTCCGTCCCACCTCGCTCGGCCTGGCGCCCCGGGGCTCCGCTCGGCGACCCCCCCCTCCGCCACAGGCCGGCCGACCGCCAGCCTCCGGGTCCGCCGCGACCCACGGCCCGAGGCCCAGGCTTTGCGGGTGGGCGCCGGCCGGGGGTCTCCGCGCCCCACACATGCGTCCCCGCGTCCTCAGCCTGGCCGCCTTCAGGGCCCTCGGCGGCGCCCGCTCCCGCGACCCCTCAGCCTCCCTCCGCCCCGCAGCGGCGTCTTCCGCGGCGTCCCCGAGACGGGACGCCCCACTCTGCGCCACCATCACCACGACCCGCCGCGCCCCCACCCCCCGGGGCAGCAGTGCCAACGGCAGCTCCCCCGGCCCCGGACCTACCTGCACGGCTCAACCAAGCCTAGAGTGGGGGGGGGCGGGCAAGCTTCCGCCCTCCTCTGTCTCTCATTGGCCCGTCTAGGGTAATTCGCGTGCGCCATTGGCTAAAAGTAGACGTCCGTCAGAGCTGTTGGGCGGGACGATTGGGGGGAGAGATGCTGGTGCCTCGGCGTCTCTGTCTCTGTATCTCTCTATCTCTGTCTCGGCCATTGGAAAGGAGAGGCTTGAGCTGGACAGAGCTGGAAGAGGGCCTAGTGAGAGAAATAAGACGAGGAATCCCCACAGAGCTTCAGAGCAATCCATCACTCAACCCTAGCCTCAGTCCCTCAGGTCCTCTTCTCTGTCACCCCCAACCCCTGCCCCTCACCCTTCCAGGTTCTTCATCCAGGAAGCGATGTGATGAAAACCCGGCCCGGAAGGCCATAGGGAGAAAGATGTTGTATATGTACATTAAATACACACATATAAATGTTTATAAAGTCAAGCAGATTTGAGGTCATGAGGGCCTGGAAAGGCCACACATCTCACAGACAAGGAAGGAATTGAGAGAGCTGAAAAACAAAAATCACTCTCAAAGGTGGTGACAGTGGTTACCTCCTGGGATGAAATGGACTTCCCAGCAGACCAAGGGAGAGAAAGACTTAATCTCAGGCAAATCCTTTGTGGATACTGATTTTCGTACCATTCATAAATATTCCACCTAAAAAAATATATTAATTAGCCAAGTGTGATGGCCTATTCCTGTGATTCTAGCACAAGAAACTAAGGTGAAAGAGTATTAAGTTCAAGAGCCAGCTTGGGCTACAATTTAAAAAAATTAATTTTAAATCAGGTCACAAAATCAGAAATCATAAGAACACGGTCCACCGAATCAACTAACTGTGGCTCATAGGGACTCAAGGAAATAGAATCAACAATCAGGAGCCTGGTTAAGTCTGACCTAGGTCCTCTGCATGTATCTTATGGTTGTATAGCTTGCTGTTTTTGCGGGACTCCTAAAAGTGGGAGAGGGGGCTGTCTCTGACTCTTTTGCCTGTTTTGGGGACCCTTTTCCTCCTATTGGATTACCTCGTCCAGCCTCGACATTAGGGTATATGCCTAGTCTTATTGTAACTTGTTATGCCAAGTTTGGTCCATACCTCTAGGAGGACTGCTCTTTTCTGAAGGGAAAAGGAAGGGGAAGGGGGAGTGTAGGGGAGAGACTGGGAGGAGAAGAGGGAGAAACTGGGAGGTAATATATGAGAGAAAAATAAATTCAAAGAAAAGAAAATCAGGACAACGTCCAGATTTAGCCGGTAGTCTTACTTTAATTCAGTTTCAAATACCAGTAATAAGTGACTGTGTCCCAAGGAATTCCCTAACACGGAAGCGAGCAAGCAATCCCCGGATGAGGAGTTTGACATGCTAAAGGATCAATTTTTCCAAATCGTAAAAGGAAAAACACGACTAAAATTAGGGCCAAAAATAACGACGAGGCAGCATGGAGGCAGAGGCGGATGGAAGGGTCTTTTGCAGAACAAACACCAAAACTATGAAAGCCTAGATCTTGAAACTACTTAAAGGATGCTTTAGGCCCTAGTAGACACGTGACAGCAAGAGCCGAAAAGGAAAGACCCGTAAATCAGAGGTCTTAACTGTTTCGGCGTCAGTAACACACAGGGACTCTTCCTCAGAATTTCTCTAAATCATATCAAATGCATCTAGGGTCCCAGGAGGATCACTTGGGGTACAGAGAAACCCAAAGAAAGCTAGTTGTACTAATGTATGTAGAATGCGCTGTGTCTGTGCCCGGTGTCCGTGGAGGCTAGGCACTGATCCCTGCCTGGGGTTGCTGGAGTTACAATCTGCCGGAACCGCTGTGTGGGTCCTGGAACAAATCTGTGCCCCATGCAAGAACAAACAAGCACTCTGAACCTCCAGCCCCTAAAATTTTAGGACAAGCATGGTGGTACATGTTGTTAATCAAGGGCCTGGAAACTGTGTAACACAAGAAAGCAAAGTTTTCAAATTATTGTTAAAAAAAATACTATGGCAATATAGGTGCCTTTTAATTATAATCAAGTAATAATTAGTTGAGTGACCATTCTAACTTCGAAGTCATAAATAAGTTGCGTTCTTAAGAAATCTGAAACAGCTGTCAAACACTATGAAGCCACAACACACTGGTGACAAAGTCACAGGTACTGCTAAAGCTACTAAGGTTTGTTGTCAACATTCCCAATTGGAGGAAATGTTCATTTTTCTCATGATTTGGAGCAAAAGTTCATGGAGTTCTTAATGTGTGGACCAGAGACAAAAAAAAAAAAAAATCTAAAGAAATGATCCACTTCACCCTTCATGTACTCCTTGTCTTGTCTTTCCTCCGTCCCTTGCCTCCAAATACTTTCTTGTTCCCCCGCACACCTACAGATGTCTGACCACCCTGGGACACAAAAAACAAGGGACTACAACGAGAGCTGGAGAAAGGATATATATATATATATGCATCCTGTCTCTCGTCGAAGGAAAAGAAAGGGCTGGGAAAGAGTTGACTGCGAGTACTTGTCCAGCATGCCCAGGGACAGAATGGGAGAGAAGGCTTGAGGCATGTTGCAGGTCTGTGACCGTGAGGAAATAGAGGCTTGGGTGGGATGTCATGAATTATGTCATTAGTTACTCTCAAGACGCACAATAACATGAGAAAACATCCTTAGTCAGGTGTGGTGGCGTTGGAAACCCTGCACTTGGAAGATCCCGATGGGAGGCTACCTTGGGCTACACAGCAAGACCTATCTTTATTTTACTTTATTCTGGATCCTGCCTCTTAATTAGGGGAGGTTGTGAGACTGAGTGGAAGTAGAAGGGACACAGAAGAGCTTGGAGGAGGGAGATGTAGGGGTGGAAATGATCTAAACACAGTACACACATGTGAAATAATTTTTAAAAAGTTCTCTATCTGTTCATATTTTCTCAGTTGATGAATTCTGCTTACTTCCTACAAAATGGACCAGCACAGGGAAGAGGGAGGTGGCTCTGTGGTTTCGAGTGCCAGCTAATCTTGCAGAAGTCCCGAGGTCAGTCCCCAGCACTCACATGGTGGCTCACGACCACCTGTAACTCGAGGTGCAGGGAATCTGATGCCGTCATCTGACTTCCGCAGGCATGCATGGGTGCACATGTGTACATGTAGGCACGAGCTCAAACATATAAAACTAAATTTTTATTTTAACTTACTGGATTAGGACTGAGTTACCTAGTATATCTAGGTTCTATCACTGGAACCAACACATACATGCATACATACATACATACATACATACACTATTTACTTGCTTCTAAACCAGGTGTGGTAGTTCACACTGTAATCCTAGCACTCTGGAAAAAGAAAGATAACCCCAAATTTGAGACTACTCTTGTCTTCCTAGTGAGTTTCAGGCCAACATGGGCTTCAGAGTGAAATCCTGTCAGAAAGCCCCCCGCAAAAGAAGCCAGGCTTGGTGACATTTGCCTTAATCCCTGCACTTGAGAGATATATGCAAGAGGTTATCCACAGCTACACTGAAAATTTAAGGCAAGCCTGGACTATATGAGACTCTGCCTTAAACAAACAACAGAACCTCCTCCAGAAAATGGAGGGATAATATATATATATATATATATATATATATATATAATAACAACAACAGCAATGCTTTCCTATTAGAGCTATTATGAGAACTTAGTTAATATATGTAATAGGTTTGTTATTTGTTTTTTAGAGACAAGGTTTCACTGTGTAGCTCTGACTGTCCTGGAACTCTGTAGAACAGGCTGGAGCTCACAGAGATTCCCCCTGTCTCTGCTGGCATTAAAGGTGTGTACCACCTTTAATGGGTTTTTAGCCCAAAGGGCTAGGTGATGTAGTTCAATGGTCCAGCATTTGCCTAGTAAGCATGAGGTCCCACATCTCCTCTCTAGCACTGCAAAAAAAGTGCCTGATACGGTCAACATGCTCAATCCTTAAATGTCATTATTGCTATATTTTTGGTTTCTTATATTCCAGACCATCCCATGAAAATTCTGTGATGATTGTTTGTATTAATGATAATGAGAAACAGCAAATTAGATAAATAAGAAGGCTTACCCTGACTCTTGTTTCTCACTTAAATATTTCAAGATTTGACTATCCCATTTTTTTTCCAGTTCTATTTTCCATTCTTCGTTTTTTTTTTTTTTTTTTTTTTTTTTTTTGGTTTTTCGAGACAGGGTTTCTCTGTAGCTTTGGAGCCTGTCCTGGAACTAGCTCTTGTAGACCAGGCTGGTCTCGAACTCACAGAGATCCGCCTGCCTCTGCCTCTGCCTCCCGAGTGCTGGGATTAAAGGCGTGCGCCACCACCGCCCGGCTCCATTCTTCGGAGAAGGAAGACCAGCCTTTCTTTAAAGAACCTTGCGTATTCACTCAGTGGGAAAGGAAGGCTGCTCTGATTGTGAGGGGCTAATTCCCAAAGGCCATGCGTAAGTCGATGCGTATCAGTGAAGGCCAGCCAACCCTGTCACTACTGGAATGGCCCCGTTAGAAATGGCCCCTTTGATAGAATCCTGGGAAACTGAAGATGGACATGCTCTATGTCCCAGCAGCCCCACTACTAGCTTTATAGAAAATGTGGAATCGTAATAGCAGTGTTTCCTACAAGAACATTTTCATTAGCAGTGCGCTGATGGCCTCCAGCTGGAAATGCCCCCGATGGCTTACCGTAGCATGGCTAAATTGTGGGTTATGTTGGGCATTTTGTTTGGTTTGGTTTGGTTGGTAGGCTGGTTTTGGCATTGGCTGTTGTTTGGGGGGTTTGTCAGTTTGATGTTTGTTGTCTGTTTGTTTGCAGACAAATTGTTCGTATGCAGCACAGGTTAGCATGGAGTTCATTATGTGGTTCCAGCAGGCTTTGAACTCCTGGTCATCTCCCACCATCTGCTTCACTAGTGCTGGGATTGGAGGTTTGTGGTACCACGCCCAGCTTTAAATTGTGGTTTTCTTGTTTTGATTGTTACTGTGTGTGTGAGTGCAGGCCATACCCCAGATGTGGAGGTCAGAGAAAACCATTCAGGAATTGCAAGCCTGGCACCTAAATTCAATCCCTGGAGCCCTGATGAGGTTGAAGGGAAAAATCCAAATCAACAAAGTGGTCTAAGACGTCCACCGGTGTGCCGAGTATGTACACACACTGATAAGTAAACATACGAAAAGTCATACATTTTGTGTTATGTTTAACAACAAAAATAATTTTAAAAAATTTAAATTGCTGCAATAAAACAGACAAGATATGTAGCAAAATATAAGAAGCAAAATACACCCAGCACTCAGGAGGCAGAGGCAGGTGGATCTCTGTGAGTTCGAGACCAGCCTGGTCTACAAGAGCTAGCTCCAGGACAGGCTCTAAAGCTGCAGAGAACCCTGTCTCTAAAAACCAAAAAAAAAAAAAAAAGCCAAATACAAATGGGTCTTTCAAATTTTTAAATTTCTTTTTTTTCTGTTGTGTATGGGGTGTGCACATGCAACAACACTTGTGTGGAAGTCAGAAGACAACTTTTCTGGGGTGGGGATTTCAAGACAGGGTTTCTCTGTGTAGCCCTGGCTGTCCTGGAACTTGCTCTGTAGACCAGGCTGGCCTCGAACTCACAGAGATCCTCCTGCTTCTGACTCCTGAGTGCTGGGATTAAAAACATGTGCCACCATGGCCCAGCCCAGAAGACAACATTTTTAAGATTTATTTATTGTGTATACAACGTTCCTACTGCCTGTGTATTTCCATGCCAGAGAGGGCACCAGATCACGTTACAGATGGTTGAGAGCCACCATGTGGTTACTGGGAATTGAACTCAGGACCTCAGGAAGAGTAGTCAGTGCTCTTAACCTCTGAGCCATCTCTCCAGCCCCAGAAGACAACTTTTGAGAACTGGCTCTCTCTTCACCTAGTGGGTCCTGGGAATTAAACCAAGATCAGCAGGGTCAGCCGCAGACTCTACCCTCTGAACCATCTAGACAGCCTCCTGAAGTTTTTTTTTTTCTTAAGAGATTTACTTATTTCATGTGTATGAGTGTTTTGTCTGTAAGTATATATGCATCGTGTGTGTCTGGTATACTAAATGATCAGAAGAAGGTGTCAGGTTCCTTGGAACTGGAGTTACAGATGGATGTGAGCCACCATGCAGGTGCTGGGAATCAAACCCAGTATTTCTCTGTGTCATAGCCCTGGCTGTCCTGGAACTCCCTATGTAGACCAGAATGTCCTTGAACTCAGGAAGATCTGCCTGCCTCTGCCTCCCAAGTTCTGGGATTAAAAGCATGTGCCACCACTGCCTAACTCTAAATTTTATTTTTGAACTAGGATTTTAGATGTAAAATCTGATGGGACAGTAAAGAAAGGGAATTAGCAGAGGTGATTTGACAGTTAGATGTTACCCTTCCGTACAGACTTGTGGGAGTCTAGTCTGTGAGGACAGAATTCGAAAGACCTGTGACAGGCAGGAACTGGACAAAACTTAGATGGTATGGAAGTTTGAGTGTAACTAGCTCCCATAAACTCATAGGGATTGGCACTGTCCAGAGTGTGGCTTTGTTGGAGTAGGTGTGGTCCTGTTGGAGGAAATGTGTCACTGTAGGGGCAGGCTTTGAGGTCTCATATATGCCCAAGCCATGGCCAGTGCTTCAGTTCATTTCCTGTTGCCTTCAGATCAAGATGTGAGGACTCTTGGGTCCTGCTTCAACACTGTGTCTGCATGCACGCTGCCTTGCTTGCCACCATGACTATAATGGACTGAACTTCTGAATGTGAACGTGCCCCAGTTAAATGTCTCCCTTTATAAGAGTTGCCATGGCCATGGTGTCAATGGTCATGGTGTCTCTTCACAGCAAGACAAACCCTAAGACAGACAGTGTACATGAAAGTGTACACAAAGTGTGTTACATTTAGCACTGAGGGGGCTAGAGAGATGGCTAAGCGGTTAGGAGCACTGATTACTCTTCCAGAGGTCCTGAGTTCAATTCCCAGCAACCACATGCTGGCTCACAACCACCTGTAATAAAATCTGGTGCCAACTTCTGACCTGCAGGGACACATGCAGGCAGAACATTGTATACATAATAAATATATCTTTTTTTTTTTTTTAAAAAAAAAAAAAGGACACATTTAGCACTGAGAACCCAGTCCTGAGAGACCTGCCTTCTGTTTAAACCAGGGTATAGACAGAGACCGTGCTTTTGTTTCCTGGCTATTCAGAACCCAATAATCACACAAAACTATATTAATTACAATGCTGTTTGGCCAATGGCTCAGGTGTATTCCTAGCTAGCTCTTATTTATTAAATTAACGCATATCTATTAATCTGTGTATTACCACGAGGCTGTGGCCTACTAGCAAGGTACTTGTGTCTTTCTCTTTCGGCAGCTACATGGCATCTACCTGACTGCGCCTTCTTTTTCCTTTCATTCAGTTTAGTTTTTCCACCTAGTTATATAGCTGCCATAGGCCAAAGCAGCTTCTTTATTAACCAATGTTAATAAAACATAGTCACAGCATACAGAGGGGAATCCCACATTATCTCCCCTTTCTGTCTAAATAAAAAGGAAGGTTTTAACTTTAACATAGTAAAATTACATATAACAAAACAGTTACCAAGCAAGAATACAGTTACAATAGCTATTCTATTTATATTAGGCAAAAATTAAAGAAAATATCCCATCATCTATCTTTTTTTGGTTTTTCGAGACAGGGTTTCTCTGTAGCTTTAGAGCCTGTCCTGGAACCAGCTCTTGTAGACCAGGTTGGCCTCGAACTCACAGAGATCCGCCTGCCTCTGCCTCCCGAGTGCTGGGATTAAAGGCATGCGCCACCACCGCCCGGCCATCTATCTTATTTTTGTGAGTCTAAAATTTTGTATCTAATTTATCTTTTAATATAACTAAGGAAAACTTTAACTATCTGTCTTCAACTCCATCAAAGACCCCAGAAGGATATCATATTACCAAAGTAAACAGAAAGTGCATTGTAAGCAACTTACAAAGTTCTAGAAACAACAGAGACATCTCGCTGCCTGGGTAGTCACCCGAAGGTCTTTTGTGACATTGGAGCATCCATATTCAGCCTATAGGTTCATAATATTTGGCAGACTTTTCAATGAAGCAGGAAATTTGAAGATCTGTTCTCCCTTGTACTGGCAAAGTCCATCAGTTGTTTTCTTCTGTGTCCTGAAGGATGACTGACAGACTCTTTCATGAAGCAGAAGCCCTAAAGGACTGTCTCACCTTCTTTTGGTAAGTTCAGCACTCATTTTTCTGTTGGTCCTGCAAGTCCAGTTTATATAGTATACCGTCAAGCAATCCAAACAAGAACAGTTTCATGCCCAAATGGCTAGCCTTATCACTTTGAAGGTAAATTCTGTAATGATTTCTTCAATGCCCATCAACTTCTCTGAAGTAATTGATGCTTCCAGAAGCAGACATGTCTCACTGTTGAGAAAAGTCTAAGTTCTTTTTTTTTAAAGATTTATTTATTTATTATGTATACAACATTCTGCCTCCATGTATTCCTGCATGCCAGAGGAGGGCACTAGATCCCAGTACAGATGGTTGTGAGCCACCATGTGGTTGCTGGGAATTGAACTCAGGACCTCCGGAAGAGCAGCCAGTGCTCGTAACTGCTGAGCCATCTCTCCAGCCCCCAAGTCTAAGTTCTTAAAACCTTTTAAATGCCATATTCTGTAGGTCTTTGAAGTATTGAAGATTATTTATCTAACTGAAATATATCTCTGTATATCTAGGAAACCTAATAACATGATTACAAGTTTGACTATTAATTGTAATTTTAATTATACATTACATTTTTAAATGAGCTGTATAAACATAATACCTTAAACAAGAGTAGAAATATGCATATAACAAAATTGATCTTAAATTTGTACCAATAAACCAAAGTCTATACCAATTTAAAGTATTCCTTTCTTTTTTCTGCCTTTCTTTCTTTCTTTCTTTCTTTCTTTCTTTCTTTCTTTCTTTCTTTCTTTCATTTATTGTTTTGTTTGTTTGTTTGTTTGTTTGTTTGTTTGTTTTGGAGACAGGTTTCTCTGTGTTGCTTTGGAGCCTGTCCTGGAACTAACTCTTGTAGACCAGGCTGGCCTCGAACTCATAGAGATCCACCTGCCTCTGCCTCCCGAGTGCTGGGATATACGCCGCCACCACCCAGCCAAAAATAAATATTTAAAAAACAAAACAAAAAACAAAGGAGTCCTGCAGTGGTGGTGCACACCTTTAATCCCCGCACTTAGGAGGCAGAGGCAGGTTCATCTCTGATTTCAAGGCCAGCTTGGTTTACAGAGCAAATTCCAGGACAGCTAAGGCTATACAGAGAAACCCTGTCATGAAAAACCAAAAATCGAAAACAAAACAAAGAAAAAGGAGTTTTGATGGTTCTTTACAGAGATTTGTGAAAGTTTTGGTGAGTGGATAGAGCAGATGACGTGCAGGATCCTGTGCTGGTTCTGGCAGCTACTCTCAGGTAGCTCCTGGCTTGGAGAGATTTCCACTGACCAGATTCTATGCTCTGGGAGTAGCAGATAAAAGGAAAACTCAACCTCATGCTCTACAAGGGATTGCAGATGAAATCAGAGGGGGCATGTCTAAGGTTCAGGGGACCATGGTTACCATGTTAAGCAAGAGAAGTAACCTACATCTCTAAGATTGCACAATTAGCAACATAGCAGTTAGATATTTTTAAAATTTTTACGACTTAAAAAATTTACTTGCTCGGGTATGAGTATGTGTTATGGCATGTATGAGGTCAAAGAAAAATTTGTGAAGGTCAGTTCTTTCCATCCATCATTTAGGCTTGGGGATTGAACTCATGTCATTAGTTTTTTTTTAATATTTATTTATTTATTTATTTATTTATTTATTTATTTATTTTGTGTACAATATTCTGTCTGTGTGTATGTCTGCAGGCCAGAAGAGGGCACCAGACCTCATTACAGATGGTTGTGAGCCACCATGTGGTTGCCGGGAATTAAACTCAGGACCTTGGAAGAGCAAGCAATGCTCTTAACCACTGAGCCATCTCTCCAGCCCCAGGTCATTAGGTTTTATGACACCAATTTTACCCACTGAACTATTTCATGGGTATCTTATTATATCTTAATAACAGTTCATGTTTCCTGCTTAAAGAGGATTGTGGTTGGTTTTTCTTGTGTGCTCCCAGCTCACAAATAACTTCAGAGACTTATTGTTAGCTACAAAAGCTTGGCCTTAGCTTAGACTTTTCCCCAACTAGCTCTTAAAACAAATTACCCTGTTTCTATTAATATACATTCTGCCACGTGTCTTGGCTACCTCTCTTCTGTACTACATGTCTGACTTCGACTTCTTCAGTGTCTCACTGGCCTCTCTTGTGCACCTTGATCTGTCCCTCTGACTTCCTCTCTCTGCCTGGAAGTCCCACCTATTCTCTCCTACGTGGGTATTGGCCATTCAGGTCTATAGTGAACCAATCACAGTGTCACATCTTCATACGGAATAAATATTCTGCAACATTTCCCCCTTTTTGATTAGATAAGAAGAAAAGGTTTAACTCTAACACAGAAAACTATATACAATAAGAACAACAATCAGGTAAGAGTGACATTCACAATATCCAGTCCATTTGTATTTGGTAACTTTGGAGATACTACTATCTATCCTATCTTGGTGAGTCCAAGGTTTTGTACCTGAATCACTTTCTACCCTACCTTGTATTGTCAACCTAAAATTATCTTTTTAGACTTTAAAATATTTTCTTCCATAAACAACTTACTCTTTTATGTCTCTCAACCTTATAAAATTTATATCTCTTTGTTGTTGTTGTTGTTGTTGTTTTCTTTCTTTTTTTTTGTTTTTTTGAGACAGGGTTTCTCTGCAGCTTTTTTTAGAGCCTGTCCTAGAACTAGCTCTTGTAGACCAGGCTGGCCTTGAACTCATAGAGATCCAACTGCCTCTGCCTCCCAAATGCTGGGATTAAAGGCATGTGCCACCACATCCCAATCAACTTTACATCTCTTATGTAAGTTTCTTTTCTGAATTTGGTAGCAAAGAAAACTGTAAAATTATAACTATCCATTCTCCAACCCCACCAGAGACCTGAGAAATATATAATATTACCTGAGTAAACAGGAAGTGCAGAGGAAACAACTTCCAAAATAATAAAAATAACAGATATCTGGCTGCCTAGACAGTCATCCAAGTTTCCTCTGCAACATTGGTATCTCTATCTTTGACCTACAGGTCAAGAATATCTGACAGACTTTTATGTAAAGCAGGAATTTTGAAGGATTGTCCTGTATTTTCTTGGCAAATTTTGGTAGATACCTTCTCTTTTTTTTTTTTTGTCCTGCTTGTCCAGTTTGGGCAGCATACTGTTAGCAGTCAAGGCAAGGACTATTTCTTATCCAGTGACTAGCTTTGCTGAATTTGAAGCAAAACCTCCACATGGAGGTTCTTTGATGCCTGCCATCCTATTTTGAAGTTAATTGGTGCTGCCAGGAGCAGCTGTTTCTCACTATCATGAAAAATGTAATATTAAAACATTTTAAATACCATATTCTGTAGGTCTCAGAAGTATTTAAAGACCATCTATCTATTTACAATGTATCTGTTTGTCCTTGAAAACATGCCTAACATGACTATAAGAAGATTGTTAGAGATGACTAAATACTAACCTGCATTTCTGAATTTTCCTAAATTGGTTTTAAGAACTAAACTTTATATTAAATTTTCAAATGAGTCATATAAGTACAACAACTTAAACAAGAGTAGAAATGTATGCAGAGTATATTTTAACAAAAATAACCTTAAATCGTTTCAATATGAAAAATCCATGCCAATGAAAATATTTGAGACTAGTAGTTGCTTTTTTGTTTAAAAGTAGATTCAATAATCTACCCTTTTATCCTATCATTCCTATATCCCTCTTTTTTCAGAATGAGATTCCTGAATTTAATATCCTTTGTTTAGTTTTCTCCCAAACCATGACCAATAATAATTTGTAGCCAAACCCCCAAAATGATAGAAAGCATTTATAAGCACATTGAACAACCAAAATTTACCCATTCTCCTCTTGGGAATGTTGGTGTATGTTCTCTAGACTCCTTCTTCTTTTCTGTAGGTGATGATACCTTTAGGAAACCTTGAGAAATTTGAGATAATGGTCAAACCCTGGGAGTGCCAGCTGTATCATTTGTAGTCCAGTCTCTGTGTAATGGGAAAGTGCAGGGCTTGTCTGAAATCCTGGCAGTAATCTTTAAGGCAGGACCATGTCAGAAAGCAGCTTTAAGGTTTTCCTGGATGCAGAATTTTGAGGAAACCACAGCAGAGCCATTCTGAGGGGTCGATCACCTAGGCTACTTGTCTTTGTGTCTGCTGTGGCCTCTTATACTATTTATGTCGATGTAGAGCATGTGTCCCCTCTCTCTTCTCCAGCTGTGGGATTTGGTTTCTGTTCTCCGTTCCAGCAGAGGATGCTGATTTGTGAGTCTACCCCTAAATAAATAACCATCTATTTTTCTCAATTCTGAGCTAGTGTGGGATTTCTTTTAAGCATCCTTCTTCACATGTCTGGTCCTTTTGTTCTGGAAACACACAGACTTTTAAAGGTAACATACATATCTGCATTAAGGCAAGCATGAAATGTACAGTGTGTCTCCTCCAGTCTCAGGCATGTTTCCATGTGGAGGGATCAGTTTATATGTTACCTGTCTTGGAGGCTTTTTGTTTGTTTGTTTTTTGTTGTTGTTGCTTGTTACTTTCTTTCTTTACTTATGTCTGTAGTCAAGATTTTCAGGAGGTCTCCTCTGATCAAATATTATCTTTATTAATTTTGAAGAGTTCCATTTCTTTTTGTTTCCTGTGGAAACAAATATATAACCTTTTCCCTAATACAACATAATTTTTGACTTTCATTTTAAAGTTAAGACATCCCCAAAATATACAGGTTGGTTTAATCTAGCAGCTCTTTTCACAATCCAGTGTCTCTCAGCAGAGTTTGTCCTTCATCAGCATTCAAAAAATTTAAAGTCAACAAAACAACATACAAGATCCAAGTACCCTGTGTGTTTCCCATCCTGATGTAGCCTATTTCTTTTTTTTTAAAATATTTATTTATTTATTATTTATACAATGTTCTGTCTGTGTGTATGCCTGCAGGCCAGAAGAGGGCACCAGACCCCATTACAGATGGTTGTGAGCCACCATGTGGTTGCTGGGAATTGAACTCAGGACGTTTGGAAGAGCAGACAATGCTCTTAACCTCTGAGCCATCTCTCCAGCCCAGCCTATTTCTTTTCCATTACTTTATTCTCTTTAAAAAACTTTATTATTTTAAATTATTTATTAATTTTCCATATCTGCCTAAACCCATTTTCTTTTCTTTCTCCAGCATCTAAGCACATTTTAAAGCATACTACATCTGCTCAGGGGTTTTCTTAGTCTGCACCTGACTTTCTGTGTTATGCAGCATTTTTCTGATCACATGAGCTAAACCTTAACCTGCTAGGCCAGCAGCTGTGTGACTAGCTTATGACACAGGCAGATGGCTATGCTCCCTTCAGTTTTGTGAGAGCCTAGTCTCATGCTCCTGAATACTGACCCCAGGGCCACATATACCTGGTCCAGCTCTGGGAAGTTGCTGAATGCTCGTGAACAGCAGTTGGCTGTTGTGAGTTCTTGTGGAGAGATCCTGGTGGTGACGGTAGTGGCAACAGCTGGCATCACTTTTCCATCATTGAGGTCAAACACAATGTTGGGCACCAAGCTGGTCCTTCTTGTGGGCCACCAGTTCACAAAAAACAGCATGGAGACTTATTATTAATTATGAAAACTTGGCCTTAGCTTAGACTTTTTTCTCAACTAGCTCTTATAACTTGTCACGCTGTTTCTATTAATCTACATTAATTCTGAAGAGTTCCACATCTTTTTGTTTTCTGTGGAAACAAATATATAACCTCCAATATGGCTCAATTACTTCTCCTCTGTACCATATATCTGACTTCTTCATTGTCTCACTGGAGTCCGTTGAGCACCGAGACTTATCCCTCTGACTTCCTTCTGATTTGGTCATTCAGCTCTTTATTGAACCAATCACAGTGACACATCATTACACAGAGTAAATAGGTCTTGAATAATGAATTCTTAAGTATTCACTTCATATTTAAAATTTTTTCAAAAAAATTTGTCCTAGTTTTCCTCTCCGCTTCTATGATAAACACCATGTCCAAAAGCAACATGGGGAGGAGAGGGTTTTGTTGAAATACATGTTGCAAGCCAGGCAATAGTGATGCACACCTTGAATCCCTGCAGTCAGGAGGCAGAGGCAGGTAGATCTCTGTGAGTTCAAGGTCAACCTTGTCTACAAGGCGAGTTCCAAGACAGGCTAAAAAGCTACACATAGAAACCCAGTCTCAGAGAGAGAGAGAGAGAGAGAGAGAGAGAGAGAGAGAGAGAGAGAGAGAGAGAGAGAGAGTACAGTTCATCACCCAGGTTAGCCAGGGCAGGAGCTCATGGCAGAAACCTGGAGCCAGGCTGAAGCAGAGAGCATGGAGGAAATGCTGACTGGCTTTCTCAGAGACCTTTCTTATACAGCCCAGACCCACCTTCCCAGATAGCACCGACTACAGTAGACTGGGACCTCCTGCATAAATAAGTAACCAAGTAATTCATCACAGACAGGTGAGAATCCAATCTTATCTGGGAAATTCTTCAGTTGGGATTCTCTCTTCTCAAATGACTCTAGGAATTCATAGTTAGCTTTAGCTGTCAATTTGACAAATTGCAAGAATATAAGTTTAAGAAATAAAAAGATTATATACTTGAACCATTAGCATAAAAGACCTGATCTTGGTATGATGTGGTGTTGTCCACATGGTCCTAGCACATGGGATGGGAAGACAGCAGAATAATTAATTCAAAGTTAGTTTTATCTACATGGCAAATGTGAAGTGAATCTGAGACAAGTGACTAAACATGTAGGTGGAAGTTTGTGACCCATCAACAGCTCCCGAATAAACACACTGAGGCTTATATTAGTTAAAAATGCTTAGCTGATAGCTCAGGCTTATTACTAACTAGATTTTACATTTAAGTCAATCCATATTTCTTATTTATGCTATTCCACATGGCAGTACCTTTATTAGTATGGCATATTCATCTCCTGCTTCCTCTGTGTTTGGATAGTGACTTCTGATTCTGCCCTTCTCCTTCCCATTATCCTTAGTTTGGTCACCCCATCTATACTTCCTGCCTGTCTACTGGCCAATCAGTGCCTTATTAAATCAATTCAAGTGACAAATCTTTACAGTGTAGAAGAGGATCATTCCATAGCATTTCTCCCTTTTTGTTTAATTAAAAAGGAGGCTTTTAACTTCAACATAGTAAGATTATATATAACAAAAACAGTTATCAAGTAGGAATTACAGTTACAATATACACTCCATTTGTATTTGGCAAAATTAGAGAAGATATTATCTATCTCCTCTTTGTCCAAAGTTTTGTATTTATCTTTTATCATAAAGAAAATTACAACTATAACTATCTATTCTTTTTTTTTTTTTTTCGAGACAGGGTTTCCCTGTAGTTTCTAGAGCCTGTTCTGGAACTAGCTCTTGTAGACCAGGCTGGCCTTGAACTCAGAGATCCGCCTGTCTCTGCCTCCCGAGTGCTGGGATTAAAGGCGTGTGCCACCACCGCCTGGATAACTATCTATTCTTCAACTCCATCAAAAACCCCAGAAGGATGAAATGTTATCTAATGACAGGGACCTTAAGTTTCCTGGACAGTCACCCAAAGTTTCTCTGCAATGTTGGGGCATCCAACTCTGGCCTACAGGCCTAGCATATCTGACAGACTTTTCTGTGAAGCAGGGTATTTTGAAGTACTGTTATGCCTTGTCTTGGTAAAATTCAGCAGTCACCTTTTTTGCATCCTGCTGGTCCAGTTTGCACAGTAAATATCACTAATTGAGGCAGTGGCAGTTTCTTTGCCCATATGGCTAGGCTTGCTTTTGCCATAAAGAAAACTAACTCCATACAGAATTACTTCGATACCCATCAACATCTCTGAACTAGACTGGTGCTGCCAGGAGCAGACATGTCTCACTGTCATAAAAACCCTTAGGTTATTAAACATATTAAATGCCATATTCTGAAGGCACTAAAGTGTTTGAAGACCATCTAACTTAAAGTATCTGTGTATGGCCTTGAAAACATAACCTAACATGACTATAAGTTTGACTGTTATAGACAACTATTAATCTGCATTTATTAATTATACATTACATATTTAAATGAGTTAAAACTACCCTAAACAAGAGTATAAATATACATCCAGTATAACAAAATTAACTTTAAATTTGTATCAATAAACCAAAATCCATACTAATGTAAAATATATAAGATTAATAGTTGTGTTTTGGATTAAAGTATTCAATAATCTACCCTTTTATCCTATCATTTCTATAACCCTCCCTTTTGTTTCAGAGCAAGATTCCTGAATCTAATCTCTTTTGTTTAGCTTTTTTTCCTGACCATTATCTATAACAACTTGTAGTCAGTCCCCTTTAATTGATAATAAATATTCATAACCCAATTTTTGGTAATGTGGGTATAGTTTTCTAGACTACTTTCTGCTAATTGGGGGTGCTGGTAATATTGGTAATAAGATGGACCCTAAGAAAATTTAGGATTGTGGTTAAGTCTTGGCATTAGTAGTTTGCGAGGCTGGAGCACCCCAGCCAGCAGCCTTAAAGCTGTTCTGGATGAAGACCCCCGAGGGAACTGCAACAGAGGCGATTTGAGACACTAGCTCACCTGGGCCACTTATTGTCATTGGTCCCCTCATTTTGAAAATACATAAACTTCTAAAGGCAACATACATACCTGCCTTAGTACAAGTATAGACTGTGCATTGTACACAAACCAAAGATAATTTCTTGTTATATGTTTGAGCAGTTAAAATATACATCATGCTTGCATTTCTTCCAGGTTTATTTTTTTATTTTTATTTTTTTTTTGGTTTTTCGAGACAGGGTTTCTCTGTGGCTTTGGAGCCTGTCCTGGAACTAGCTCTTGTAGACCAGGCTGGTCTCGAACTCACAGAGATCCGCCTGCCTCTGCCTCCCGAGTGCTGGGATTAAAGGCGTGCGCCACCACCGCCCGGCCCAGGTTTATTTTTTTATGTCTACAGTCAGGATTTCAGAGGATCTTCCTCAATCAATCCTGATTTTATTTTTATTTTTTAAATTTTATTATTTATTATGTATACTGTGTTCTGTCTACATGTATGCCTGCACACCAGAAGAGGACATCATATTTCATTCCAGATGGTTGGGAGCCACCATGTGGTTGCTGGGAATTGAACTCAGGGCTTCTGGCAGAGTAGCCAGTGCTCTTAACCTCTGAGCCATCTCTCCAGCTCCCAATCCTGATTTTCTTTATCTTTGAACAAATTCACATTTTTTGTCTTCTGTGGACATAAAAGCAGAACCTTTACCCCAAAGTCACATGCATTTTGACTTAAAATTTGAGGTCAAGATATTTTTAAAATATATAGGTTAGTTGAATCAAGAAGCTTCCACAATCCAAGGCCTCTTAGCATTCAAAAACTTTAAAGACAATACAATAATTTATATAATCCAGACTATTTATGTATTTTCCACCTTTATGTGGCTGATTTCCTTTATATTACTTTATTTTTCTTTTAAGGACTTTATTTTATTATTTTAAAACTATATTTTTAAATCTAAGATTGTATATACTCTTTATCTTTTCCCTCCCAAGCCTATGTATATTTCAGACACACTGTCACCCTTTTAGAGGATCTTGTCTTTACTGTGCATCTGTAAGCTTTTCTGTATAAATGAGGAAGAAAAACTGTTGTGTGATTAGATTATGGTGTGCTGGTACTGGCTCCTCCCTCTCCGTTCCCTGAGAAGCTAGTCTTATGGTGGAGGTATGTTTACCAAAATCTCTGGGAACGTGTTTACCACCCCAACTCTGGGAAGTTTCTGGGTCCAAGCTGCCACCAAGTAGCATGTTGCTCACTGCTCAGAAACACCATGTTAATACTAAGTGTTTGAAGAAAGATTTTTTTTTTATCACTTGGCCATACCAAGGAAACAATAAGGAAATGTCCTTCTTGTTCTTTGTATAGCCAATCTGCACTACCTGCAGGAAGTAACCCAAAGAGTACTCAAAGAAATAAAATTTGGCAAATGTATGTTTGGAAATTTAGGGTATGTGGACCATGCCATAGATACATATTCAGGATTTCAATGGACCACTGCTTTGAATTAAAAAAAGGCTGATTCTAGCCGGGCGGTGGTGGCGCACGCCTTTAATCCCAGCACTCGGGAGGCAGAGGCAGGCGGATCTCTGAGTTCGAGGCCAGCCTGGTCTACAAGAGCTAGTTCCAGGACAGGCTCTAGAAACTACAGGGAAACCCTGTCTCAAAAAACAAAAAACAAAAAAAAAAATAAAAAATAAAAAATCTTTCGGCCGCGGTAGCCGTCTTTCAGTAACTCACCAAAATGACAAACACAAAGGGAAGAGGAGGGGCTATATGTTCTCTAGGCCCTTTAGGAAACATGGAGTTGTTCCTTTGGCCACATACATGCGAATCTTCAAGAAGGGCGATATTGTAGATATCAAGGGAATGGGCACTGTTCAAAAAGGAATGCCCCATAAATGTTACCATGGCAAAACCGGAAGAGTCTACAATGTCACCCAGCATGCTGTGGGCATCATTGTAAACAAGCAAGTTAAGGGCAAGATTCTTGCCAAGAGAATTAATGTGCGGATTGAACACATCAAGCACTCGAAGAGCAGAGACAGCTTCCTGAAGCGGGTGAAGGAGAACGACCAGAAGAAAAAGGAAGCCAAAGAGAAGGGCACCTGGGTTCAGCTGAAGTGCCAGCTTGCTCCACCCAGAGAAGCACACTTTGTGAGGACTAATGGGAAGGAGCCTGAGCTGCTGGAGCCCATCCCATACGAATTCATGGCCTGATGTACAAAAAGAAACAAAAGACCTGGACTTTAAAGGGTTTTTCTTTTTTTTTTTTTTTTTTTGGTTTTTCGAGACAGGGTTTCTCTGTAGCTTTGAAGCCTATCCTGGAACTAGCTCTTGTAGACCAGGCTGGTCTCGAACTTACAGAGATCCGCCTGCCTCTGCCTCCCGAGTGCTGGGATTAAAGGCGTGCCCCCCACTGCCCGGCTTAAAGGGTTTTTCTTAAGTTGAAGTGTGGTGTCTTCTCCCTGAAAGAAAATGCTGGTTCACTGTGTCTTTCCTATTCAGATTTTACTAATTTTTTTCTGCTAATTGAAAAAAAATAAATAAAAAAATTAAAAAGGCTGATTCTATAATTATAAATTTATTAGAAGTTATGGCTGTAAGCCCTGGTCTCTGGTCTCCGTCTTTGGAGGCCCTGTCCCTGTGCCAGCCAAGTCTTGACCCTCCTCCCTGGCTTGTAGATGCACAAAGGTAATCTGCTCCCAAATAAACACTAGAGGATCTAGTCTGTTAAATTCATGAGCTGTTCCTGCTAAGAAAGGAATGCATAACCTATTATTGACCCAGAAGTCGGGGAGCAGACATGGCTAATATCCTGTGATCTTTGTAGTATCTGTGTGGCCACAACCATCTTTCCCCAGTCCCTCTCTCCAAAAGGGAACAATCGAAAAGGAAAGAGAGAGCGGGAGAAACGAAGGAAAAGAAAAAAAAAGTAAATCCCCCTCCCTCCCTCCCTATGACACCGCTCTCTGCTGAGCTCTCTCCTTCCCCCTTCTTCCCTCCTCCCTCCCTCCCTCCTTTCTTCCCCTCTTCCTCTCCCTCTCTCTATCTCTCTTTGTTTTTTTGAGACAGGGTTTCTCTGTGTAGCCCTGACTGTCCTAGAACTTTCTCTGTAGAATAGGTTGGCCTTGAACTCACAGAGACTCGCCCTGTCTCTGCATCCCAAGTGCTCAGATTAAAGACATGTGCCACCACTACAACCTAGCTAAATTTGACACTATTGACCTTTTCATATCTCTCTCTGTCTCTCTGTCTATCTATCTATCTATCTATCTATCTATCTATCTATCTATCTATCTATCTATCTATCTATCTATCTATCTCTTTATAAGACTGGGTTTCTCTGTGTAGCACTGGCTGTCCTAGAACTTGCTCAGTAGACCAAGCTGTCCCAGAACCCCCCACCCCCCTTTTTTTTTCGAGACAGGGTTTCTCTGTAGCTTTGGAGCCTATCCTGGAACTAGATCTTGTAAACTAGTCTGGCCTCAAACTCACAGAGATCCACCTGCCTCTGCCTCTCAAGTGCTGGGATTAAAGGTGTGCGCCACCACCGCCCGGCTTAGAATTTATTCTTTATGGAAGGTGTAATGTACACTTTACAGAGTTTCACTATAGTCATGTTCAGTATTTATTTAGCTTACTTTGTTTCTCAAGGAGATTTACATGTGTTTTGTTGTACAGATGAGAATGAGTCAATTATTATCAAAAAACATTTTCACTAAATCGTGTTGCAGGATATTTGATCACACTGTGAACACCAAGATTGCAATAATTAAATAAAATCAACCTTGGGTCAGGAGACAGAGCCAGCAGGAAGTTGAGAGGAAGTAGCCACAAAGAGTCAGAGGAGGCCAGGAAAGCCGATGGCGAAATGCGCAGGAAGTAGTAGGAGGGACTTGGGGTTTGGTGGGCCTTTTAGGTTTGGGACAGCAGAGGAGCAGCTCTTTTTCTGGAATATCAGTTAAGGAGGAAAGTCCACGGGTTGCTCCTTGGCTTGTCTGAACTAGCAGGTTTTCACCCCAGCATCTGACTCCTGAATCTTAAGATTGAGATTTAGATTTGTTAAAAAGAACATTTGCTTATCCAGCAGGTGGTGCAGCCAGACCTCCATCACAACAGCTGTTACTGCTGCTTCCAGCGGTGTCAACGCTGCTGCTGCTGCTGCTGCTGCCGCCGCCGCCGCCCATAAAATGAGAAGATGGCAGATTTGGGAAGACATAGAAGGTAAGGACTATGAAAATAACAATCTTTCCCGCATTAAGGACGGGAAATATCATAATGCTGGGCATTAGGACCCTGCATAGTGTCACTTTGTTTGATTTGAAAATGGAAGCAGTAGGGCTGGAGAGATGGCTCAGAGGTTAAGAGCATTGACTACTCTTCCAGAGGTCCTGAGTTCAAATCCCAGCAACCACATGGTGGCTCACAACCATCTGTAATGAGATCTGGTGCCCTCTTCTGGTCTGCAGGCATACACGGAGGCGGAATACTGTGTATATAATAAATAAATCTTTAAAAAAAAAAGAAAATGGAAGCAGTAAATGAGGGGATAATTGACTTAGCTGGGATTGACATAAATGCCAATTGTAATTACTATCTGTCTGGTAATTCACATTGAATCCTTGGTAGCCATAATTACTTTTTGTGCCAAATACAAAACATGGGTCGGTAAGATACAAGCCTTAGAATGACTTATGAATGAAAATAAGAAAAAGACTCAAACACAGACAGAGGAATTTAGACAAGACATGATGAACTGAAGAAGGGCAGCTCAAGGTTATTGAAAACCTACCTTAGTTTATCCAGTTACTGTACAAGAATAACCAACAGGCAATAGGTACCCCAAGGTTATGCAGAAGTTAAATGGAATGCTATGGAAATATTAGGTTTCAAGAGATTTAAGTAAGCAGTAATTTTATATAGTATATATTTCCCATATGTAAAGAAGATACTAAATTCATGGGCAACTCAGTACAGAATTATCTTCCAAGACTGGAAAGAAATAGCTAAAACAATATTGGATTCTGGTCTTCAGTTACAATGGTGAGCATCATGGAAAAAAAAAAGCAAGGACCATAGCAGAACAAAGTAGGGCTAGAGGTATTGATATTTTCCAAGATCAGTTTCTAGGTAAAGGCCAGTATTCTGAGTTGCAAAGACAGTTAATTTGATGATCACACCTTGGCCCTATGTAGTTTAGCAGCTTTAAATGCTTGGATCAAGGATGAAGAATCAGAAAAGAGGTCTGAGTCATTTACAAAAAACATACAAAGTGCCGGGCGGTGGTGGTGCACGCCTTTAATCCCAGCACTCGGGAGGCAGAGGCAGGCGGATCTCTGAGTTCGAGGCCAGCCTGGTCTACAAGAGCTAGTTCCAGGACAGGCTCTAGAAACTACAGGGAAACCCTGTCTCGAAAAACAAAACAACAAAAAACAAAAACAAACAAACAAAAAAAAACATACAAGGCCCCAAAGAAATCTTCACTGATTTTTTTTTTTTTTTACAAAGATTGGCTTCAGCTATAAATAGAATAGCATCAGATTCAGAAGTCAGATAAATATTAATTGAATCTTTGGCTTTTAAAAATTGTAGTGTGAATCAAAAAATGTGAATTCAGAATGCAAAAGGGTGATTAGCCCTGTAAAGGCAAGATCAGCACCAATAGATAAATGGATTAGAAATAAAGTTGATATTGGATTTAATATTATGATGCTACTTTAATAGAAGTAATTTCTTAAAATTTTAAGAAAAATCAAAATGTCAGATGTTTTAATTGTGGTAAGCAAGCTCATTTAGAAAGGGATAGTAGGCAAGGCATTCCTAGAAACAATGCTTTTTTTTTTCTAAAGATAATCCAAACAGAGGGCCCCAGTCTTTTGGAGTATGTAGAAGGTGTGGCAAAGGCTATCACTGGACCAACAAATACAGATCAACAAGGGACAGGCAAGGCAACTCTTTGCCATCAGGAAATGCCTTAGGGAGACTCCCACAGGACACAGTATCAAAGTTGGTTCAATTATTCCCTGTCAACATCAGAGAAACTCATCCACAATACAAATAAAAGACTTAATGTCTGTTGTTAACAACAACACTGCTCTGGATGTGACCAAGGACAGAACAGCTTCAATAGATAAAATGAAAAATTCAGGAGAGCCCAGAAAACAAGTATTTTGACAAATTTCTATAAATGATCAGAAACCAAAGCTAAACATACAAATAATTAGCTTTGATACAGAAGGATCATTAGATACAGGAACAGACATGTCAGGAGGTAAATATTCAGATTCTAGGGATTAGAATTTTATCTCAGGTAAAACAAAGTGCAAGATGGATGTATAGGGCCAGAAAGACAGGTAGGAAAATAAAGCAATACATGCCTGACATAGCAATGAATTTATAGGAATTTGATTTGTTGCAGCAATGGAAAAACAGGTTACCACTCTTCCAATCTCAGAAACAAACCATAAAAATAAAGAATGCTTCTGAGAAAATTATTAAAAGTTATTATCAAGAACAGACACCAACCGTTCAGGCTGTACATGAGGAGGACACCACAGCCGCTGCTCTTTCCAAGTTACCAACAGCCTTGCCTTTAAAGTGACTAACTGACAAACCTGTGTGGGTAGAACAATGGCTTTTGACATCAGAAAAGTTACAGGTATTAGAACAGCTGGTACAGGAGCAGTTAGATGCTCAGCATATTGAAGAACCAACCAGTCCTTGGAATTCTCCTGTATTTGTCATAGAAAAGAATCTGGAAAATGGATAGTGGCAATAGATCTGAGAGCTATAAAAAAGGTGATTCAGCCAATGGGCTCTTTACAACCTGGGATTCCCTTGAATACCTAAGGGATGGTCTACTATAGTGTTTTATTTAAGAGACTGCTTTTTTAAAAAAAAAAAAACTAAACTTTTACAAGGACAAGATAAAAAAATTTGCTTTCAGAGTACCTCCTCATAATAATTCTCAACCTATTAGAAGGTACCGTTGAAAGATCTTGTCACAAGTAATGTTAAACAACCCTACCTTGTGTCAATATTTTGTATAGCAGTCATTAGAAACAATTCACAAACAGTTTCCTCAATCTGTTATTTACCATTATATGGATGGATAGCTTGCTGGCTGATTCAGATGCAGATATCTTATAAAAGATGTTTGATGAAGTCAAAATTTTGCCTTGTTGGTGATTAAAAATTGCTCTTGAAACAACTACAAAGAGGAGATTCTATTAATTACCTAGGATAAAAGATAGGTTTACAGAAAATTCAACCACAGAAAGTAAAAATCAGGAGAGGTCAATTACAAACTCTTAATAGTTGCTGTGAGATGTTAACTGGCTATGGCCCACAATGGGGTTAACTACTCAAGAATTTATTTCAAACCTTACAAGGTTGTAAGAACTCAAATAGTCCAAGAAAATTATCATCTGAGTCTAAGAGAATAGATCCAGCAGAAACTGTTGTACCTTTCACTAATTTTGAAATTTCCTCATTATGGACAGAAAACCAACATTGTCAAAGAGCTTGAAGTAATTTTTTTGGGAGATAGTAGCTACAAATATCCCCAAAGCAAGAGACTTCAGTTTATAAAAAGAACTAATTGTATTCTCCCTCATATAGCGAAGGGAACACCAATCTATGGAGCCCTTACATTCTATACTGATGCCAATAAATGAGAAAAGGCAGGTTATAAGTCTGGAAAAATAAGTAAAGTGGCCCAAGGGCCTTATGATTCAATACAAAAATCAGAGTTGTATGTCATTCTTACAGTATTATTATATTTTTCTGAATCTCTTAATATAGTTACTGACTCTCAGTATGCAGAAGGAGCTGTCCTACATATCGAAACTGCTGAACTTATTCCAGATGATTTAGAATTAACCTTGTTATTTATTCAATTACAACATGGAAACAGAAATAGAAATCATCCATTGTATATAACACACATCAGATTTCATATGGGTCTACCAGGCCCTCTAGCACAAAGTAATGATGAAATTGATAAATATTAATAGGAAACATTCTAGAAGACTCAGAATTTCATAACAGCAAAGGAAATATTTTTTCCATTACTTGTCAACAAGCCAAGAAAATTATAAAGAAATGTCCTACTTGTTTTTTGTAAAACCCAACTCCATTACTTGCAGAAAGTAACCCAAGAGGTACTCCAAGAAATGAAATTTGGCAAATGGATTTGTTTTATTTTGCAGAGTTTGGAAAATTAAAGAATGTGCACCATACCTGAATATATACACATACATACATATATACACATCTGTATGTATGTATGTGTATATATATATATATATATATTCATATAATCAGGTTTTCAAAGGGCAACTGCTTTAAGCTCTGAAAATGTTGATTTTGTAATTACACATTTATTTGAAGTTATGGCCATTATGGGTAAACCTGTGTAAATTAGGGCTGACAATGCTCTAGCATATGTCTCTAGTGAAGTGAAATGTTTTTTGCATATTATAACATAAAGCATATTACAGGCATACTACACAATCCTACAGGACAAGCAGTTATAGAAAGATATAATTGCACTTTAAAAGATATACTTAATAAACAGAAAGTGGTAATAAAGACCCATAGAGATAGATCACACAAGCCTGGCATTGTGGTGCACACCTTTAATCCCATCACTCAGGAGGCAGAGGCTGATGGAGTTCTGTGAGTTTGAGGCCAGCCTGGTCTACAAAGCAAGTTTCAGGACAGCTGGGGCTACACAGAGAAACCCTGTCTGGAAAAACAAAAGGAAACAAAAAAGAGATAGATTTACACCGTGCCTCATTAACTTTACAAGGAACAACACTTGCAGAGAGATATTGGATAGTAGAAAAAAAACATGCTGGATTAAATAAGCCTGTATATTTTATATTTTAAAGATGTGCAGACCTCAGAATGGAAACCAGGATATGTGTGGTATTTTAGAGAGATTTTGCTTTGATTTCCACAGGAGTGGAAAAGCTGTGGATACCATCAAGATACAGAAGGATTAGTTGTGAACAGGAGAGTCCTCCTGAACTTATAAAGACTAATAAATGCCTTTTATTTGATCACATATGAAAAAATAAAAATATTATTTTTTAATGATAATTTACCAAAGGTACTTACTGGCATGAAAGGAGAAATGGGTTCTCTTAAACTACGTGTCTTAATTCCATGTTAGAATGTTAGACTGTAGATTACCATGTGGCCCACACCATCTTGGATATAAATTTTTAAATCCAGTTAAGACATGTAAGATGTTTTAAGCAAATTCAAAGAGTACTACAGTTCAAGCTTGTTTTCTAAATCTCTAAGCGTTGAAGTGACTTAGAGCTAAGATAAAACATTTGATCAGGGCAGTGATAGCCCATGCCTTTAATCCCAGTAGAGATGGACAGATCTGACTTAGTTGTTTTCTAAATTCTTGAGTTACAGTGAACAAGGTGGTGGTGGTACATGCCTTTAAGCCCCCCACCCAGAGACAAAATTCACATATACCTACTGTTTGGTATGTTTGCATACTAGAAAAACCATATGCCATACTTACAGATTATTATAAAAACTCCGTACAGGATTACTAGAAAGAAAGACTATAATTTGAAATGAATTTCCCTTATGACCTACAAATAAGTACACTTTAAGCTTGAATTTATATACAGAAATAGAACGGGGAATATAGGTATATTTATCCACATATACCAAGGCATGCTTATTTCAAAATTTCAAAAAAATTTAATTAAAAGATCATTTTTTTATGCTCCCCCCAAAACATTTTGCCTTAGTAAAGATATAACCTGCCAAAGAAAGGAACTCGCCAAAGCTAGGGGTGGGGCAGGGCTTTGTTTTTGTCTTTCCAGGAGAATAAAAGCATCCACGTAAGGAAACCGGAGACCACTGGACAAATGAGACATTTGAAGAAGAACGGGTCATCAAGAGAAAATGTCCCAGGAGAAAGAGTAATTAACCTAATGGTGTAGTGCACCTCCAACAGGGTAGAACATCATAGATCTTCCCAAATGCCTGTTTCTGCGGCCTCTACAGACGTAAGTGACACTTGATCTTTCCGTGGTCCCAGTTCAAGTAAAATTAAAGCTGATTTTGGAGCTGGAGCATAGCTTCTCTCCTTCTCTAAATCCAAGCATGCTTGTTAAAGGAAAATTCAAAACCTCTGTCTCACGTCAGAAGAGCCACCAGGTGTGGGACAGAAGAAAAGCAGAATTAAGGGACTATTCTATTGCCACTAATCTCACAACTCTTTGGCTTTGTTTCGACTCTTTAAAATTTTTCTTAGAGTATCAATATTATCTCAAAATCTGTAATATTATTATATACATATAAACTTTCTGTCCTGATATTAGTAGTCATATAGAGTACTAGCTAATTCTAGAAATAAACTTCATCTATCTTCCTGTATGTGTTTTTGGGTTTGAGTCTGAAGCAGGTAACTAGGAACTAAATTTGTGTTCCCCGGATGTACTTAATAGATTGTGGTCCTCTAACCTTTCAGAGATTTGCTGAATATGCCATTTAAACTGTTTAAGTTTCCCGTGATGAACCATGGCCATTCAGAGCAGAGACCTCTGAGGTCCAAGAAGGTCACAAGGCCCAGCAACAACAAATCTACCTGGATTGTGGTAACTCCACTACACTGACAAACACCCCCCCCCCACCCAACTTCAGCTTCGAATTACAAACTGCTCAGGACAGCTTCAGAGTGGTTAGCAGAGATGGTCCAGACTCTCAGACTGCTCCAGCCAGGCCTTCAGATAAGCCCTGCGCTTTCCCACCACACAGAGATGGGACAACAGATGATACAGCTGGCTCTGCCAGGACTTGACCTTTACCTCAATTTTCTCAGAGTCCCCTAAAGAGGCCATGACCCCCCAGACAACAGGAAGCAATTTTAAGGAACTCAATGCTCACATTCCTGAGAGGTGGGGTGGTGGGGTTTTGGTTGTTTAGTAGGTTATAGGTAACTGTCTTGTTTAGGTGGCTTTGCAAGTTGTTATTGGTCACGGTGAAGGAGGAAATTAAACAAAGTTAGAGTAAGGGATTTCTTTCTTCATTTTTCTTTCCTTCCCCTCCTTCCCTCCCTCCCTCCTTCCCTCCCTCCCTTCCTCCCTCCCTCCCTCCTTACCCCCCTCTTTCTTTCTTCAAGAGTTGGAAAAATGTAGGGAGTGAGGGATTAAAAAAAGAAAAAAGGGGGAAGGTATAGGAAAGATAGGATAAAAGGGTAGATTATTAAATCTACTTTTAAACTAAAAAGCAACTGTTAATCTCATTTTTTTTAATAGACAGGGTCTCAAAAAACCAAAACCAAAACCAACAAAACCATAACGGGGACTGGAGAGTTGACTGAGTGATTAAGAGCACTGGCTGCTCTCCTGGAGGACCCAGGCTCAATTCCCAGCACCCACACGGCAGCTCACAACTGTCTATTAACTTCAGTTCCAGGGAGTCCAGACAGTCATGCAGGCAAAACACCCATACATATAAAATAATAAAATAAAAATAATTTAAAAATATGGATCTTGGCTGGGTGATGGCACCACACACTTTTAATCCCAGCACTAGGAGGCAGAGGCAGGCAGATTTCACTGAGTTTGAGGCCAGCCTGGCCTACAGAGCAAGTTCCAGGACAGCAAGGGTTACACAGAGAAACACTGCTTTGAGAAACAAAACAAACAAAATATATAAAAGAATATTTCTTCAGCTTTGTGAGGTTCTTATCAGCAAAAAATTTTAATTCAGTTTTTATTTATTATTTTTATTTTTTATTTTTACTTTCCATAGGAAGTTTTTGTCGTGTGATGGCTCATATATGCTCATGTGTATGAGGGCCTTCCTGTGTGTGGAGGCTGGAGAATAACCTTCCTCAGCTGCCACCCATCTTCTTTTTATTTAAAGTAATTTTTTTCAAGACAAGAGTTTTTCTGTGTAACTCTGGCTGTCCTTGAACTAGCTCCATAGACCAGGCTGGCCTTGAAATCACAGAGATCTTCCTGCCTCTGCCTCTTTAGTGCTGGGATTAAAAGGGTGCACTACTACCACCTGGATTTTTAAAAATAAAAAAAAAACTTTTTAACCTTTGTGGGATTTTCTTCTGTATGCTGTGATTACCATTGATAAATAAAGGAACTGCTTTGGGCCTATAGCATAGCTATAGGGGAACAGAGCTAGGTAGGAAAAACTAAGTTGAATCCTGGGAGAAAGGAGGTGGAGTAAGGGGAAGCCATGGAGCTGCTGCTGGAGATAGACGTGTTTAAACTTTACTGGTAGGCCACGATCTCGTGGTGATGCACAGATTAATGGAGGTGGGTTAAATTAAGATGTAAAAGCTAGCCAATAAGAACCTAGAGCTAATGGGCCAAGCAATGATGTAAAATAATATAGTTTCTGTCTGATTATTTAGGGGTCTGAGCAGCCGGGAATCAACAAGGGGCCTCCTCCAACATAGTCGGTATATTATGGGCATGAGGTGCCCATAGACCAGAGAGGGCACTGGATCCCCAATACTGGTGTTACAACAGTTGTGAGTAGGTGTTGGGAATCCAACCTGGGTCTTCTAGAAAATCAATCAGCGCTCATAACTGCTGAGCCATCACTCCAGCCCTGGCCGGATGCTTGTCTAGTAGGCAGAATAGCCCCCCTACCCCCATTGGCAGGATTATGTTCACCACCAAGCCTGACTTCGTTCTGAGCTCTCTTCAGTGTAGTCCAGGCTGGCCTCACAATCATAGGTACCTGTCTCCTAGTGGGACTGAATTAAATAAAGGAATGTGACACCATACCTTTGAAGGGTGATTAATAAAGACTCAAGAGACAGAATTGGGGTTCAACCTGAAGACCAGAAAAGCAAAGCACCCAGCCACTGGCTCTTATCTCGACCTCAGTCTGAAAAATAATGATCCTGCCTCCAGGAATCTCAAAATGAGACTGAGCCTGAAAGTGGTCTTCTCCCATTTTATAATCCTCTCTTGTTCTGGGATTAAAGGCATGCACCTCTACGGCCTCGTTTCTATGGCAAGCTAGTGTGGCTACTGGGATTAAAGGTGTTTGTCATCGTTGCCTGGTCTGTAAGACTGGCCAATGTAGCGGTTTCCTTTTCTGATCCTCAGGCAAGTTTTATTTACAAATGAAATGCTACTATATACCTTGTTCTTACATTTGCCAGGCAAACACTTATTGAGCCATTCCCCAGCTCAGCTATCAGATTTTTTTTTTTTTTTGTTTTTTGAGACAGGGTTTCTCTGTAGCTTTGGTGCTGGGATTAAAGGCGTGCACCACCACCGCCTGGTTTGTGTTTGTGAGACAAGGTCATGTATAGCTTCTGATGGCCTTGAGACTGTCAGTGAAGGTGACCTTGAACTCTTGATCCTTCTGTCTCCATCTAACAAGTGTGTGAGGCTCAGCAATGTTCTACAAGGGTAGATGGTAGTTTTATGTAAATGAAGGTTTTATTCCAAATTATTCCATGGTAGAATTCTGATTTAATTACCCTCATCTAGTGAGTCTTTTTAGTTTTAACATTATTCGTTTATTCATTCATTCATTCATGTATGTAGGTACATGTCTATGTGCATGGGCATGAATGCGTGCATGTCTGTGTGTATGATGGGTATGCATGTGGACAATTTTGGGGAGTCAGCAGCAATTGCCTTTACTGGCTGATTCAACTCATGGTCCCCCACTGCCAATATCTCGGTGGGAGGTGGGAACCTCCAACTGCCACGCACCGTACCCCCGTGTCTGCGCTCTATGCGTGATAATCAGTTCCCGAGCTTCGGGCAAGGTGCAGGAGGTTAAAATACACAAAGACTCACACAGACAAAGAGACAATGACACAGGTCATCCTTGAATTCCCCAAGAATGCCCCTTTTATTGTGTTCAGGGGCAGATTATATAGAGATAGCTACACCCCAACCAAACCCACCAGAAACCACTCTCCTGCCATCAGTAACTCCTGAAGGTCTCGTGCTCAGAGCAGCTGTAGGCACTCAGATCAGGGGATTACAAGAAATTCAAGATCTGGGGTTTCACTGCTCCCAACACCCCATCCCCCTTGTCTGTGATGTCTATTCTTGGTTGCCAACTTGACTACATCTGGAATTAACTAAAACCTCCATAGAGGTACACACCTGTGAGGTATTTTTGCTTAATTTGAAGTGGGAGGATCTACTTCTAATCCTAACCTTTGAGGTAAGAAAGCACACTTTTAATCCAGATCTTTTGGGTTGGGAAAATCCACCTCTAATCTGGACTAAGCCTTCTGCTGGAAGCCTATATAAGAACAAGGAAGGCCGGGCGGTGGTGGCGCATGCCTTTAATCCCAGCACTCGGGAGGCAGAGGCAGACGGATCTCTGTGAGTTCGAGGCCAGCCTGGTCTACAAGAGCTAGTTCCAGGACAGGCTCCAAAGCCACAGAGAAACTCTGTCTAGAAAAACAAAAACAAAAACAAAAAAAAAAACCAAACAAAAACAAAAACAAAAAAAAGAACAAGGAAGAAGGAAGCTTGCTCTCCCTAGCTAGTGGATTAGAGCCTACTTCTCTGAGATTCTGGCATATACTGAAGACAGTTGAGACATCCAGCCTCGTAGACCATTTAACTACTGAATTCTTTGGTGTAGGTCCTTCTTTGTGTTGCTTTCATTGGTTAATAAAGAAACTGCTTTGGGCCTGTTAATAGGGCAGAACTTAGGTAGACAGGGAAGACAGAACTGAAAGCTGCAAGAAAGAAAGTAGAATAGGAGAGACGCCATGGATCCTCCGCCTGAGGCAGACGCCTGTTAGAATCTTTGCGGGTAAGCCACTGCTACGTGGCGATATACAAATTAATAGAAATGGGTTAAATTAATATGAGTTAGCCAATAAGAAACTAGAGCTAATGGGCCAAGTGGTGATTTAATTAATACAGTTTCTGTGTGGTTATCTCAGGGCTAAGCTAGCCGCAAGGCCATGATGAACAAGTAGCCTCTCCTTTCAACAATTCTTGGACCCTTCCGTTCACAGGCAACCATTGATTTACAGCTGGACCACATTTGGAACTCATTCTAATGAATCCCCTTTCTCTAAATATGGCTTTATTATATGAGTTGTTGGACAACTCCAATACATTTCCCTCCTAACCAATTTAAGACAGATCCGGGTTCAATTCCCAGCACCCATATGGCAGCTCTTAGCTGTCTGAGAGTCCAGCCCCAGTAGATCTGACACCTTCACAAAAATGCACATAAAATAAAGTTAAATCATTAAAAAAAATAGCCGGGTGGTGGCGGCGCACGCCTTTGATCCCAGCACTCAGGAGGCAGAGGCAGGTGGATCTCTGAGTTTGAGGCCAGCCTGGTCTACAAGAGCTAGCTTACAGAAAAACCCTGTCTCAAAAAACCAAAAAAAAAAAAAAAAAAACAAAAAAAGAAAAAAGAAAAAAAAAAAAAGATTTTGTCAGTGGGGTAGGAGAACTTGACAGTATGCCACCAGTAGTCTGTCTCTTTAAAAAGGTGAGAAACGCTGCCTACCTTCTTTCTTCTTCATCTCTTCCAGCTCCTGTCCCCAGAGGTCTCTTCCCTCCCCACGCCCTCTATCTCAATAATTCACCTAAGCATTTAAGCTCTGTCTGCTTATTTGCCTGTCCCCCACATGATGTGGGTTCTCACCTGCTGCCAAGGTCCCTCTCGTGATGAATGCCTGCCCCGCCCCCCATGGTTTATTTGTGTAAACCTGGCTGTCCAGGAACTCACTCTAGAACAGGCTGGCATCAAACTGCCTTTCTCTGCCTCCCGAGTGCTGGGATTAAAAGCATGCACCATCACCGCCCGGTTTGAGGTCACCACTTCTAATCCCACACATTTTTAGGCCCTTTCCCTGGAGCTGAGGCGTAAGGGCAGTGAAGTCCAGTCAGGCTTGCGCCTTTGGGTTTTCCACTTTTCCCGGAGACTCTGCTTCCTTCAACTTTTCTGTTCCATTCTGCTGTGTTCCACTGGACAGTTCTGCTCCATTGCCCACCACACACACAGGCTTATGGGGACATCGTTAAGGCTGGCAATGCTTTCCACCACTGAAGATGACTGACGTCTCAGCGACTGTTAAGTTTTCATAGTATTTGATTCTGATTTTAACTTTATTCTTTGACTTCATGTATATATACCATGTATTCCAGCCATGTGCCACATTACTCTTCGACCCCCCTCCCACTGCAGGTCAGTTTATACGCTGTTCTAGTCTTGGATTATTGGAGGATGAGATTCACAACCAGACTACTGCTGTTACTGACACCCCCAGAGGTCTCAACATGCTTTTCTTTGATAAATTATACTTTTTTTAAAATAAAAATACTCAGCCATCTCTCCAGTTCCCTCTTTCTTTTTCAAAAAATATAATTGGCTGTAGAGATGGCTTAGTGATTATGAGCAACGGCTGCTCTTCTGGAGGACCCAGGTTCGATTCTCAGCACTCACATGACAGCTCACCACTGTTTTACAGATGCAGATCTGATGGCCTCTTCTGGCATCAGTAGTGGAGGACATACGTACATACAGGCAAAATACCCACACAAAATAAAAATAAATAAGTTTTAGAGAGGGTGCTGGGTAGATGGCTCAGCAGTTAAGAGCACTAGCTGTTCTTTCTTCCAGGGGACCCAGGTTCAATTCCCACCACCCACATGACAGCTCACAGACATTTGTAACTCATTCCAGGGGATCCGATGTCCTCATACAGACATACTTGCTTATAAAACATCATTGCACACAAAATAAAAATATTTTTAAAAAATTTAAAGAGAATGCAACTACATTTATTAGTTTATTATTTGTGTATGCGTATGGGCGCACACACAGCAGTAAGGATGACTTGCAGGAACTGCTTTTTCTTCTGGATCCTGGAACTGAAGTCAGGCTGTCAGGTTTGGCGGTAGGTTCTTATACCTGGCGAGCCATTTTGCTGGCACCTAATGTTTCTCTTTTTCTTAATACAGATGCATTTCAGAACTGAGTCATAATGGAAGCTACTGAAAATTCCCAAGAGCAAGTCAGTGGTTCTGAAGGCAGCTGAAGTGTAATTGAATGTTACGAATCGGGATAATCAAAGGAAACACACTGAAATGTTAGTGAATTTACAGGACATTCCATTGAAAGAGAAAAATTATTGGGGTCTGAAGATACGGCTCAGCAATAAGAAAGAGCTTTTGCTCCTCTTACAGAGGACCTGAGTCTATTTTCCAGTACCCACGGCAGAAGGTTGGCAACTGCGTGAATTCCAGCTCCAGATTTAACACCATCTTGTGGCCTCTATGCAAACTACACTCATATGGCCTATACACAAAGACACGCCAAACACCTAACACAAAAGAAAAAGAAACGAGGAACTACTGTTGGGGCTGGAGAGATGGCTCAGCGGTTAAGAGCACTGACAGCTCTTCCAGAGGACCTGGGTTCAATTCCCAACATCCACATGGCAGCTCACAACTGTCTGCAATTACAGTTTCCAGAGGACCTGACACCCATGGCAAAACACCAATACACATAAAAAAAAAATAAGAACAGAACCATTGTCTGTACTGTCAAGTTGCTTCACATGTCTCCTTGCTTAGAGATATCTCAACTGAGAAAGTACTGAAGAAGAAAATCTAGCACCTTATTTATGTTCTTTGGGTGTCTTGAAGAGGTCACACCAATCCAGCTATAAGTTCTAGATTAGGGGTTACAAAACTTTCTCTATAAAAGGATTATTATAAATATCAGGCATGGAGGTACACACCTATAATCCAGCATTTGGGAGGTAAAAGCAGAGGAATCAAGAATTCAAGGCATCCTAGGCTCCATTAGAACTTGTCTTAAGACAGTAATGAAAAGCACCCCAAAACAGACAGACAGACAAGCAAACAGGTTAGAAGGCACTGAGGATGGGGTACTGGCTGCACTGGAAGAGAACCAGGACTGGGCTTCCAGCACTGGCATGGCAGCTCATAACTGTAATTCCAGTTCCAGGGAATCTAACACCTTTTTCTGAACTCAGGGGGAGCCAGGCATGTACCTGATACCCAGACATATATGTAGGCAAAGCATCCATACACATACAGTAATAAAGTTTTGAAGTCATACAAAAAGAAAAACAAAGAACCTGACCCGAACACCAAACCCCACAACCCTGTGCAGTGACCAGAGGAAAACAGTCATGATGGCATGTAAACAGATGAGCACAGCTTTTTACATCTATGTAAACAAGATAAGAAAATTGGCAGCAACTGACAGCCACTCCAGGTCACACGTTCACTGTTCTCTACAGACGTAGAGGAAGTGTTTGGGGATGCCTCACCAGTTTCTGCATCATCTCCATTTAATTAATGCCACAGAGTATCTGCAATGGCTTTAGTTTTACTAAGCACTACTTGAAGTCCTGTCAGGTTGCTAAGGACAGATTTCATCTTCTTTGTACCAATGAGAAAAAGGTTCATAAATCATTAAAGTGAATTGTTCAAGATCACTCAGTTAGTGAAGCTTAAGACCTATATTTTTAGATACTAGTTTAGTGCCTTCAGAACATATGGGGTTCCAAGGCTGTGGAGATGGCTCAGCAGTGAGAAAAGGTACTTGGTGCCAAGCCTGATGATTTAACTTCCATCCATGGGATGAACATGGCAGAAAGAGAACAAACTCTAGTAAGTTGTCCTCTAGCCTCCACACACATGCTGTGGTATGTACCTATGCGCATATACTACATACACACACAAAATAAGAAAAGATACTGCTTCAGATTAGGTAGCAATGTCTAATTCCAGCATCTGAGAGACTGAAGTAGGAGGGACAGTGAGTTTGAGGCCAGCATGGGCTATATATAGCAGATGCTGTCTCAAAAAACCCAAACAGAAGAACCAAAATCACCCCCCCCCCCCCCGCAAAGCAAACAAAACAAAACAGAAAAATAACAGTCAACCAAACAAAACTTAGGGTTATGCAGCCTGGAAGTCAAGCTACATGGGATGCGGTAGGAAGAGAATCACAAGGTTCAAGGCCCATGGGTTACTGGTCAGCCTGGGTAACTCAGCCAGTCTGTATCAAACTGAATTAAAAAAAACCCCACAAAACAAAACAAAACAACAGAGTTGTGGGGCCAGAGAGATGGCTCTGCAGTCAAGAGCACTGATAACTCTTGCAGAGGACCAGGGTTCAATTCCCAGCACCCACATGGCAGCTCACAACTGTCTAACTCCAGTTCCAGGGAATTCAACTCCTCACACAGACACTCATGCAGGCAAAACAGCAATTCACTGCAAAAACAGGGTTCTACTTAGTAAGCAGTGGCAGGCAGATCTCTGTAAACTCATGGCTAGCCTGGGCTACACAGTGAGCTAGCTCCATGACATCTAGGGAGGGCTACAAAATTGAGACCTTGTTTAAAACAAAACAGATAAAAGAGGAAACACTCCAAACCAACCAACCACCATCACTGAAAAAAAACAATACAGCTCAATGGTAGAGCACTTGCTTAACATATACAAATATACAAAGCCCTGGATTTAGTCCCCAGTACACAATCAGACAGACACACACACACACACACACACACACACACACGATCCTCTCTCCAACTCAGCCTTGAAGGAAATACATATCTGTACACTCAGCTTGAATCCAGAAGTTAGTTCCTGGCTTTTGGACAACACAGTGAGACCTGTCTCTAAGAAAGTACTTGTTTTCTAGGCAAAAGACAGCACTTTGCGTCTGTCCTTCACTGTGTTTAGGTGACAGAAAGCGGGGTTTCCCAGAAGTCAATCTCAACGTTTTCTGTGCTTTCTGTGTTGTTCTTCTTCCTCCAAGTCTGAAAAGACCTTTCCATTTTCCCTTTCTCTGAGATAAGCTGAATAAATAAGTTTGCAAACTAGTGTAAAACTTAATTTTGCGTATTCTACTTTCCCCAGGTCTTAATTTTCATGTACATTTACACAGGGTACTTACTATGTAGCTAAAATCATCTTGAATTTCTGACCTTGTCTCTAGCTCCTGAGCACCTTACAGGTACATACAATACATCACGGCCAGTGAGTACCTTATAGGTACATACATCAGGACTAGTTTACTCAGTGTTGGGGACTCAATCCAGGCCTTTGGAGATAGGCATATGTCCCTAGACTATTTATTTTTGGCAGTACTGAGAACTTGGGGCTCTATGAAGGCAAATTAGGCAAGAGCTCTACCACTGAGCTATATCTTCAGCCCAAATCTTGACACCTCTCTCTCTCTCTCTCTCTCTCTCTCTGCTGGTGGAGGCTGGAGGTCAGTATCAGGATATACTTTCTTCAAGCTCCATTTTATAAGATAGTATTTCTTTGAAATTGGAGTTCATTGAATGGGCTGGACTGACGGGCTGGCCAGGATCCTCCCACCGGCTTCCACAGTGCTGGAATTACAGTCATGTGACATCTTGCCCAGCTCTAGCTGCAGATCTAAACTTAGCTTCAACTTTACCAATTGAACCAACCCCCCTACCCCAAACATACCTTAAATTTAAGACAGTGTTACTCTGTAGCCCAGGCTAGCTTTGAGCACAGCTCCTGCCTCAGTCTCCAAGCACTGAGATTACATGTGAGCCACCATGCCCAGCTTCAGACTTTAAATTGTAACACAATGCTCTGTGTCCCAAGGGGACTTCAGAAATGACATCTCTGGAGAATAATTTGCAAGGTTGCAGCTGCTAATAGAGAGGTTCTGCAGTTTGAAAATAATATATTCTAAAAAATTACCACTGTTTTTGTCATAATATTTATTTTGAAATTCCAAATAATACTAAAAAGGGTACGAACTTTAATATATATATATATATTTATATATTAAAAAGAGTGTAAGTAAAAACTAGAGAAACATCGTCCCAGCTCTGGCAGAACATGACACCGACTTTCGTCACTGCACCGCTGTGACTCAGGGTCAGATGCGGATGGCATAGCTTTTACACAGCTTTAACACTTTGATTATAAATTGCTTTCAAAAGTAATTTATTTGGACTTTCCATATCCTTTAATAAACTGTAAATATATTAACAGAAAAGACTTTCCCCCCAAAGACTATACAATTTCTGAAATAAGTCAGGAAAAGCAAAAAGGAGACACAAAAGTACATTGTTTCAATGCAAACAGAACACACACATCACACCCACACTTGCATTTCCCAAAGAAAATGGGCGGTCCATTATCTGTTTCAGCGAAGACCTATACCGTACTCTGGCTAATCAGAGACTTTCAAACTTTTTTTTTTATATATATAGAGAGTGTTTTAATAGACTAAACACTGGTCACCACTGAGTTTTTGTTTAAGGTACAACAGCAGCATGGTTCAATGTTACTTGCAGTTCTTGGATAAAATAAAAAATTTTAAGGAAATACAGAAAGAGTTAAGAGACCACCTTTCATTGTTTTGAGTACCATCTGTTCTGAAAAAATATTTTAACCTTCTAAAATCCTGGTGTGATAACCATTTCCACAGGAAAATGAAATCCAATGCTCTAATATACTTTGGGCAAGAGTGTGGATTTATATGTGTACATATGTGTAGGTGTGAAGAAATGACAGCGAAGCACTTAGTATTCTTAATTCCCTTCAACGCACTGTCTGAAATTTGAAACAAACATCTGGCTTACCAAAGTGTGTTTCTGGTTGTTTGATCCCCATTCTTTGAAAAGAAAAGAAGAAAAACAAAATTAAACAATCCAGGAAAAGACAGAAAGAAAAAGAGCCCTAAGAAAAGAAGTGGCTACTGTGTGAGAATAAGGGCTTTGACACTGAAATGTTAAAGCAGGTGAGGAACCATGCAAGCTGCTAAAGCGTCTGCCACTGTCTCTTGAGCCAGCCACTGTCACAACTGGCCCCCCATCCTTTGTCTCAAAATTCAGTACCAGAAAGTCCTCTGGCACAGGACTGAAGTTCCCACTAAAAACAAGGTAATTACACTTCAGCAAATTAAGTTCTGTACTTAGCTTTTTCTAGGTCTGCAACAGAACTCGGGAAAATTTTCTATGGAATGCTAGATCTGATAATGTAATATATTTATGTATATAGCTGGTTTATGATTTGCTAATTAAAAAAATAAATGAAAATTAAACTTTACATAACTAATGAATAATATGTTAGAATGGAAGTGCTAGCCTTTGGGAATTTTTAATGGTATTCACTCATTCCCAACTTTTCCTTTTTCCTCATAAATTATTTCTTTGTAGACAGTACACACACATAGATTCAGGCAGGAAATTATCTTAAAGGCTCCTCTGGCACCGAATACCTAATCCAAGACTTTGACTTGAATTAATAATGGTATCTAACTCACATTTGGATGAGAAGATCACGTGACTGGTAGGAAATGCCCGAGTCTACGGCTGAAACATTTCGTTCACATCTGTTGTAATCCACCTTACTTCACAGCTCGACTACCAACCACAAGTAACCAGTGGGCTAAGGTTCCTTCATCAAATTATCCAAAATAATAAGTATAGGCCTGCAACTCATAAGAAACTATAATTTGTTATATTCTGACATTGGCACTTAATAAAATGTTAACTAAGGTTTCTCTAAAATTTTCAATACATTACAATAAAGGAGATACACAATTTAAGACTTCTTAAATCTGTTACTGTGAAATTCCAATAATTCCCATTTTATATGCATAATTAGATCTTTAAAACTGTGGTCATTCCCCAAACACAACAACCCACATTATGATGAACTCAGGAAAGAATCTGTCTCGTTCTTACGAAACTTTCCCTAGATTACAGCTTCTGGTGACTCACACTACTGACAACGACATGAAGCGAGAGCTGAAAAGAATGCAACTGCCCTCACAAAGGCCACCACACATTCCTGCACTCTATTTTCATCCCGAGAGAAGACGCAGACTCACGTTAGGTACAACTCCAATTAAGGCTTCTCTACCACCATCTCCAGTCTCTCTGCTGTTCTCATACTGATTCTTCTAATAAACCTAAGTGGTTAAGGGCCTGGTTTTGGCTTTTCAGCAGGGAACCACTCCATCATCTGTGAATGTTAAAGGCGATCCCACAGAGCTCAAAGAGAAGAGGCAGTATCTTAAGACCAACTTTAAAAGTTTGCAATACCAAGACAACAATGATCAACACTTTGAAGATGAATAAATTAGAATTCTTGGTTAGACATTAAAGCATTCTTGCCAAGAATAAGTGTACACTGTATGGAGGGATATTTGACTCCTACATACGAGTCCCAATAGGCCCATTACATTTGCTTATAGGAGACACTCCAAGCTTAAGGTAAGTAATGTTCCTTGGCAATGAACTTACTCTGTTATAGGCAATGTCTTTTATTGTTCCATCTGGCACTTGCTAACACCATTCTCGAAGAACCTAAAAGTGAAGGTCAGTCACTCTGTTTATCAGGAACAGAACCAAATAAAAAACAGAATTTTGGAAAAATGACCAGAAGTTCTGGTTCATCACCATTTCCATATCTAATGGTTCCTTCAAGATAAAACATAACTCTTCCTTCCATGATAGCTTCTCAACTAAGGGAGACTAAAGAAAAAAAAGAAAAAGTTCCCACCCTTCCCCCCAAATTGTCATTCATACTGGTAAAAGAGCCAGTCTTGTTAGCAGCTAAATATTGCACTGCCTTTCATTCTGTGTAGTCAGGGTCCAATGAAAGCGGCACACTCATGGTCTGATGAAGAACGATGACAATGCCGGCTCGAGAGTTAAGACTCAGTATACGGAGGGACAAGAGACGTGTCAGCAGTTGCCCATCCATCCAACACTAAAGTCTCATTTCCAGAACTTAAAATTCATCACTTTCAGCTGCATGAAGCTGGGTGTCATCTGCGTCTGTCATGCTGCTCTCCTGGGACTCATCTGTTCCCACTATAAAAGCAGAACAAAAACAAGGTGTGGGACAAAACACAGACACACACCCCTGGTTCTTCTGTGTAGTCCTGGCTGTCCTGGAACTCACTCTGTAGATCAAGCTGGCCTTGAACTCAAGAGACCCACCTGCTTCTGCCTCCCCAGTGCTGAGATTAAGGATGTGCACCACTAGGCCCAGCTTCAAGCTCTATATTGTATGGCATGCCTGGAAGTTAAAACTACTGTATTTAACCTTTTTAAATAATGATTAATTGTTCTTTGGGCTCAACTTGAACTTTATGTAGCCAGGGGTGACTTTCCAATTCTGATGCTCCTCCTGCATTCACCTGCTATGCTAGGATTATATACATGAGCAGCGCAATATGGGCTTTATAAAGTTCTGGGATCAAACCCAGAGCCTTGTCCATACTACAGACAAGAACTCGACTAACAGAACAACTTTCCAGCCTCCCCCCACTTTCCAATTACCCCTGTATTCCTACCCCAGGAGTTAGAAATATGCTTAAGCTATTGGCTAAACAGTACTGCAATATAGTTTCCGTGTGATTATTTTGGGAGTTTGGGTGGCTGGGAAATGAATGAGCAGCTTCCCCCAACATAACAGCAACATCAAAACAAGCTAACATCCCTGCTAACTCCTAACTGACTAACTTTATGGACAATCCCTGATAGCACACAGAAACATGGAGTAGAACCTTCAGTTTACAAGAGTGGTACTGGGATAGTAAAATTTTTCTTAAAGATGTTCACTAAGTTTTATCTCAAGAAATTTCCAATTCTCTTTCTATTAAAACACATATATATTTGTAAATATGCACTATATTACACATCTAGATTTTTTTTGATTTGCCTAGGACTGCTACTATAGAGCTGATGTTCAAAGTCACTAATCTAAGAATTAATTACTTGACAGCAAACATACTCTGGTATTACACCATCATAATTAATTTCCCCCAAATTTCTTTTTCTATAAAGAAAATGCTGCCATTAGGAAAATAAAAAAGCAGCCCACAGGTTCTGCACAGGGTAACTTTCTGAATACTACGGAGCTTACGTATGATACTCACTGATCTGTTCCTCTTGGGTTATTGGTTCCTCATCATCTGGAAGGTAGCGTTTGTCAATTGCCTCTTTAATCTGGTTATTAGCTCCTTTAGGATCTAAATCCATAGCCCAAGAGAAATTCATCAAGGCAAGGTGAGTTTGACCCAACTTCTTGTAAACCTACAAAGAGACAGTGGCACTTCATGTCTCAACTGAAATTTATGAAAACATAAATTAAGCTCCTGACATCTGAACTCCAAGTACATTCAGGTGGGGAGGATGCTTTAATCCCACAGACGACTTCACATTAGCATCTAAGTGCTTTTCCTTATATCATCAGATATTATGTTCAGAATTCCTTGCCTCTGTTTCTCATGGAGGGAAGAGCGGAACATTAACAACTGGAAGGAAAACTACAAGAGCTCCATGTCTGGTGTTCCGAGACACGATGTCTGTCCACAGATAGCCCTGGCTGGCTTTGAACTGGAGTAGTCCTCGGCTATAGCACCCAACTGCTGGGATTGCAGCACCATGCCCACCTAGAATATCATCTATTTTTATTGGTTTTTCGAAATAGGGTTTCTCTACGTAACAGGCTCTGGCAGTCTTGAAACTCGCGCTGTATACCAGGCTGACCTCAAACTCAGAGATCTGTCTGTCTCCCCAGTGCTGGGATGAAAGGCATGTACCACCACTATCACCTGGCAAAAAAATCCTATTTTTAAAAAAAGGAAAGAAAAGGAATTTAGTGTCTGTTACAATGTTGCAGCATAAGACCAAAGCCCCAATTTTTACCTTTCCTATTAAGAAGTAAACGAGGGATTCTTTGGGGACAATCTGTTTCAGTTCTTCAAGTTCTTGTAAAGCAGACTGAAAAGAACAAAGAGAAAACTTAAGAGGAGCAAAGTTCTACAGAGCTGACTGACCAAGTGTAGTCAGATTCCTAATCCTAAGAGTGTACAAGCACATCATCAACATACTTTGTGTTGCATTAATTTCTCACTGTGGTAAAAATAAAATGCATAAAAGTTATATGAGACTAACAGATGGCAGGCATTCATCAGACAAAATCAGAAACCTACATATACACACTGCTTAGAGATGCGAGTGCTGATAACCCTGGCTTCTGAAAGAAGAAATAATCACATAATGTCTGAAACATGGAAAAGTACTGTGAACACAATGCTTAAGTTGTTCCCAGACCTCCACGTGTACACACTCCCCTCCCTCATATAAATAAATGACAAGTAAATGTGAATCCTCCCCCTCAAGATGGCTTCTCTGTAACTTTGGCTGTCCTGGAACTGGCTCTGTAAACCAGGTTGGCCTTGAACTCACAGAGATCCGCCTGCCTCTGCCTCCCAAGTGCTGGGATTAAAGGTGTGCCACCAAGAGGCTCTAAATTTTTTAAAAAGTACTTATTAAGTCATCTTTATAACAGACAGCCCTGCCTGGGATACAGCTCAGTGGTAAAGCCTGTGTCCATCTTGGGGAGACCCAAGGTTTAATTCCCAACACTGAAGAGATGGGCTTTGTGTGTTTTGTGGGGGTGGGGTGTGTTAAGACAGACTCTACTGTAAACAGTAGAAACAATCAGGGCATCTAAGTAAAACCTAGTTAAATAAAAGTATCACCCATTCTCTATGAACAATGGATATGCTTCTGCTAAAAAAAAAAAAAAAAAAAAAAAAAAAAAAAAAGGAAAAAGTTAGCATCATGGTATACTCCTACAATCCCAGTAGTCAGAAGTCAGAGGCATGAGGAATCTGAGTTTGAGGCCAGCCTGAGTTGTTAGCAAGACCTTGCTTAAAATTAAAAGCTGGGAGTAGCCAGCTCCAGAGAACTGGACATCTTTGGTCTCTGAGGACACCTACATTCCAGAGCATATACCCACATACAGATATAGACCCCTGCACATAATTTAAAAAATTGTACAACGTTCAAGAGGATTCTTTTTTTTTTTTTAAAGCCCTCTTTGTGCCAAAACAAAATATAACTTAAGTTAAAAAACATTGCAGGGGAAATAGTTTATTATTTTTTTTTTTTTGAGACAAAGCCTTACGTAGTTCAGGCTGGCATCACTCTCTATATATACAGCTGAACTCCTGACCCTCCTCCTGCCTTTCACTCTTGAGAGTACTAGGATTCAGTAGTATCCCACCATAACTGGTTCTGTTAATATACATATTAACAGAGGATTAAGTGAAAAACACAAGTTGTAGAACAATATGCAATATATATAGCTATCATCATTATGATTGAAGAATTTTTTTCAGAAAAAAATTTCATCTCACTTCATATGTCTCTTTTCTCTCTTAGTTTTCCTGATATTTATCTTCCCATACTTCTAAGGGTACTAAGTTGGAAGTCCCTAAGGCAGACAATGTGATTGCATTATTTACCACTGTTTTCCTAGAAAGGCAGCAGGTAGTCAATACCTATTTTTTCCCCTCCCCTTTGAAGAGGTAGATTCCACCCAGGCCCCTGCACTCTGTTCACAGCCCCAGTCATTCACCAGCCACTCACCCTCCCCTCAGTCCTAAAAGGGGGTGGGTGTTCCAGATCTCTCTTTTAAGATAATCCCTTGATGCACAAAGAGCCTTTCTAGACATAGAATTCTAACACATTTCTGAATCTAGAGGTATTTCTACTTCTTTTTTTTTTCTGAGACAGAATTTCTTTCTGTAGCTTAAAATGTACTGCAATACTCAATAGCTACAGTAGAGCTAGTGGCAGTTCTCCTAAGTACTAGAAATAGTTTATGCAATAATAATATGAAACTAAGAACCCCTCAACAGCTTTTAAAAACAGATAAAACAGTTTTAAAAAAATCAAATCATCAATAACACCTAGACTCTTAAAAATGTTTATTGTTGATTGACTGATTGAGGCAATGTCTCTCTGTGCACCTCTGGCCTATCCTGGAACTTAGCATACAGGCCAGGTTGGCTTTGTAGTTTTTGTTTTGTTTCGTTGTTTGTTTTTGTTTGTTTTTTAAAGAAATACAATAAAATGTAGAAGAAACAGATATAAATTTTACCTTGTATTTTTCATTTGCAAATAAAACTGAGGCTCTGTGAAATTTGCATAGAGGGTTCTTGGGATCAATAACAATGGCTTTGTTTAGGGTATCCAAAGCCTTCTCCGATTTTTTGAGTGCATGCTGAACCTATAAGGAATAAAGATCAGTAAAAAAGAAAGGTAAGAAGCAAATAACATAACATAATTCAAAGCATTATCAAGAATAAAACTATTAGAGATGATAATATTAGGCTATAGTCTAATTAGACTGTCTGCTGGGTTTAAATAGACTAAGTAACTCATTACTAACTGTGGTAGTTGGAATGAGGATGACCCCCAGAGGCTCATATGTTTGAATACTTGGTCCCTACCTAGTTGGCAGGCTGTTTGGATAGGATTAGGAGGCATGGTCTTGCTGAAGGAGGTGCGTCATCACTAAGGGCAGGTTCTGAGGTTTTAAAAGCCCACATCATTCCCAGTGTTCCCTTGTTCCTTTGCCCCACCATCATGAACTTTAGCCCTCTGAAACTGTAAGCCAAATTAAGTGCTTTCAAAGTTGCCGTGGTCATGATGTTGTACCACAGCCACAGAAAAATAACTAAGACACTGAATGATTAACAGATATCTCTAATTCTTTTCTAAGTCCACCGATTGCTCTATTATAAAGATAGCACACTGAGGGCCAGCAAAACTGACTGCTTGGTAAAGACCTTGATCCTAGTTCAATCCCCAGAACCCACATACTCATGTAAGGTAAAAGATGAACCAATTCTACTGTCCTATAACTCCCTCCCAGTAACAACAACAATTTTTTAAAAAGCACCCTGAACTCCAGAGTTATTAAATAATACTCTATAAGATAAAAACCTAGGTTCTCAGACCCCTAAACCTACCACGGTGTGCCTATGATAATAATTATAATTCAGTATCTTAAAAAAGATTTATTTTGAATTATGCATACATGTGTGTATGTATATGTGCACATGCACATGAGTGCTGGTGCCTGCAGAAGTCAGGGACCCGCAGATTCTCTGGAGCTGGAATTACAGGTGGTTGTAGGCTGCACAAAGCGGATGCTAGGTACCAAACTCGGGTCCTCTGCATAACCACTGAGCCACTTCTCCAGACCAATGATTTGAACTTTACAGCAGATAATTACCACAAAGTCTAAAAGGAAGTATAACTTGGTTTTACCCTTTACAAGAAAAGCATTTATCATTTATACAGGCAACATTTCTAAAGGCTTATTATGATCTTTTATAAAGATTAAGCTATGTTCAAAGAACCTGTTCCAAAGTCCCGTGTCACTCAATTATACCTTATAGTCTGGGCTACATAAAACTGTCTCAGAAGAAACAAAATCTGGAGATATGGCTTAATAGTTAAAAGTGCTCTTGTCTAGGTGCAGTTTGTTCGCTTCCCAGTATCCATGTCAGGAAGTCTACAACTGCCTATAACTTCAGTGTCAGGAGATCTGAAGACTTTCTTTGGTTTCTCTGGGCATTTGCAGATAAGCAGACATATCTGATAATACACATAAAAAAAAAAAAAATCCTTTTTTTTTTTTTTTTTTTTTTTTTTTGAGATGGGGTTTAGCCCTAGCTGTCCTGGAACTAGCTCTGTAGACCAGGGTGGCCTTGAACACCTGCCTCTGCCTGCCATGTGCTAAGATTAAAGACACATGCCACCACTGCCTGGCTAAAAATAAAGTAACTTTTAAACAACAACATCAAAAAACATCACTTGAGTCACAAATATATAAAAAACAAAACAGAAAAAGTATACAAACACAGGGATTACCCCACCCCAAACCCTTCCTTTCTGGAGATAGTCCAAGCTGGCCTTGAACCTCATTCATAGCTGAGAATGACTTTGAACTTGTGATCCATCTGTTTCTACCTCCAGTAAGTGTTAAGATTCTATATGTGAGCCATGCTCAGCTTTTTTCAGTGCTAGAGACCAAATCTATAGCACCCGAGCTATACCCTCAGGCCCACAAAGCATTTATTCATGAAGATTAAAAGGTGAGTTATAGGTATAAAAGACTGAGATGCTGATTCATGAACAAAAAAAAGCCCAGTTTTCATAATAACCATTATTAAGTCACTTAAAGAATTTTAAAAGGGAGGTAACAGCTATGTTTACAAGGTTACTTACTACTCCAATGTGGCAAAGTAAGACTGAACTCTGAGGGTTGATATCAAGTGCTTTCTGGAAGTGCATTTCTGCAAGGCTGAACTTCTCTTGCTTGTAATAAATCATTCCTAAACCATACCTGAAATTGTAAAAAAGTACAATTTAAAAAACATAATTTTTGGCTAGTTTATTAATTCAACTACCAACAGAACACATGGTACCTGACATTTTAATACACAATGGAAAAATAATGTTAAGTTTTATGGAGAGACAAAAAGTATTAGTCATAATAAAAGTCACTGAAGCCTTTTAGAAGACATATTTTAATAATAAATTAACCCAACAGATAGAACTATGATCACGGAGGAAAAGTAAGCTGTATCCTTACACTTACTACTCTAATCTTGACTCAACCATTAATTCCTGCAGCAAGATGTGTGTGGCCCTGGCTGTTCTGGAACTTACTATGTAGACGAGGCTGGTTTTGAACTCAGAGATCCTCAGTTTCCCTAGTGCTGGGATTAAAGGTGTGCACCACCACCTAAATTATCCTTTTTAGGTACTCGCCTTGAATTCCTGGCTCAAGTAATCTTCCTGTCTTAGCCTCCCAAGCAGCTGGGAAATAACTGCATGCGTCACCATGTATGGTTCTAGTAAATTCAACTTCCTTTCTCTAAACCACATTTTATATGTGTAACAACTGTTTATATAACAATACAATTTACATATTAAGCAATACTTTAATAGAATGATTTAAACAGAAGAAAAAAGTGGAGGGAAAACTGCAAGTTAGAAAAGCCTTTCTTCCAGAACAGGAGTTCAAAAAAGAAAGACCAAGTTTGCATAATCACTGTCATGAAGGAATAACACATGTTGGATTCTTTTGAAATGTAAAAATGATTCTTAGTATATCAGTGCAAAAAAAGTTGAACTCACACATCTGTGGTGATGTACTCTAACAAATGTAGCTTCCGTATGATCAGAGGGTGAAGCTAGCCACGAGTTAACCTTAGAGGTCTGGATGTCTATACAGACAGGAAGTGACATGACTGGGCAGAGAGGAATGTGAGGCAGGAGACAGGAGTTAACAAGGTTGGGTGTGGCTTGCTCCTTTCTCTAATCTTTTAGCATCTGCCTCAATATCTGGCTCTGGGTTTTTATTATTAAGACTAATTAGAATTTGTGCAACAATTGGTGCCCAACTTTATAGCACAAATTCGTGAAAAAGCCACTTGCCTGTTGTCTCTGTAGTCACTGGCACAAGCAGAAGCTTCCACCAGTCACCACCCTGCTGGCTAGGTTTTCTTTTCTTTTTTCCCTAAGGCTGTGACCAAGTTTGGGATTTTCCTATTGTTGCCTCTCTACAAGAGTCTCCAGCTGCCACCCAAACTCCAGAAGCACCGGGCTCCAAATGCCACAAGACTTATCCATTGTGTAATCATACAGAGACTTAATTCTCCATCTCATAAGTGTTTTCCATTTTTTAACATGGAAAAAAACTTAAAAACTAATTTCCCCCTTTAAAAAAAATTCCAATTGACACCAGGAGGACGTGGCACACGCCTTTAGTCACAGCATTGTATCTTGGGATATTTCTTGGCTGGCTCTGCCTCAGGCAGCTCTTGCCACACATGCTTCTTCAGCACAATTCCACGTGCGCCTTTTCAGACAGTGGCTCCCTCTCCCACATGGGGTGTGGGCTTCCCCTGAACTTCTTCCTCAAGCTGTTGCCACACTAGGTAGCTGCCTTGACACCTGCTCAGATTGTTGCAACTGCTACACAGCTCATACTATATGCTAGCAGCTGCAGCTGTCCTCAGGCAAGCTGTTCACGCACTGTATTGTCTGATCAGACACGCTAAGCCTCACATGTCACTGACATCGTCATCAGATTTGGTGAGACAAAAAGGATTTCTTTTTTTCCAAGACATGGTTTTACTATGTTGCTCAGAGATCTGCCTGCCTCTGCTGGAATTAAAGGCATGTGCCACCACCCCCTGATGTCAATTGGGATTTCTTTCTTTTTTTTTTTTTTTTTTTTTTTTTTTTTTCGAGACAGGGTTTCTCTGTGGCTTTGGAGCCTGTCCTGGAACTAGCTCTTGTAGACCAGGCTGGTCTCGAACTCACAGAGATCCGCCTGCCTCTGCCTCCCGAGTGCTGGGATTAAAGGCGTGCGCCACCACCGCCCGGCTGGGATTTCTTAAAGGGGAAAATTAGTTTTTTTTTTTTTTTTTTAAGTTTTTTCCCATGTTAAAAAATGGAAAACACCATTAGGATGGAGTTAGGCCCCTGTATGACCACAAAATGGATGGTTTAAAATTAGAACAACTAAATGAAGAGCTAATCAGTTTAACTGAGATTGACATGTTAATTATCATTTTGATAATCTTTATTGTTGGTCTGATAATTCTCTAAAAATGTTGGTTGACATCAGTGCCAAGATACAGGCCTTAGAAAAACTTATTAAAACAGATCATAGAGATATTCAGATTCAGACAGAGGAATTTAGTGAATTAATTTAGTGAAATAATTAATTAATTATGCTGCGTCATAAGATAAAAACATCTTTAATTTATCCAGTTACCTTACAGGAACAACTGCCAAATGACAGATATCCCCAAGACTATGTAAGAGTTGAATGGACTCCTGTGAAAATGTTGTATTTAAGGAGACTCAAGGAAACAACAGTCTCATGTGGCATGCATTTACCTTTTATGAAGCACACATTGTTCAAGACTGGAGAGACATGGGGGACTTGGTGGAAAGATGAGGCTAAGACTATTGAACAAAGAAGTAGGGCTAGAGGTATGGAAATATTCCAAGACCAACTTCTTGGAGAGGGATATTATGCGGATGTACAAAGACAATCTCTATATGATGGCCACACTAGCTTTGAATGTTTGGGACAGAACTGAAAAAAAAAAAAAATAGGAAAGAAAATTGAGTCATTTACTAAGGTTATAAAGGACCCAAAGGAAACCTTCACAGATTTCTTACAATGGCTGACCTCAACATTAAATAGAATGATACAGAATTCAGAAGGTCGACAAATAATAATTGAATCTCTGGCTTTTGAAAATACTAATGCACAATGCAAAAGGGTAATTAGGCCATTAAAGGCAAGATCAGCACCCTTAGAGTAATGAACCCGGGATATAATCAATATTGAATCAACCAAATTCAGTTGAGTTATTTTCTGTAACTGTGAAGGAAACTCTTTCCCAGAGCAATGAAAGAACCTACTGCCCTAATATAAGAAACCATACTGCTTTGAATGATAGAACAACTGGAAAAGAGAGAACAAAAAATTTAGGAGAAACCATAAAGCAAATACCCTGGAAAACTTCTATAAGTGAACAAAGACCAAAATTACAAATATGAATAAAAGAAATTGTCATTGAAGGTCTTGTAGACATAGGTGTGGATGTAACAATAATTTCATCAGAATCTTAGCATCAAAATTGGCCTCTTCAGGAAGTGAATGTTCAGCTTTTAGGAACTGGAACTTTACCTCAGGTAAAAGGCACAAGATATGTTGAATATATAGGGCCAGAAGGACAAAGAGGAAAATTATGCCGTATGTTGCTAACATAGCAATGAATTTATGGGGATGTGATTTGTTACATTAATGGAATGCTCAGATTAACATTCCTCTAATCTCAGAAGCTAACCGTAAACTAACAAATATTTCTGGGAAAAATATTAGAAGGTATTATAAACAGTCACCGACCATAGGCTATACAAGTGGGCACAACAGCTGCTGATCGAACAAAGATACCAACACAGCCCTGTCTTTAAAATGCTCGCCAGACAAACCTGTATAGATTGCACAATGGCCTCTAACAACAGAGAAACTGCAGGCTTTAGAACAGCTGGTAATGGAGCAACTAGATGCTCAGCATATTGAAGAATCAGCCAGCCCTTGGAATTCTCCTGTATTTGTTGTTAAAAAGTAATCTGGGAAATGGAGAAGGGTAACAGATCTAAGAGCTGTTACTAAGGTAATCCAGCCAATGGGCTCTCCACAGTCTGGCATTCCTTTGCCTTCTTTAATACCTAAAGAATGGCCTCTTATTGATTTAAAAGATTATTTCTTCACTATATGTTTATAAGAAAAAGACAGAAAATTTGTCTTCATGGTGCCTACTTATAGTAATTCTCAGTCTGCTAGGAGATATCAATAGAAGATTCTCCCACAGGGAATGTTAAATAGCACCACCCTGTGCCAATATTTTGTATGTCAGCAACTGGAAACGATATGTAAGCAATTTCCTCAACCTATAGATTGCCATTACATGGATGACATTTTACTAGCTGGTTGAAATGTAGGTATTTTGGAAAGAATGTTTGAAGAAGAAAATTTTGCCTTGCTGGAGCTTACAAAGAGAAGATTCTATTAATTATTTAGGACATAAAATAGGTCTACAAAAACTTAGACCCTATAAGGTCCAAATTCAGATCAATTGAAGATTGCTAGGAGACGTTTCCTATTTACAGCCTACTATTGGGGTAAATCCTGATAAACTGAGTAATTTGTTCAAAACCTTAGACAGTGATAAGGACTTCAAGAGTCCAAGAGAATTAACTATCAGCTGAAGCTGATGGAGAATTGGCTCTGGTGGAAAAAACATCATAGAATGCACATGCAGATAGGCTGGATCCAAAGCCTGATTGCATTTTGCTTATTTTACCCTCTAAGCATTCTCTTACAGAAACATTAATGCAGAGGGAGGATATCTTAGAATGAATCTTTTTATCACATAAACAGAGTAAAAAATTAAAAACTTATGTGGGATATGTCTCTGAATTGATTCTAAAAGGAAAACTGAGACATTGTCCATTAGCAGTAATAGACCCAGGAGAAATTATAGTACCTTTGAATAATGATGAAATTGACAAATTATGGTCAGAAAGTGAACCTTAGGAAAGAGTTCGCAGTAATTTTTTTCAGAGAGATTAACAACAATATCAAAAAAGCAAGAGAACTAAACTTATAAAAAGAACTAGTGGCCGGGCGGTGGTGGCGCACGCCTTTAATCCCAGCACTCGGGAGGCAGAGGCAGGCGGATCTCTGTGAGTTCGAGACCAGCCTGGTCTACAAGAGCTAGCTCCAGGACAGGCTCTAAAGCTGCAGAGAAACCCTGTCTCAAAACACCAAAAAAAAAAAAAAAAAAAAAAAAAAAAAAAGAAGAGAACTAGCTAGATCCTTCCTCGCACCGTATGGGGAATACCAACATTAGAAGCCCCTACATTCTAAACTAATGCAAAGTAATCAGGAAAGGCAGGTTACAAATCAAAAATTTGAGTGATCAAAGCCCTTATGATTCTGTCTAAAAATCAGAATTATATGCTATACTCAACAATGATTCTACAAGGACTATAATACTGCTAAGCTGACAAACATCACCTAAAGATTGGCTTTAAATTACAAATTGCTCAGGACAATATTGAGGTGGCTAGCTGAGATGATTCAGTCTCACAGACTACTCTTGCCAGGACTTCAGACAAGCCCTGCAGTTTCCCACTATGCAGGACTGGACAACAAATGAAACAGCTACCTCTCCCAGGACTTGACAAATAACACAAATTTTTCTTTTCAGGATCCTCTAAAGATGCCACTGCCCCCAGACAGCAGGAAGTAATTTTAAGAACATGGCACCCACATTCCCAAGAGGTGGGGTGGGTGGTTTTTGATCTTTAATTGGGTTATGGATATTAATCATTGTTTGGGGGCATTGGTTACAAGTTGTTATTGCTAATGGTCAGGAAAAAAGGTGAACAAAGGAGTTTAGATTTAGAGTTCTTGTTTTAAAAAGAAAAAAAATGGGGATATAGATATGATAGGATATAAGGGTAGATTACTGAGTCTACTCTGAAAAGAAAAAGGGAAGATATAGAAATAGAATAAAAAGGTTGATTATTGAATCTATTTTCACATCACAAAAACTATCACTAGTTTTAAATACATTTATATGGATTATTGTATACTGATACAAATTAAGGTTATTTTTGTTAGAACATACTGTACATACATTTCTAATCTTGTTCAAGGTATCGAACCTGTATAGCTCAATTAACAAGGTAATACAAATTTCTAGTCCTTAAAAGTTATTACCAACTATGTAGGATAATAAGGAAATGCAGATTAGTAATTAGTCACCTATTACAATCGAACTTATATCAGGTATGTTTCAAGATGAGACAGATATATAGACAGGTCATCTTCAAATATTTCAAAGATCTGTAGAATATGGCATTTAAGATGTTTAAGATGTTTAATAATATAGGTTTTTTTTTTTTTTTTAATTTTATGACCATGAGACATGTCTGTTCCTGGCAGCTCCAAACTATTTCAGAGAAAATGATGGGTTATCGAAGAAACTCCATATGAAGTTTACTTTTGTTTAATTTATTTATTATGTATACAGTGTCTGCATGTATGCCTGCAAGCCAGAAGAGGGCACCAGATCTCATTAGAGATGGGTGTGAACCACCATGTGGTTGCTGGGAACTGAACTCAGGGCCTCTGGAAGAACAGCCAGCGCTCTTAACTGCTGAGCCATCTCTCCAGCCCCTGGAGTTTACTTTCCGTGTGGCAAAAGTAAGCCACCAGGCTAGAAAGTGCCCTTGCCTCGACGGCTGACAGAACACTGTCCTAACTGGACAAGGAGGACACAAAGGAAAGGACTGCTGACCTCTGACAAGACAAGGAGGGACAGCCCTGCAGAATGTCCTGCTTCACAGAAAAGTCTGTCAGATATGCTAGGTCTGTAGGCCAAAGACAGATGTCTCAATGTTGTAGAGGAACCTTGGGAGATTGTCCAGGCAGCCAGCTGTTTCTGCCATTTCTCACATTTTTTGGAAGTCACTTGTTTGCACTTCCTGTTTATTTGGGTAATATTATTACCTTCGTGGGTCTCTAATGAAGTTGAAGATGTCACAGTTATAAGTTATCCTTGTTACAAGATTCTGAAAAGAAATCCACTAAAGGGGTGTAATATGTATAAGGCGTTGAGACATAAAAGTTTACTGTTAGGTTGGTAATCCAAGTTAGGATAGAATGAATTAGGTACAACATTTTGGGCTACTAAGATAGGATATGAAGTATTTTGTCTGAATTTTTCAATTGCTAAAGGACTAGACATTGTTGATGTATTTATCACCTGTATATTAAATATAGTTGTTGTACTTATTGCATATAATTTTTCTTATATTAGTTATGACCTTTTTTAAAATGTTAGACAAAAGGGAGATGGAGAGATGGCTCAGTGGTTAAGAGCACTGGCTGCTCTTCCAGAGGACCTGAGTTCAATTCCCAGCAACCACATGGTGGCTCCCAACCATCTACAATGAGATCTGGTGCCCTCTTCTGGTGTGCAAGCATACATGTGACAAAACACTGCATACACGATAAAAAAATAAATCTTAAGAAAATTTTTTTAGACAAAACGGGAAATGTGTTTTTACTCTAACAAAGCTTGCCTAAAGACCAAAGGGCAGAGCTAGCCACTAGTTAATAACAGAAGTCTGGAAGTCTGTACTGACAGGAAGTGATATGGCTGGGCAGAGAGAGGAATATAAGGTGGGAAGAGACAGGAGCTTGGTCCCTCTTTCGTCTAAGGAGTTAGCAAGCTAAGAATTGGCTGTGGCTTGCTCTTTTCTCTCTCTTATCTCTCAGCATTTGTTCTGATATCTGGCTCCAGGTTTTTATTCTTAAGATCAATCAGAACTCGTGCAAGACACCCCCCAACCTTAAATGAAGTTGAAAATAAAAAACAATTTAAGTGTTATATCTGCTTCCGTGACTCATGTTTCCTTCTGCCTATATTTTGTCTGTTTTTTCATCACCTCGTGATCTCCTTTCTTAATTTTTAGACTTTATCCACGCTTACATGTTTACATATATAATATAGTTTAGGCTAGGATATTATGATTTCTTTATGCTTTATTATTTGTAAATGCTTCATCTATATACTATTTTATATTTATTTATTTTTGAGAGTACCTCATGTATTGCAGGGTGGCCTCCAATTCATGTTGCCAAGGATAATCCTGAACTTCATTTCCACCTCATCAGTACTGGGATTAAAGCATGAGCCACAAGGCCCGGTATATATATAGTTCTGGAAACAGAACCCAGGGCTTTGTGCATTGAAGACAAGCATTTTATATAAGTGGGTTAAATTTTATCTCCCCTCCCTGACTTTATTTTGAGACAGAGTCATGCTATGTAGCTCTGGCTAGTCTGGAATTTCCTATGCAGAAAAAGCTAAGTTGTAGCCAGGTACACGCTACCACCATAACCAAGTTTTAATTAACTTTTTAAAAAGTAAAGCAGAGTAAAACAAAACATTTCAATATTGTGTCTATGTGCATGTGCCAAGGGACACATGTGAGGATTAGAAGACTCCTTCCATCATGTGGGTCCAGGAATGGACTTTAGGTCACTACGCTGTGTGGCAGCACCTGAGCCACAGAGCCGTCTTGTTGGTACTCTGTTGTATTTCCCCCTCTCTTTTGAAACAAGGTTTCACCATGCAGCCTTGACTGGCCTAGAATTTACTAGACAAGCCAGGCTGGCATTAAACTCAGAGATCTGTCTGCTCTTCCCTGAGTACTGAGGATAAGACTATGCACCATCACTCTTGGCTATGTTAAATGCCTCCTCCCAGTGATTTATTTATTTGTATTTTATGTGTTTTGAGTGTTTGCCTGAATGTTCATATGTACACCAAGAGTATTCCTTGTGTACAGAAAAATTAGAAAAGATCATCGGATCCCCTGGAACTACAGCTACAGAAGGTTATGAACCATCATGTAGGTTCTGGGAACAGAACTCAGGTCCTCTGTAAAAGCAGCAAGTATCTCTTCCGCTCCAGGGTCCTGCGGAGTCTGTGTGATTTCTCACTTAGGCTGTGGCACACGCTTCAAGGAAGAGAGCCTGCAGAGAAGGTGTGTGCGCTGTGCTTCCTGCATTGGAGCCCTTGCACCTTTGGCATTACCTGCTTATGTTCTAAGGAATGCAGTCTGGTTTCTTCTGGAAGGGAAGACAGTATGTTTAAGTTCCCAGAGTCTACTGATGAGACATCGCCATATACAGGAGGATATGATGCTAATGGAGGAAGATGGGCTAACATTAAAGGCAAAAAGGTTTCCAGGTTTAATCTGGTGCTTAGTAAATAATGAACAAAAGGCAAAGTTAATTAAGCAATTAAGACAGATTGAGCAAAAATGAGATAAGGATAGAAGAGAGAGATAAATGCCTGTAACGTCTTGAGATTGGTTTTGGGGAAGGATTGAAAAGGAGTTAGAAATATGGAGAAGGAGGAGGAAAGAAGAAGTTCTTCTGCATAGATTGCAGAAATATAAAAAGACCGTAGACTGTGTGACTGTTAACCACAACCGCTTACCCTTAGCTCAAAATGCCACGAACTCCTAGGCTAGATAAAGATTTACATCGAAACTAATGCCAAGCCATGTCTAGCATGACCAACCCATAGATTCACACCAGGGACATCTGTCTGATGAAAATCTATCCTCATATATCTAATAATGATTCTAATAATAATCTGTACTGCATGAAAAAACATTACATGCAGTTCAGCAATCTTTTCTGTATAAAGGATGAGCCTCACACCCAGTAAAGACACATTCAGATGCAATTCCTTTGAGTCATCTGTCTGTCTGTCATTTGCCGACTTCTTACCCACCTCTTCCTGAGACCCTGTCCCTTCTGTCAGGGCCCCAGCTAAGCTGGTCCGTTGCACATAATACAAAAAACTCATACAAGCATAACATGCATACATATAAGAGAAAAAAGCCACTAAGGGCTGGCAATGTGCTTGCTGCTGAGCCTGATCCACACAGTGGAAGAAGAAAACCAACTCTTGGATATTATGTTCTAACCTCCACATGTCTGCTGCAGCACACACACTGCATACATATACACACACATGCAAACAAATGAAATAAAAATGATTCACTGAGACTTTGTCTTTACACTTACCATGCATTATAATGTCTGGGGTTTACTCTTATAGCATTTCGAAAACATGCTAAGGCTTTGTCTAGTTCCTCAGTTAACACAAACTCATGTCCTAATAGAGTATAGGCATAAGCATAATTTGGATCAACCTGGATAGCTCTTTGGAAGAATTTAATTGCAATATCATGTTCCCGTTGCAGACTGAAACAATTTCCAGCAGCACACCAGGCCTGGTAAAATGGAAACAAACAACAGTTACAGTATTTTATACTTTCTTCTTAAAAAAAAAGTTATCATATTTAGAAAATTAGTTTCTAATTTCTCTTGTATCTAAACTTAATTTTGACCTTAGGAAACGTATGTGCACACATTTAAGTGTGTGGATATTGTTCCTCACTTTCCACCTTGTTTGAGACAGGGTCTATGTTGTTCTGTTGTGTGCAAAAGGCTAGCTGCCTGCAAGCTTTTAGGGGTTTGCCTAGTTCCGTCTCCTCCCTGAAGAGGTGCTGGGATCACAGCAATTCACACTGTGCCTAGCTTCTACAAGCAAGGATGAATGGAGGAGGCTTTTCTGCAGCTTCTCTGACCATTCAGGTTCTTACCCTGTTACCTGACTCCTGACTTTTTACTGATAAAGAATAATTAAATAAACACTTCATTAAACAAATAAAGGAAAAGTGACTATTATTAAACAAATTGTAACCATACCTCTGGTGAATTCTTATCCATGTCTGTTAAATCTTTTGAAAGAACTGAAAGAGCAACATCTTTCTGAAGATGCCAAAGTGTTGTAGAGTAGATCTCCATACCTTCAACTCTGTAATTCTCAATCCTTCTAACTTCTGAGAATATTCTTTCAGCCTGAAATAGAAAAGCAAAGCAAAGAGAAGAAAAGAGTAAGGGCAAAGACGTTGCTACAGTTTACATACACAGGGCAATGCTGGTCAAAGTCTTCACAGGACCTAAATTCTGCAAAGATTATTCTTTATGTGAATTAGCAACAAGGATAACTGAACGAATCAGCTGTAGGAAGTCAAATACTGAAGCAATCATTCACATTTAGCCCGCTTTTTGCATTTTAAAAAGACATGAAACTTGAAAAGAAATTTCTCTAAAATAGAAAGAGAGGGGCCGGAGAGCAGCTCAGGAGTTAAGAGCGCCAGCAGCTCCGCAGAGGAACTGGCTTTTGTTTCCCAGCATTCACATGATGGCTCACAACTTTCTCAAACTGCAGTTTCAGAGGATCTAACACACTCTTCTGGCACCAGGCACATGTTTGGTACACATACAAAATAAAATTTGAAAGAGAGGGGTAGGGAGAATCTACTGAAAGGCTGAGTTTAAACCTTTGCGGTATAAACAAGGTCAGATGGCTGCCCCCTCTAGGGCACACTGGAAGTTGAACCATGACCTGCATGGAACCGCTGGGTCCCAACTGCCCTTTCCTAAGGTCTCTCTGGTTCCCCTCTTTCCTCAAAATATTCACTATTTCTGGAACTGTGCATCTTGTTTTAAATAAAAACTTTAGAAATCCTACTACTGTTCGCTGATGGCACACAGCTTTAATCCCAGCACTCAGGAGGCAGAGGCACATGGATCTCTGTGAGTATGAGGCCAGCCTGGTCAACAGAGCGAGTTCCAGGACAGGCTCCAGAACTACACAAAGAAAGCCTCTCAAAAAACCAAGCTAAGCCGGGCGGTGGTGGCGCACGCCTTTAATCCCAGCACTCGGGAGGCAGAGGCAGGCGGATCTCTGTGAGTTCGAGGCCAGCCTGGTCTACAAGAGCTAGTTCCAGGATAGGCTCTAAAAAAGCTGCAGAGAAGCCCTGTCTCGAAAAACCAAAAAAAAAGAAAAAAGAAAAAAACCAAGCCAAACCAAACAAAAAACTTTATTAAAAAAACAAAAACAAAACAACTTTATAAATCCAACAAATCCCCTAGTTTTATCACTTTAGTAAGTTCAAAATGAAGATGACAGAAAATAAGGGAAGAATTTCTGTTTTAAATATTTACTTCTGTGTATGTATGCCACATACATGGGAGTACCTAATGTCAGAAAAGGGTGTCAAACCCCCAGGGATGGAGTTACAGACGGCTGTGAGCTGACGTGGTGCTGCGAACTGGGCCTCTGTAAGTATAGCAAGTGCTCTTCGTTGTTGAGCCATTCTTCAGTTCCAGGAAAGCACACTGATAAAACTGGGAACTTTTGCCCAAAACATGTTGATCTGGCATCCAGAAATAGTTTGATGTTTTTTAAGTTCCCTCAAATCTGTTAAAAGGTTGTGCGTTAAGTTCTTCCAAAGGACACAGGCTATAAGATAGACACAGCAATTTGCCACACAGAAATACCTTTTGCTTTCAAAGTTTTCAGAAACGACTGTGGCCTTCCAGAAGTGATTATTAGCTAGGAATGAAGCATGCTAAAGCAAGAGGACTGTGGCAAGTTTGAGACCAGCCTGAGCTACACAATGAATTCAAGATGAGCGTGAATCACACAGCAAGACTTTGTCTCCCAAAAATAAAAAAGGAAAGCAATTCAGGTATGATGGCACATACCTGTGATTTCAAGGCTAGCAGAATGAATACAGTGAATTCAAACAAGCATTAGCTAGCTACACACACAAAACAAACAAAAAACAAGTGATTATCAATTATGCAAACAGGAAGACGGAAAAAAAATACTAACTAAAAAAAGTTGAAGGGCTGATGCCTGGAGTCAACCTATATGTGTATTCATAAATTGGGGATGATAGTACATCCCTATAATGCCAATATCTAAGGAGGAAGGGGCAAGAGGATCAGGAATTCTAGGTCATTCTGGTTTATACAGAGCCGGAGGCCAGTCTGAGCTACATTAGACCTCGTCTCAAAAACAAAACAAGCTAGGCGTGGTGGTGCATGCCTTTAAATACCAGCATCGGTGTGTGTGTGTGTGTGTGTGTGTGTGTGTGTGTGTGTGTGTGTGTGTGTGTATGTGTAGCCAGGGGTATCAAGTAAAAGATCCTGCCTCAAAAGAAAACAAAAAACCTATTATAAGGACATTATGTCTTCAATTAAACATAAATCATCTTCACAGATATAGTAAGCAGGTTTGTTTTTGTGCTGGGACTAAAGATGTACACCATCACACCTGGCAACAGCATTAAGTTTATAAAACATGTTAAATAATAAACATTCAGCTCAGTATATAATTCTGTATATTTTGTAGAAAGAATTTACATTATAAATATTGATTACATGGTAAATATCTATTCTCATATTCAACTGAGAATACAAATATTTCACATAACTTGATGACTTCTCTATAAATCCTTTACAAGTCCACTAAATTCAAATAATCTCTTAATGCAAGAAATAATTTTATTTATAAATTATTATACTAGCTAATTTTATGTCAACCTTACATATGCTAGAGTTATCTGAAAGGAAGGAACCTCAATGGAGAAAATGCCTTCACAAGATCCTGGTGTAGGGCTCCTGGGCTGGTGGCCCTAAATTCTTTAAGAAAGCTGGCTGAGCAAAGGCCCTGAGGAGCAAGCCAGTAGGCAGCATCCCTCATACCTTCTGCATCAGTTCCTGCTCCAGGTCCCTGTCTTGCATGAATTTTGACCTCGCTGCTTTATACGGAGCTACCAGTAAAATAAATAAATCATTTCCTCTCCAAGTTGCTTTTAGTCATGGTGTTTCAACACATCAACAGTAACCCTAACTATTATACATACCAAGGGATATATACATAGGTATATCTTTGCATACTTACCTGCATGTATTCTGAAAGTTCAAAATAAGCCCGTCCAATTTGGCACAATACCCAACCAGTACTGTAGTGGTGAGAAGGTAGGTGGCTCAAAATATTTATAGCTTCTTTGCAGTTGTATGAACACAAAGCTAAATAACCTTTTCCCATTTCACGAAGAAGACTCATCAAACCTTCTAGGAGAAAAAAATACAATAAACAAAGGAGAAAAATACAACTTTGGTTTTCTAAAAAAGCTAACCACAGATTACTCCTTTAAAAAAAAGTTCCAGTATCTGAATGGCAAGATTGCTTGGTGGTTAAAGCATCTTGCCACCAAGCCTGATGACCCAAGTTTGATCCCTGGGACTCCAAACGATGCATGCTAAGAACTAACTCCTACAAACGGTCCTGTAACCTAACACACACACACTCTCAAATAAATGCAATAAAAAAAAAATTTAAGAGGGAAATGTAATCAAATTAAAAATGTTTTGGGGGGGGGCTCAGTTTTTAAGTGCATTTTGTGTCCAGTTCCGAACCTGTAGAAATATTTTATTTATATTTTAATAAATAAAGCTTGCCTGAAGTTCAGAGAATGAAATAGCTGCACCGATCAGCCTTACAGACCTGGCAATGGTGACAACACACCTTTAATCCCAGTAGCCCCCTAGTTTGCCACAGAAACTGGTGGTAGTGGTGCACGTCTTTAATCCCAGCCCTAGAGAGGAATACAAGATGGGAGGAGACAGCTCTCAGACACAGTCTCATTCTGAGATTCCTGGAGGCAGGATCGCTATTTTCAGACTGAGGTAGAGGTCAGAGCTAGTGACTGGCTGTTTTGCTTTTCTGACCTTCAGGTTGAACCCAATTTCTGTCTCTGGGTTTTTATCAGTCATGCTACAGTTCCCAGCATCCACCCAGCAGCTCACAATCATCTATAATTCCAGTTCCATGGGATTCACAACCTATTCTGGCTTCTGTGGGCATACATCCATGCACAGAAATACAAATTTAAAAACATAAAAATAAACAATAAAACATTTTTAATGCCAGTATTTATCTAAAAACAAGGAAGGCGTGAAGAAACTTAGCTAAAATAAGTGTATAATAAAGTAAAAAAAAGCACAAGGACTACAGAAAGCATTTATAACAGACCTGCGGCTGCCTTTTGTAGGTTAAACGCCTGGATCTGAGGTGTGATTGTGGATATTTTCCCTTCTGAAATGATAGAAGAGTCCAACTTTGTAATTTCCAGACTGTCATTTATGCTGGGTTGGGTTATTCCTCCTTTATTAGTTTTACTTTTTGTTTTTCTGTTTGGGATTTTAGGTGGAAACTTCATTTTTAACTTTTTGCTATTCTCCTGTAAAAAGGGATAAATTGTCATGCTTATCACACTCATTATTTTAGATTTTTTCATTGACATTTTCTCGAGTACTACACATATGAGAATTGCGTAATCCTCATTAGTCTTTTTGTTTAACCTGAAATTTTAAAAACAAGTTTTCAAAAACTATTTTTTGTTTGTTTTGAAACAGGTTCTTACTTTTTGGCTCATGCTGACCTGGAACTTGAAGCAATCCTGTTTTAGCCTCCCAAGTATTGAAATCACAGGAATGAGCAGCCCTGATAGTCATTTGATTTTAAATACAATAAGTTAATAATAACTGAACACAGTCTGCACTAAGGGTAGCTCTTTTCTAAAAGTGTATCATAATCTCATTCACTATTTAAAAATTGGAAAATGCAATACTAATTACATCAAAGCACTATAACCAATGGCAAAAACCACTGTATATATCATGTCAAAAGTAAATTATTAATGTCAGTCAGCAGATCAAGAAATAAAACATTCCCTCATCTTTTGCTTTTAACCTTTAAAATAACATGATTGAATTTCCACTCCTTCTTTCCTCAGTGATAACATGTAAACCAGAGACCCCATGAAAATTTCCTAGTACTTAATGAATTCTTTTGCATGTGTATAGAGTTTTGTGTCATTTTATCAAACAAAGGCATTAGTGCAACTAACCACAACAGTTATGATACAGGATTATTCTTTCAGAACAAACCCATTTGTACTACATTTGAATAGCTGCATCTTCCCTCCAGCCTTATTTCCCGATAAGCCACTGACATTTTTATTATAAATTGGTCATTTCAAGAATGACACATTTACCCAAGGACTAAGGAGAGTCACAAAAATTATACCTAGTTCACCAAATAATAAATTATTTAGTTCAGCATGGTGTTGCATCCCTATAATCCTAGCACCCTAGAAGTTAAAGCAGGAGGAGAGCAATTTCCAGACCAGCCTGAGCTATATAATTTTAAACAAAATTAAAAACAAAAGTCTTTCCTTGTTTGAGATGGGGTCAGCGATGCACAGAAATCTTAGCGCAGGAAGCAGTGACTGTGACCTTTACCTTGGTTGTAGAGCTGTCACTAGTGAAAAGGCGGGAACTTCTCCGAGGCAATGCGTTTGGGGGAGATGTAATGGTGGGGCTCAATACCTGAGGTGTTGTACTAAAACAAACAAAACCGACATTTTAAAACATTTACTCAGCTTATGATCATTAGCTATTGTCACAATTCTACTTTAAGAGTACTTGATACTCTCCAAAAGGATCCAAGCTTTGTTCCTAATGCCCACTCTGTATGACTCACAGCTGCCAGTTAAGTCTTGTTCCAGGGGATGCTATAATCTCCTTTGGCCTGAGTGCATAGCATGTACCAGTATGCACAGGACAACCCCCCAACCCAATTAAGTTATTATAGAGTGGGAGTACAGTAACAATCTTCACTAACTGAAATTAGACATTTTTACTTAAAACAATCTAAAAAATAACTTCTGAGTGAATAAACAACAAATACATCTACAAAAAATTGGGGCACCCACTGGCATGTACAAAATGTTAAGTAAAAGGAAAAGTTGGGCATGAATAATTTTAATGTCTAGTATTTGCTAGTAAACAAATGTCACTAGAATAAATCAAAGGTTTCTTTTACTTAGCTAAAAAGAGTATGATCATCACTTTATACAGGTCTACTTGAAAGGGAAACTATAAGACAAAAGAATTCTACTTTGAACTGAATGGTGGTCCTCAAAAGAACACAAAGAGCTCTATCTGTTGAGCCATCTGTCTGACCCCCCCCCCCCACACACACACAAGGTCTTACTTGTTGTATTCTCTGGTTGGCCTAGAACTCTCTATGTATATCAATAAGACCTTGAATTCACAGAAATCTGCCTATCTCTTGCTCAGCTAAAAATGAATTCCCCCCTTTAAAGATTTGGTTTATTTTATTTTCTTTGACACAGAATCTAACTATGCAACTCTGGTTGTTCTGGAATTCACTATGTAGAGCAGGCTGGCCTCACACTCAGCCTCTCAAGTGTTGTGAATAAAGACATGTATTTCTACACCCAGCTACTTTTTATATCATGCATACACACCAGTGCCTGCATGTACACATGCACCAGGGGTATGCACGGCTAGAAGAGGGCAGCACATTCCCTAAAACTGGAGTCACAGGCAGTTGTAAACCACCCAAATAGGTGGTGGGAAGTGAAGCTAGGTTCTCTGCAACAACACCAAGCTCTTAACTGCTGGGCTGGAGATGGTCCTAGGTTAAGAGAACTGATTGCTCTTTCAGGGGCCCTGAGTTCAATTCCCAGCAGTCACATGGTGGCTCACAGACATTGATAACTGGTGCCCTCTTCTGGCATTCAGGCACATATGCAGGCAGAACATAATCTTTAAAAAAATTCTTTTCTTTGAATTCAATTATAACTTAGTTAGGCAGGGTATAATAATGCTGATAATCTCTATAATAAAGGAAGCTGAGACAGGTTTTTAATTCAAGGCCAGTCTGGGCTACAGAATGAGACCCTGTCTCAAAAAAAAAAAAAAAAAAAAAAAAAAAAAAAAAAAAAAAAAAAAAAAAAAAAAAAAAGAGCAAACAAACAAACTTAAAAGCTAAAATGAGCCGGGCGGTGGTGGCGCACGCCTTTAATCCCAGCACTCGGGAGGCAGAGGCAGGCGGATCTCTGTGAGTTCGAGGCCAGCCTGGTCTACAAGAGCTAGTTCCAGGACAGGCTCTAAAAAGGCTGCAGAGAAACCCTGTCTCAAAAAAAGAAAAAAAAAAAAAGCTAAAATGATCTAATTAAGACTGAGTAAGGGTATAGTGAGATCTGTTTCAAAGAGCAACAAAAAGAGTAGGCAAGCCGGGCGGTGGTGGCGCACGCCTTTAATCCCAGCACTCGGGAGGCAGAGGCAGGCGGATCTCTGTGAGTTCGAGACCAGCCTGGTCTACAAGAGCTAGCTCCAGGACAGGCTCTAAAGCTGCAGAGAAACCCTGTCTCAAAAAACCAAAAGAGTAGGCAACAGGTGTGAGGACACAACTCCTTAGCATTGCACAAAGCCCTGGGTTTGGCCTCTAGCATCACATAAACTTGATATACTGCTAAAGGGCTTGTAATCCTAGCACCCTGGAGGTGCAGGCAGGTGAGCAATTAGTTTAAGGTTATTTTCAGATATACAGCAAGTCTGCAACCATTCTAGGATACATGAGACCCTGTATAAAATGGGGGAGGGGAGACAGACAGCTTACGGACTAAGTAAATCTAAACACTTCATAATTTATGGGTAATTATTATTGGTTGTTCATCTTGGTTTCCAAATATTCTTGGCAAAAGCAACATAAGAGACAAAGGGTTAAGAAGAAGAGAGTTACGCTGAGTTCTTTCTCTCTGGTTCTGACCAGAGCCCAGATCATAAAATGGTGCCATCCATACTCAGGTAGAGTCTTTCCACCTCAACTAACCCTATTTGGAAAACCTCTCAGACATGCCCACAGGCCAGCCAACCTGATCTAGACAATCCCTCACCAACAGACCCTTCCTTGGTGATTCCAGACCCTGCCACAACTTAAGGAATTAAATCAACCCTCATATCACCTGTCTTGGTCAGAAAGTTCTAAAAATAAGAAACCAATTAGTAAGTAAAACCTGTTTAGAGCTACCTTTAATCCATCCTAGACACAGTTCAGTGAAGGAAAATTTACCTAGTAGTAAATTTTACCTAGTAGGAAAATTTGGGGGGGAATCAACCCACTCTTTTAAAAGCTTTATTTATTACCTACTATATATATATATAATTTATTTAAATTTATTTATTTTTTATTTCATGTTTGTGTGTTTGCCTTTATAAGTTTATGTGCACCACATGCATGTAGTAGCCTGCAGAGGCCAGAAGAGGGCATCAGATGCACTGAAGTTGGAGCCCACCATGTGGGAACCAAACCCCAGTCCTCTGCAAGAGCAGCTAACATTCCTAACCACTGAGCCATCTCTCCAGGAACAACTCTCGTTTATAGTACAATAAGAAATCAACGTGATTACTCATAAAAAAAGAATTATGACAAGAAGTAGAAAGGAATAATTTTATAATGCAGGGTAGTTTATAGGGAGGACAAATCTAGGAACAGTTTTAAGACTGACTTAGAAGACTGCATAAGGGTGTCACAATTCTCCATCAAAGAAAAAGAAAGCTACGGCAGTTTTTTTTAGACTAGAGGTTAGGACAGAAACTTTTCTATGTTTTTGTTAAGGTTCTGCTGGTTCTAAAGACTCACTTGATGTAAGTGGAGATTTCCCCCAAAGTCCAAGGAATCAGAAAATATATATTTATTTCATATAATGTGAACAGTGTCTGAATTTTAAGTTTGTTTTTGGTTAACTCGGAACCTGACAATAAAAGGTGCTTGGCATATGTGATCATATGTCAATTACAATAACATTTATTTTTTTTTTGAAAAAATATTTTATGTGTATTGGTCAGAAGGCATTAGTTCCTCTGGTAGTAGTGTTATAGAAGGTTGTGAGTCACCATGTGGGTGCTGGGAGACAAACCTCGTTCCTTTGAAAGAGCAGTCATCTATCCAGTCCCAACATTAAAAGAAAAAAGGTATAACTAGCATCACTGTTTTAAAGTTTTAAAATATGATCGGGAGGGGGAAGCGGAAGAGATGGCTCCAGTATAACTCCAGTTCCAGGGGATCAATGCCCTCCTCTGGCCTTCTCAGGCACCAGGCATGTACATAGTGCACAGGCATACACACAGCTGAAATATCCATACACATAAAATAAAATGTCCTGGGAGTTACCAACAAATACCTTGGGAAATTCACACAAATGAATCTTAGAGGGTAATTTACGTAAAGAAAATGGTGGGGCTGGCCATGCTGGGAAATCCTTCATATGCATGGTAACAAAATAATTTCAAGGGGCTGGAGAGATGGTTCAGTGGTTAAGAGCACAGACTGCTCTCTAGAGGACCCAGGTTCAATTTCCAACACCTCATGGCAGCTCATAACTTTCTATAACTCCATTTCCAGGAGACCCAACACTCATGGCAAAAATAACAATGCACATAAAATTAAAATATATACATACAGCACCAGACAGTGGTGGTGTACGCCTTGAATCCCAGCACTAGGAAGATAGAGGCAGGTGGATCTCTGTGAGTTCAAGGCCAATCTGGTCTATAGAGTAAGAACTAGTATAGGCCCCAAAGCTACAGAGAAATCCTATCTTGAAAAACCAAAACCAAACCAAAAAACATATAGTTAATATAAATAAATAATAAATATAAGGATGCACACACACATTCCCACCCTAAGTGTGTAAGCAGAGGTTAGAAAAGGGCCTCAGACAGCCTCCTCTATGGTTCTTTACCTTATTTTCATAAATCAGTCCTGCACTGAACCAGAAGCTAATTTTTCTGCTAGGCTGGCTGGCAGTGAGCTCTCTGGATCCTCCTGCCTCTCTCTCTTAGTGCTGGTCATGCCCAGGTACTCATGTCTCACAAGCAAGCACTCAGGACTGCGCTACCTCTCCAGTCATCCACCTTACTTTTTAAAGACAGTCTCTACTAAACCTGAAGTTCACAGTTTTGGTTTGGCTGACTGACAGGAGAGGTTCCAGGACCTGCCTGTCTCTACCCAACATTAGGGTTACAAGCGCATGCATGCGGACACCCAACTTCTATGTGGTGCCGGGAATCAATTTGAACCCAGGCCCCTTTGCTTTCACAGTAAGAACCTGTGTCTGCTGCGCTATCTCCTCAGCTGCGCCCCACTCAGTAAAATCTCCTTTAAAAACAATGACATCTAGGTACTGTGATACGCGCTTATCATTCCAGCTACTTGGAAGGCTGAGGTAAGATGATTACTTGAGCCTAGTGAGGCTAGCCTAGAAAACAGAAAGACTTCCAGAGAGGAAACTGCGGTCAGAATGTGAAATAAATAAATATTAAAAAAAAAGATGAAACAGCTTTTTTTTTCTGATATGCAGAAGAGGAAAAATTCATTATTGTGACACATTACAGGGGATGAGATGACTTTTTTAATGTTTAAACAATGATATATATATATATATATATAAAATGTTTAAACAATGATACACACACAAAACAGTTATAATATTCCCTGAGAGCATCAAAATGTACTTTGTAAGGGTTCACCATACAAAGGCACATTTGATACATTAAAATATACACCATAAAGGTGTCTTTGAAAAGAGAAAACTACTAAGAAATGCTTGGTTGTTAATATGGCAGTAGTCAATTGAGTTTCTCTTAATGCCCAGAACCCATCTGTGACTGGTTATCTGGAAAATGGGGTCTCCACAGCTGTAATCAAGTGAAGATGAGGTCATAAAGGTGGGTATTGACCCATCCAGTATGATTGATGTCCTTACAGGAAGGGAAATCTAGATACAGACATGGCCTTGTCAAGACAAAGGAAGACATGAACTATGCTGTCACGATCCAAGGATGGTCTGAGTAAGGAAAGATCCTCCCTATAGACTTTGGAGGGGAAATGTTCCTCCCAATACCTGATTTCAAACTTACACGTTTTAAAGCTGGAGAGATTGTTAGCAACATGGGAAGCAGGAAAAAGAAAAGGAAAAAGGAAGAGAATAAATTTGGTTTAAGATACCCAGTTTGAGAAACAGAGTGAGTAACACCTGGTCAAAATGCTTTAGATGACAAGTATTTCAGATTTCAGCTAGTTTGGATTTTGAAATATTTGTATAAAAATCCTTACTAGTTAAGCATTCCTGATTCAAAATGATAATATCTGAACTACTCCAAAATCTGAAGCCTTTTATGTAACACTGGTGTTCAAGGTCTTGTATTTTAGAGAAGTTTGGATTCTCAGATCAGGGCTTCACTACTGGACTCAGGAGGCTGAGGCAGGAGGTCTGCTGCCAGTTTGAAGCCAGTGTGGGATTCACCGTGAGTTTCTGACCATCTAGGGTCACATATCAAAAAACAAAAAGGGAAAAACCAAACAACAAGCAAAAGCCAGTAAAAACTGCCTGCCCTACAAAATAAAAAAACCCAAATCCCACCACTCAAATAATTCTTATAACAGGAACCCTGGCAACCGCAGTCTGCAAGTTGGTACTCCTGATTATAAGCACCACTCTAACGTTACAGGGATAGTGATTTCTTTTAGATAGTCAAGACTGTAATCAGTGACAGTCTAAAGTTTGACTTTATGACCCATGTACTGAAATAAATAATGGGAGGAGAATAAAATCTGATTTGCCATGCGTGGTGGCAGACATCTTTACCCAGAACTTGGGAGGCAGAGGTAGCCAGATCTCAGCCTGGTCTACATACTGAATTCCAGGACAGCCAAGGAGTAAAGAATATAGAGACTCTGTCTTAAAAACAAAACAAGCAAAACTTTAAAGAAATAGACACCATAATAAATACCTTGTTTGTGGGCCAGAACTTTGCGTTTGTGCGACAAGAATTGGAGTGACCTCTCGACTATTTCCACTCTGTGAGAAGACAGACTTCGTTCCAGTTTGACCCATTCTGGCAACAGACTGTAAAACACAAAAAGTCTAAGGTTTGTGATTATAGATTGCACTGTAAGCGACAAAAGACTATGATATATTCCTATCTGCATCTTCTCAATGAAAACAGCTCAGGATATGTGTCATCTTAAAACAATCACTACTATCACTACATTGTGTTAAAAGACAGCTATTTGTCTTAATATTTATATATAGCAAATTAATTCCTAAAGAAAATGATACAACAAGATTTATACTTTTCCTTTTGTATTTAGTAACAGAGTTAAATAGGAGTCTGAGGAGATAGACACTGCTCTTTTGCTTCACCGTTTCTTTCTAGCTTCTCTAATGCTTCACTTACTGATTTCTGCTTGCTTGGAAGGGGAAGAAAAAGGTCTCTGCTTTGTCTGACATTAATTGTGCAATGTGATAGAAACAAATCTTAACATAGTTAAAAAATGAACTAGATGCATGTGTCTGATGTATCTGGAATGCTGTGACAATAACATTCTTTTATAGTTTGGTAACTCTAAGGAAAGAATAATTATATAAAGTTGGATTCTCTCTGAAATAGAGACTGGAATTTTAAGTAAGTTTCTTTACCCAAACTACATTTTACACAGAAAATACCTTTTTTGTAGGGGCTCCGGTGGATGGCACGTCAATTACAGAAGGTGTGTTAGTGTAGTTTTGTAAATAGGATCCATCTCCAGGACTTGGGGTTTCTAATGGCAAAATCCCAAAACTGAGAAGAGGTTGAAATCAAGGTGTCAAAAAGTCATCAAGGCATATATAAAGCAGCAGTATACTTAAATTAGAAGGTCTAAAAGGAAGAGAATGGCAAATCAGTCTTGGGGCAGTGAGGATCTGAGGGGCAGATTTAAAAATGAGCTGTGAATGTAGAGTACCCCACCCACCAGAACTCAAAAAGGACAAGGACCTAACTGAACAATAGCTACTGATCTTAGAAATGGACTGCCTTTATGAAAGCCAAGATCCAAACGACAAAAATAAATTCCAATTCTTGGAACAATGGAGACAATGTCCTAGAAATTACTGGTAATTACCTAATAACTATCAATATAGTTATCCGCTGGTCTCTGTAGATGCTGTAATCATTCTCCTAGTCATGCTATTTCAATACCTCCTGGCCTTGAGACTCATCTATAGTCTATTCTTTTGTGAGTTTTGTTTCATAGTTCTCAATATGTAGCCTTTGTGACAGGCTACTGTATAAATACATATACCATATAGTTAATAATTTTGACAACATATTTTAAAATGATAGGTGTCAATCTTCTTCTAAGTTTTAGAAAAAATGAACTGATAACATTGCCATAACTATATCATAAACAATATTTCAATTTTTACTGCTATCTGCAGATGCACAGCCATAAATAGTATCTTTCAATACATATACTAATTGGGTCATATTTTAAACACCTTTTACCTCTGCTTTATTTTGAGAAAGGTCATTATATGCCATAGGCTTCTAAGTTGTAGCTGAAGAAAACTCTGAACTTCTGATTTTCCTGCTTCCACCTCCCAAGTACTAACTAGGATTACATGGCATTGAAGCCTTGTCCACTTACACAGTGAGGATCAAACCCAAAGCTTTGTGTCCACTATACAAGCAATCTACCAACTGAGCTATAATATCAGCCCTCATATTTAATTAAAAAATTTTATATATGTATTTCTTCAGAATGCCACTTTCTCACACTGATTTTAGGTAAAATGCTGTTTATATTAACTTGCATTATAATTCAAAGATTATTTATATTAGAATACATTTTAAAATATCTTGTGTGACTTACCTCGGGGTTAATGGGCTAAGAGCAGTTGGTCCTCCTAATAAACTTCGACCAGTTTTTGGTTTATTTTGAACCTGTTTAGATAATATGGAAGTACCCGTTCCAAGGGGGACGTTATCTGGTGAAATTACAGCTGAATCAATGTAAGACATGGAGGAATCTGTATTCAAGGAGTATTTTGAATTGGAAGATTCTAAGTTCAGTCTGTTTAATTCCTGAAACAGAAATTTTCACCCATGTCATTTATGATGCGCTGTTCAGTTCTCATCATTCTGCTGGGTTTCAGAATATTCTGAACATGAGAAGGATACACTTACGATTGTGTCCTGGGGTGTTTCTGTAAGGACTGTCTCAGGCTGTCTGTGAGATAAACTGTGGTTAGATACTAGAGTTGTACAAGTGTTGGGCAAACAGCTGCTAAAATTCTGTATAGATGTTAATTTAAATGTTTGGTCAGGATCTGGCTTTTCACCTGTGAAGACCAAGAGACAAAAACAAAACAACAACAACAAAGAAAAAAAAAACAAAAATTTGCCTCTGAGGTATAATCTCTTTTCAAGTATGCATAATTAGACAGAAATAAAGCCTTATTTAGAGTTTCAAGATTCTCCTGTCCATTTAAGTTAATCAATCTTACCCCTCCAAAGCACAAACATTAATTTATTGTGGAAGTTAACCCTTAAAGATGTAAATTTGGAAAATAAATTACAAGTTTTAAATATCATAAATCAGAGCCAGTAAGATGGCTTAGAGGCTAAATTAAAGGTCGGGTGTCCAACCTGAAACCCAAGTGAAATCCCTAAGACATACATGATGAGAAATCTGACCCCTGAAGATGTCATACGTGCTATGTGGCACATGCACCCAATTCACATATACACACCACATGCAGAAATTTTGTTATTTTTTTCCTTATAAAGAAAGTGACTTTGTCTAGTATTATATGCAAAGCATCATATATTCTGGAGGATACATACATTGAAGGTAGGCTGGACAGAGAAAAGATGAATGATTCTAAGGAAGGGCTGCTTTCTGAGACAGGGTTTCCTGCAAGTGAGCTGGTCGCACAGTGTAGCTGAAGCTGTCCTTAAACTTAGATGTGTTTCCATCTCTGGATCTCTAATATTGGGATTACAGACATATGCTATCACTCTGGGATTTAACCTATTATTTTTGATTTAATGACCCTTATCTTGCAAAATACTTTCTTGTAGCTAAACAATACAAGTTTTCAAATAAAAAAAATTGGTAGGAAAACATTGCTTGAAAAGAGAGAAAAAAAAAAAAGGAAAGAGGAAAGTGGAATCCTGCCTCCATCTCATAAGCTTACCTATTTCACATAACGATTCAAAGGGAGACCAGAGAAAAGGATTTAAACTAAGGCTCTTTTGGTAACATTCTGATCCTTTGGCAAGCCGATCTGTTTTGCTGTGGAGAGAAACAACAAATTAAACAAACAATAAACCCCAAAGCTTTTCTTATAATTTTTGATATAAAAATCAGATCACTCTTATATAAGTTCTTACAGCATTCCTTTCAAGGCTTCCCTAAATTTTTAATTTCTCCTGCTCTCTGAGATTATGTCATGTAGCTCCAATTAGTCTCAAATTCAATCTTCCAATCTTCCTGTCTCAGATGACAGGGTTCTATTACTGTGCTCTGTTCTCATTGCATTCTCAGACTTTTAATTTGTTGACAGATAAAAGACAAGACCAGGTATGGCGAAACATACAGGCTTCTAATCCCAGCACTTGGAGGCAGAGTTAGGAGGATCTTTATGAGTTTAAGACAGTCTGGTCTACTAGTGAATTCCAGGCCAGTCAAGGGCTACACAGTGACCGACAAGAAATATAGAAAAGAGACAGCCAATGCTTCAATTTTTTTACTTGTTTATATATAATATTCCAAAGGTAGTTTTGAAAGCAATTTACATGATTTGAATATAAAAATTTAAATGATCAGATTTCATTTGTGTGTTTTCAAGACAGGGTTTCTCTTTGTAGCACTGGATATCCTGGAACTTGCTCTGTGGAGACAAATTTTATGTATGTATGTATGTATGTATGTATGTATGTATGTATGTATGTATTTTCATAGCCCTGATTGTCCTGTAACTCACTTTGTAGAGCTAAACCAGGCTGGGCTTAACTCACAGAGGTCCGCCCACCTGCCTCCCAAGTCCTGAAATTAGAGGTGAGTGCCATGTAATGAAGAGGAAGACTGATGCTAATCAGGTATAGAAAAAATTAGTGTTGAAGGGAACCAATTATACCCTGATCACTCTGGGAAGTAGAGTGGCCCGACTGCATCTTAACCTTTTAAAATGGAGAAAAGAAGGGGTCAGTAGGTAAGATTCCTTTCAGTTTAAAAAATAAACAAGACACATAAGCAAAACAAACAAACAAAAAACACACAAAAACAAAACAAAACTCTAGTTGGTTCAAGGGTCAAATCCTTACTATCTACTGGGTAAAGGGAGGGGAGTAATGGGGGCTGGAAGATCAAGCTACAGCAATTCTAACTTTTGTTTTTGGAGACAGGATCTCCTATAGACAAAGCTGGCCTTAAATTCTATATAGCTGATGATGATCTTGATGCCTGATCCTCAAGCCTCTACCTCCCAAATACTGGGAGGCGACAGGCATGCACCACTACACCCAGCTTTACTCAAAAACCCTAAGGTTTTAAAAAGACCAAATGGTATGAAACCAAAATTTTCAAAGGAACCTCTTCAAGCAATGGTTATTCAACCTGCGGGTCACAACCTCTTTGGGGTTGAACTACCCTTTCACAGAGGTAGTCTAAGAACATCGGAAAATAGACATTTACATTATGATTAATAATAGCAGCAAAATTACAGCCATGAAGTAGCAACGAATGATTTTATGGTTGGGGGATGAGGGTCACAGCATTAGGAAGGTTGAGAGCCACTGTCCTTAAGTAAAACTACGGGATAAAATACATTGTTTAACGTGCAGATTATCAGTCTAACACCAGAGAAGCTTGAAGAACTCTTTGGAGAAGTCTCACTTCTAAGTTTTCAAGTGAGCACATAACAGCATAAATTTAAGAAGATAAGAATGCGGGCTAGGGGTGGGGTGGGGACTCAAGGTAAAAGAGTTACTTAGCCCAGCACTGAGAGGAAAAGGAAGTGTTGTTCATAAAAACAATAAACATGGACAAAGACAGGAAGAACATGAGGCAGAAAAATCATACCTAATACTATTCAGATGAAACAAAGCAAAAATAATTGTCACAAGACTGACTAAATCACCTATCAGAATATAGAAATAACTTAAAAATAAGAAATGAAGAAAAGGCACATAAAGGCCATTTTCTGAAATCAATAAAGTTAAAAGTAGCAAATTAACCCATGGATATTTTCAACATAAGCTTAAGAAAACAAAAACACAGGGGCTGTGGAGTTGGCTCCGGGTATAAGAATGCTCACTGAACAAGCACAAGGACCTGAGTTCAAATCCTCAGTACTCATGTTTAAAAGCTGGGTATGACCATAAGTGAGTCTGTAACCCCAGTGTTGGGTATGGTGACTGCCAGAATGAGTTTTCGGCAGGGAAAGAAACCCTGATTCACAGAAGTAAGGTAGAGTGATGTAGCAGTATAACTAATGTCCTCCTCCGGCCTCAGTGCACACATGTTGGAAACACAGAATAAATAAGTTATTTTTAAAAATGTTAAAGGAAAGAGCCAGAGAGACCTCAATATCTGAAGGCTGACTTAAGCTTCTGTGACTATCCATCCCTTCTACACTTGTTTTCAGCAATTCTAAAGTAAGAATACTTTTCTATGTAACCTAATCATATTTAAAGAATATTTCTGCTTCCCTTAAGACTTTTACTTTTTTCAACCCTCACTCATAACTCATAATAATCAGTCCCTTCAGTTTATTGCCCTCAAACATCTTCTTTCCTTGAGAAGCCACCTTATGGAAAGAAAGGAGTTTTTTGCTACCAAGTCTCTTCTATTGTACATTTTACTCCCTTCCTTCCCACTCGGGGCCAAGGATGGAACCCAAGGCCTGTCGCACTGTGCTGGGCAAGGACTCTGCCACTGAGCCTTTTATTCTACTTAACCAGCAGAACCAGTAGGTTCTCACTTGAACAAAATCTTGCCTACTTTTTAATCAATTTCCATCTATTATTTTCTTCCTTCTCCATTACAAACAGGGTGGGGACTATGAGCTTAATACTCCCAGGACTAAACACTTCTCGTGTTTAGCTGTAAAGAGAAAATGACCTCAACTTTCTTTGAATGGATGACAAAAATAATCATAGTTGCATGGTAATACCCAACTTCATTTTTAAGTAAATGAAGATATTATCTTTCCTTATTCCAGTTCTTAAGTGTTATGAACGACTTGATGTAACACTTTTACACCTGAAAATAACCCCCATATTTAACAAAATCATTTATTCTGCAAAAAAGTCATTTCAAGCTTTTTTCCGAGACAAAAGTCTCACTGCGTAGCTCAGGGTGGCCCAGAAGTCACAACACAGACCAGGCTGGCCTTGAATTCTTAGATATTAGATTAGATTGCTTCTACCTCCCAAGTGCTGGGAGTAAAGGTACTTGCCACCACTGACTGGCCATTTTTTTTTTTTTTTGTGGTGGGAGTAGGCTTTAATCACTTCTCTCATAATTGTAACAGATAGTATTTATTACATGCAAAATACTCCATGGGCAGTTACGAATATTTTCTATTAATCTACTCAACTTCTAAAGTACTTTTTAAAAACTGAGGGAGACTCATGTTACTATTATATAATGATAATTCTAAGTTCATGCAAGCTAAAAATTCACTTCAAAGATTACTATATATTGATAGAAAACTTAGTCTATTACCAAAAACCTGCCTTTAAGTCTAGAAAGAGTAGAAAGTCTAGAAAGGAATAGTAGTAATATTTAATATCAAGAAAACAAAATTTCCTCGCTTTTTTTCAGTGAATCAAACATACAGATGCACTCTCTTTACCTAAGATAAGAGCTTGTAAGAGTTTTTGAGGCTTCATGGAGAGCAAAATGAGATCAGCATTGCTACTATTTAACAGACTTAATGAGGTCACGATGAGAAAAGGTCAGGAACTACATGCACATGCACGAGACCCTGTCTGGTGATCCGAATCACTCTCACTTACCAATACACATGCCCCAACAATGAAAGAGTAAAGCAGGCTGAATCACCAAACTCACTGACAATATCTTCATGGCTTTTTTGCTTATTAAACACTCCACCAGATAAGATTTGTTCCCCTTCTGCAAGCCTTTAAAATATAAATTAATTTTAATATTAATATAAAAGCTCTTCATAAAGATATCTTTCATTATTATTGTGAGTCTAATGACAAATATAGTGAAAAGTTAACAGTATTTTTAGAATAGTGGCAATCATGTACTTAGAATCATTGAGAAGCTAGAAATTTATGACCTTAAATTTTCAGTCCTGGGCTGGAGAGATGGCTCAGAGGTTAAGAGCATTGCCTGCTCTTCCAAAGGTCCTGAATTTAATTCCCAGCAACCACATGGTGGCTCACAACCATCTGTAATGAGGTCTGGTGCCCTCTTCTGGCCTGAAGGCATACAAGTAGACAGAATACTGTATATATAATAAATAAATGAATATTAAAATAATTTCAGTCCTGTCTTTAAAATCAGAACTCATTAAAATTCAATTTCTATATGGACAAATCTAGTCTGAGCAGCAAATGTATTACTATATTAAAACAAACATTGTTTGCATGCTTGCATGAAGCCTGGGGTTAGAGATCCCTAGCACCAGAAAAGAATTATCACCATTATAATGAAATCTCCCACGGTCAAATTAATGCCATTATCAATGTTGTAAACATTTCAATTGTTACTCAAAAGAAAGGAATGGAAGTCAGGAGTTTATTAGAAGAATTTTATCTAAAATTCAATAGACATATAACAAAACTAGCTGAAGAAAAAATAATACTTACTTGCTGAGGTCAACACAACATTTTGCAAGCAGGTATTTACACTGTGGGGTGGTACAACTGTGTCCTTTCAAGAGTCTATATGCTTTATATGCCTTTCCTGAGCGGTAGTAACAGGTTGCCAATAAAAACAAGGCTTCTTCTGAATGTACTAAGACATTAAAAAGAAAGAAGATAAATTAGCTACTAATCAGCATATTACATAGTAGTTACTCAATAAACAAATTTAGCAAAAATGAAATTAAGCCTGTCACGTAATTAAAAACAATTATTAATTCAAATCTGAGATATGGAGAAATCAATTCTTGACAGAAAAGTTAAAGTTGGTGGCCCACATCTGTCTGTAATCTCAGCACTCAATGGGTTGAAGCAAATAAATCGCTTCAAGTTCTAGGCCAGTCAGGCTATACAGAGAAAATAGAAAACAACAACAACAACAACAACAAACAAACAAACAAAAAAACAGTCAGTTTGCTAGTTCCTGATCATCTCTCCACAAGAACCAGGTAGTAGATACAATGGAGCTAATGACATTTTCTGTAAACACAGAAGAAATGCAAACAAACACTCTTAGCCTTCATCAGACACCAGGAAAGCATCTTATTTTAGCTAATATTTTTCTAAACAGACCTCTTACAAAAAAAAAAAAAAGGTAAATTTTACTAGGAAGGGAAAAATAAACCTTATTACTAGAGTCAAAATATTTCTGTATTAAAAAAAACTTATTCCTCTCTAACACCAAATATTAAATTATAGTCAAGATAAAGCAAAGTTTGGGGTCTGGGAGATGGTGCAGTTGCTGCCAAGCCTGAGGGCCTGAATTAAATCGCTAGAACCCACAAAGAAGAAAAAGAACTTTCAATGAAGATACTTTCTGACTTCCAATACGTCACAGCATATGCCATCCCATTAAAAAAAAGTAAAAAAAGTTTCTGAAGAAAAAAAAAAATATCGGGCATTGTGGTGCACACCTTTAATCCCAGCTCATGGGAGGCAAAGGCAGGAGATCTCTGTGAGTTCAAGGCCAGCCTGGTCTACAGAAAGAGTTCCAGGACAGCCAGGACTGCTACACAGAGAAACCCTGTCTTGAAAAACAAACTAACCAACAAACAAAAAAAAGACAGGCATAGTGGCTCAGGACCAAAACCCAGAATTTGGGAGACTGAGAGTTGAGATTTGGCAGTTGAGAGTTCAAGGCCATCTTGGGAGGGAAAGCTTGACTCAAAACAAAAACAGCTAGGAGGTCTCAAGTCAGTAAAGTGCTCACATTCAAAATGCTAGGACCTAACTTCAATTCTTCGGATCCTAAAAAATGCTGGTACATGCTTGTAGTTCCAATACTGAGGAGGTAGAGGAAGAATTCTGGGGCTCACTGGCTAGACAGTCTAGCCTACTTGAAAAGCTTTAGGCCAGAAACAGACTGTTTAAAAAAAAAAGTGCAAAAATGCCAGGGAAACAACACCCAAGGTTGTCCTATGGCTTCTGCACACACACCCAAACACACAGGAACACACACAAACAAAACAGAGAGGAGTTAGAAAGGTAGCTAAGCAATTAAGAATATGCAGTGATTTTGGCAAAGACGGGGGTTCGGTTCCCAGCACACACATTTAGGGAGGCTCACAACTCTAACTCTAGGGGATTAATAATTAATAACTCTAGGGGATAATAAAATAAGAAAAAAATTAAAGACAATAAATTAATCTTGATAGTCATAAAAAGTGATGGAATTTCATTCATTTATGGTTCTATACAAATGAATAGATCACAAACCTTCTGCATACAGTCGCTCTGCGAGGAAAACTGCGTCTCGGTAAGCATAGTGGTTTAGTGCTTGCCATATAGCAGCCTGTGAACAGAGGGGAAAAGGCACGTAAATACATACAGTTTGTAAGTAACATTTGGCACACAGCCTTGAACATAATACTCAAGTTCTTATTTGTAATTTATGTTATTTTTGTTTGTGCATACATGTGTAGCGGGTGGACGTGTGTGTGTGTGTGTGTGTGTGTGTGTGTGTGTGTGTGTGGCACGGTGTAACAGGAGGTCAAAGGCTAACCTCTCTCGTGCCCTAGGAATCAAATCTGGTCATCTGGCTTGGCAGCAAGTCTGTTAACTTGCTGCAGCATCTTAGCAGCCCTGGTTATTTTTATTTATTTATTTATTTTACATGTGCGTGCAGGCGCTCACAGAGGTAGGGGATGACATAGATCCCTTGGAGGTGGTTATGAGACCACATACAGGTGCTAGGATTCCTGTGGGTCCTCTGTGAGAGCAGCAAGTGCTCTAGCCAAGTGAGCCATCTTCCTTGTCCACTTTTACCAATTTAAGTGATAAAACTGCAATAACCAGAGTAAATTCTAGTGTGCTAGAAAAGTTTCTCGCTGTATGACTTCTAAGATATCTACATTTACTCTCTCAATCCTTGCATGAACTTCCAATCTCCTACCTCTGTATATCCGTTTTCTTCCCCAGTAACTTATTCATCCCCAAAACCTAGTTTAAAATAATAATCCATAAAGATACCTTAGTCCATTCTTCCTTCTACCCCATTCCTTTTTTGAGATAGATTTTAAATTTTTAATAATATGGTAGAAAAAAAAGCTTCAAAAAATTTTTTTAAAATAGGGAGCTGGAAAGAGAGTGAGTTCCAGGCTTTCTCGCTCTATATGTATATACGTATGTACATGTTTAAATGCATCATATTTCTCTGTCAGCAATTAAATACAATTATTCCAAAATACTTTCATACAAATCAATTCAATAATGCTCAATTTCATGAAAAGGAATATTTACAATACTGAATATCAGACCACACTAAAGAGATTCATTAGGGCCAGAGCAGTGGTTCTCAACCTGTGGGTTGAAGTAGTTATGAAGTAGCAAGGAAATAAGTTTATGGTTGGTGGTCACCACAGCATGGGGAACTGTAAAGGGTCACAGCACTATAAAGGGTGAGAACCACTTCGATAGAGGGCTTTCTACTGCTTGGGAAATAAAGATGGGATGAGGAAAAAAAATCATAAGGCCACTAAGCAAAAACAGGATCTGCTAAAATGGTTTGTTGGATTACTCTAGGATTCTGCAACCACTAAAGCCATTTTAAAAAGTACCAAACATATGCTGTGCAGAACATCTAGAACCCTCATAAAATGTTCCACCATATTTGCTGCTAATTTACCAACATGCTATTAGGCAAGGACTCTATTCCTTCTTATGTATGTCTGTAGTATATATCAACACACTATCTACTTAAGGGCACAACAGTAATAAATACTAGGTGTTCAAATATTTTCTGTTTTTAATTTTTTTATTTGCAGATTCTGGCAAGATTTACTACTGCTCATCTTTAGCCACTCTTCCCTCTACCCCTCCTTTTATTAAGACAAGGTCTCACTACGCAGCCCTGCCTGGCCTTGAACTCACTATATAGACTAGGCTGCTCTCAAACTGATAGCATAACCTGAATCTGCCTCTGCCTGGGATTATAGGTGTGCACTTACCACGTGAGCCATCTTTCTAGCTCAGAATTACTAATTTAAGTGTTAAAACTGCAACACCCATAGTAAATTCCACATTGCACTAAGTATGACTTCCACTTCTCCCCCCGCCCCTCCCCCCCCCCGGTTTTTTCGAGACAGGGTTTCTCTGTGGCTTTGGAGCCTGTCCTGGAGCTAGCTCTTGTAGACCAGGCTGGCCTCGAACTCATAGAGATCCGCCTGCCTCTGCCTCCCCGAGTGCTGGGATTAAAGGCGTGCGCCACCACTGCCCAGCTTACTTCCACTTCTTATATACATTCTTTTGAAAGTCTTTTGTGAAAACTACAGAGCTTCCCAGATAAAGGCATATATAATAAAAGTTGCATGTTTCGAAAACCTGGTGTATATCTGAGGTTTGTTATAATTTAAATATATACTGAAAGCTGCATACATTCTGAGACTCATAAATACTCTCGTCCTATAAGAAGCATTGATATAGCTGATAGGAACCTAGTGTGTGTGTGTGTGTGTGTGTGTGTGTGTGTGTGTGTAATAGACTCTCAATAAATATTTGTAGGATTGATTTAAATGTTTTTAGATTATTTATGTGCAAGGGGTTTTACTTGCATGTATATCTGTATACCACATGACCCAAGGAGGTCAGAACAGGGTGCTAGATCCCTTCAACTGGAGTTTTGGATGGACCAGGTCTTCTGCAAGAACAACTGCTCCTGTCCAGCCCTTTCTCTTTCATATTTTGAAGACTACTATATTATTAGCGTCTTAAAAAAAAATCACACAGGTGCTAAGAACAGGAAGGAAATGGCTTTTAATCATACAAAGTCACAGGTGTTGGCTAAGTATACAAGTGAATGATTGCACTAGTGCTTCAATCAAGTTCATTCCAGATCAGAAAGGTTTTAATTGGCTGGTTAGCGAATGTAATCATAATTTGCAGAACCAATCCTAAAGAAAGAGATCTATGCCAGAGTACATGCCATTGATCCCAGGAATTGGAAGGTAGGAAAATCTCTGTGGGGTCTAGGCCAGCCAGGACAAAAAACAAACAAACAAACAAACAAAAACACAAAAAAACCCTATCTCAAAATAAAAACCTTAGTCCATAACAGAATTTTCTTTCCTTAATAATTTCCCCCTAAACCGGGCGATAATGACATGTGCCTTTAATCCCAGCACTCAGGACGCAGAGGCAAGTGGATCTCTGTGAGTTCAAGGCCAGCCTGGTCTACACGAGCTAGTTCTAGGATAGGCTCCAAAGCTACAGAGAAAAACAAAACAAAACCATTTCCCCTAAAATTTCCACATATTTTTTACTGAGCCAACCTACTAGTTCAAAGCATGAAAACAAAGAGAAAAATGAGGCTCCTAATAAGACAGGGAGCTGGGCAGACCAGGCAACATTTCTTTCCAGCTTGACACAGTGAGACAGCAGCGACACAATGGATATAAATGTAGTCTAATATCATATACACAAGCTATAGTCTAATATCATATACACAAGCTATAGTCTAATATACACAAGCTATAGTCTAATATACACAAGCTATCTCATGCAACTTCTTATTTTCAAAAAGGCCTCCTCTTGGAATTTTATCCAATTTTATCACCAATTTTAATTGAAATCTATTATGAAGTGGGATGGATTTGCTTTTCAGCTGTTGTTTGATTCCAGTGTCTGTCTCCTTCGGTAGCTACATGGCATCTCTTTGACCCCGCCTACTCTATATCTGTTAAGATTTCTTACCTGGCTTAACTCTGCTAGGCCGAAACAGCTTTATTCATTAGCCAATAGAAGTAACACATATACAGAAGGGACATCCCACACATCAAGGATGACTAGAACTTTTGATCCTCCTGCATCCACCCTCCTAAGAGCAGGATTACAGACACACACATGCACCACCCCTACTGGTTATACAGTGCTGGAACTGAACCAAAGACTGTGGATACTAGGCAAGCACACTACCAATCAAGTGACACCATCAGTCCTCAAAGTCCATTCTTGTGTGTTATAAACAGAGGTCAAAGACTGACTCTCCACCTTAGTTAATGAGAAAGGTTTCTCAGACCTAGAGTGGCCTGACCGCACTAAACTGGCTGGCCAGCAAACCAGAGGGATCAATCATCTTTTCTTTCCTATTGCTGGGATTACAGGTGTGTGCTGCTGCCTGACTTTTCACATGGATTACAGAAATTAAAAAGCTCTCAGGTTTGTGTGGGAAACACCTTACCAACAAAGCCATTTCCCCAGTACCTTAAAAAAATAGATTACCTTTATTTTATGTGTATGAGTGGTTTGCTTACATGTACGTATGTCCACCATGTGTATGTCTAGTAACCAAGAGGTCAGAAGGGGGGCACTAGAAACCCTGGAACTGGAAGTTATTGAAGGTTGTGAGTCTATATAAGTGGTGGGAAATGAACCCCGGTTCTCTATAAAAGCAACAAAAGTGTTCTTAACTCCTAAGTCATCTCTCCAACCCTTCAAAATTCATTCCTCCACCCCCGACACAGGGTTTCTCTGTGTAACAGTTCTAGCTGTCCTGGAACTCATTCTGTAGACCATGCTGGTCTTGAACTCTACCTTCTGAGTTCTGGGATTAAATGCTGTCTATATATTATGTACACATACACACATGTGGTTTTTCCCCCACTGTGCTTAAGTGTGTCTCTTCATTTAAAATATAAGACTCAAGGACTACAGATACAGTTTAAGAGTTAAGGACTGGAGTTAAAATTCCCAGCACCCACATCGAAGCTCACAGCCACTTGCAACTCCAGCTTTAGAGGCTATGACATTTCTGCTTCCCATAGGCACCTATACTCACATGATCACACAGTCTCCCAACTAAGAACTTACTAGATAAAACAAAACCCCAGCGAAGTCCGGGAATACCTGGCACGTATCTGGTGACCATGCAGAACAGCTTAGCTGCTGTCACTGTTATCTTTCTTCCCTCATCAAATTATTCTCCTCAGAAAGCTACACAAAGCTTATGAAATTAGTGTCTACAGAATAAAGCAAATTCTTTCTAGATATTCAAATCAATTTTGTTTTAATCGTCTTTTAAAAGCAATTTTCAGCTCTATTGTCTAAAGTTAGAAAAATTTTGTACCATTCACTAAAAATTCAATGTATTTCCATTCTTCAAACTTTTTTTTTTTGGTTTTTCGAGACAGGGTTTCTCTGTAGCTTTGGAGCCTGTCCTGGAACTAGCTCTTTTTTTTTTTTTTTTTTTTTTTGGTTTTTCGAGACAGGGTTTCTCTGTGGCTTTGGAGCCTGTCCTGGAACTAGCTCTTGTAGACCAGGCTGGTCTCGAACTCACAGAGATCCGCCTGCCTCTGCCTCCCGAGTGCTGGGATTAAAGGCGTGCGCCACCGCCGCCCGGCTCTTCAAACTTTTTGTAGCCATGTGGTAGCTTATGCTGTAACCCAAGAACTTGGCAGAAGGCAGGAAGATCAGGAATTCAAGACTAGCCTAGGCTATGTAAGGGTCTGTCTCAAACAAACAAGAAACCCTGCAGCGCTGGAAAGATGGGTTAGCTGGTGAAGTGCTTGCCTGGTAAACACAGGGACTTGAGTCTGATGGGCACAGCCACCACTAATTCCAAGGTTGGACAGGCAGAAGCTAGGAGATTCCAGGGATTCATGGACAGTCAGGTCAGCCTAGCCTACTATAGTGGTTGGTCCATACATACCTGGAAGACAGTCCAGGGCTCTCTGGTCTAGAGTATCGCATGTACCTTCACATCATTCAGCACACTTATTCTGCTTACTGCTTTTGGAAACATCATTCATCTATTAAATGTAACAGACAGCATACCTATCTTAATGGGCACATGATTCTGACTTTGCATAACAATATAAAATTCAGCAGATAAAAGCACTAAGGCTGATGACCTAAGTTGGTCTCTAGATCCCATGATGGAAGGAGAGAACCAACTTCAGAAAGCTGTCCTGACTCCCCATATGCATGCTCATGCACACTCAAAAATACACACACAAATAAAAGATAGCTAGCCAACTTAAAGTTCTTTATTTTGTTTATCAACTGCAATATCTGCGATATTCAAATTTCCACTAGCAATAAGAAATTATGAATAAGCTTCTTCAAAAGGTTTGGTCATTGTCATCGGGTGATTTTGGTTTTTTTTTCTTTCTTTCTTTTTTTTTTTTTTTTTTTTTTTTTTTTATCGAGACAGGGTTTCTCTGTATCTTTGGAACCTGTACTGGAACTTGGTCTGTAGATCAGGCTGGCCTCCAGATCCACCTGTCTCTGCCTCTGGAGTGCTGGGATTAAAGGCGTGCGCCACCACCGCCTGGTTGATTTTGTTATTCTTAAATCAGGTAGTTTGGAAACTTAATCCTTTTGTTTGTTTGTTTTTCGAGACAGGGTTTCTTTGTGTAGCTTTGGAGCCTGTCCTGGAAGGAACTCACTCTGTGGACCAGGCTGGCCTTGAATTTAGAGATCTGGCTGCCTCTGCCTCCAGGGTGCTAGGATTGAAGGCGTGCACCATCACTGCCTGGCTGGAAGCTAAATCTTAAAAATCAAAAATATGGGTTGGTAAACATGAACTCCAGGGCAGATGTTTAATATGCTACTGACTAGCCAGGTGGTCATGAGGCACACTTTTAATCCCAGCACTCAGAAGGCAGAGACAGGAGGATCTTAGTAAATTCCCTGTTAAAACAAATACATTCCCAAACTCATTTATTCTATTTACAGAATCATTGCTATCTAACTTACGTTTGGAAATAAAGTAGCAGGTTTACTTTTTGAGGAAGGAGGCGAAAGCACCTTTGTAGACAAATGGTGGGGACACGACTGACTTCTCTCTGCAGGCGGGGGAAACTGCATTTACAGCTTTCAACTGCACAAACGTCAACTTAAAAATCATTTTTAAATTGACCTTAAAACCTAATTCATGTCCCTGTTTCAGGCATCACAATTTGCCAAGCAGTGGTAGCACACGCCTTTAATCCCAGCACCCAGGAGGCAGAGGCAGACAGAGCCCTGTGAGTTCCTGGACAGCCTGTCTACAGAGTGAGTTCCAATAACAGTCAGAGCTACAGAAAGAAACCCTGTCTTGGAAAAACCAACCAACCAAGCAACCCACCCCAGGAGCTTTTAGAAGAAAACAGAATACCCTTCAATATACTGGGGTAGGCAAGAGCTTTTAAAATATAATATCAACAGCAAAGGAACTAACTCTCAAGTATTATGAACCTACATGAAAATTCAAGTTTCTATACAGCAAAGAATACAATCAGTAGAGTTAACAGCCCACAGAATAAGAGAAAATCTTTACCAACCACATGTCAGATGAGGGGCTATCATCTAGAATTTACAAAGAATTACAGAAATTAAATACTATAAAACTACCCATTAACAAATGGACAAATGAACCGAAGAGGCAGTTTTCAAAAGTCAGAAAGGCTATCCATCACTGACAAACCTTGACAACAAATGTCAGGGAGATGTGGCGAGAAAGGAACCTTTATCCACTGTTGGTGGAGCCGCAAATTAATAGTCACTGTAGACTCAGCTACCTCACTCCTGGGCTATGCCCAGAGAGCCCTATACCCTTCCTTCCACAGGGATATTTGCAGCCCAGTTTACTGTTGCTTTATTCAATATAAAAAAATTACTAGAACCAACCTGGTTGTCCATCAATGAATGAACAGATAATGAAAATCTGGTATATATAAAACATGGAATACTACTCCACTCTAAATTTTTTTTAAATTGCAGGAAAATGGATGGACCTAAGTATTATTCTAAACTATCACTATTTATTTACCTAACATTATTCTAAAATATATAATACTGAGTTTACACAATCTCAGAAAAAATCTTTTCTAGTCAACAATACATGTATGCACATAAACAAATGTTCATGTAGTTATAGCATTATATGAAGAAAAGAACAATAGGCAAAATGTAAGGAGATGAGGAAGGGCTGAAAGCGGGCAATGGATACTAGTTATGAGAGGACAAGAAGCAATTTTTTTTCTAATTACTAATTCTGTCATGGAGTTTTTGGGTTTGGGGGTAAACAGAACATAATATAAAATATATCTGATACTAAGATTAAAATATGTGATACACTTCAGATATTCTCCTTTGAGAACTTCAGTATTTTGGATTCTGTAACAATCTACCAAAGAGTCACTCAGAAAACAACAAGACAGGGAGGCAGAGGCAGGCGGATCTCTGTGAGTTCGAGACCAGCCTGGTCTACAAGAGTTAGTTCCAGTAGTTCCAGGACAGGCTCCAAAGCCACAGAGAAACCCTGTCTCGAAAAACCAAAAAAAAAAAAAAAGAAAACAACAAGACAGAAGAAATTAATTCTAACTCAACTTAGCAATTATTTCTTAATGTTTACTACAATCTCATAGCCAAATTCAGGTAGATAAAGATGATTCCTCTGACATTAATCAGAACAAATCACTTCTGAGCCTTAAGTACATGGGCTAAATAGAACCAGGAAAGCCTTGGGCGAATAGTAAGATCTTGTCCCAAAATAAAGAAATAAAAAAAAAAAAATGAAGATTTACTCAGAACATCAATCCTTTCTTAGCATCAAGAGATGGGCCACTCCAAATCTGTGCTCAGGTATTGATGCCTGGGTGATAAGCCACTCACTGAGGGAAGGGGATGTGGAATGGACTGTTCTCTAGCATTACAAATTAAGAGCTGATGATGAATCAAGAGCTAAACTCAGCACCCTGTCCGACAGATGGTGTAGGCCTCTCCTAAAACAGCACCCAGGGCACCATTTTTACAGATTAAAAGCCAGATGGGTGAGAAGTTGCTAAACAAAGTTAGGAAGCCAAACAGAGCAGCGTTCTTTCCTTCCTTTCCAACAAAATGTGTAGGAGACATTCCACTGAGGAAATTAACTATCTAGTCCTGGGTATATTCAGATAAAAGATGAACCAACAGCATAAAGGTGTAAATCCTTATTTGCTATGTATTCTTTGTGTACACTGTATGTACATGCATTCATGTGCTTGAGCATTGCCAGAGGTTGATATCAGGTGTCTTCCTCATTTGTTCTTCACCTTTAAAAACGAGTAACTTTGCCAGGCAGTGGTGGCGCACGCCTTTAATCCCAGCACTCGGGAGGCAGAGACAGGCGGATCTCTGAGTTCGAGGCCAGCCTGGTCTACAAGAGCTAGTTCCAGGACAGGCTCTAGAAACTACAGGGAAACCCTGTCTCGAAAAACAAAACAAACAAACAAAAAAAAATGAGTAACTTTTAGCTGTACACTGTATACACATGCGCACACGTGTGCAGAGGCCAGAGGAAGACATCTGGTGTCCATCTCCATCCTGTTCTGCCTTATCCTTTTGAGACAGAGTCCCTCTGATAAGCCTGGAACTTGTTGAGGCTGAGGTAGGTAGCTAAGCCAAATGACTTTCTGCATGTTTGCTAGCAATCCAATCTCAGGTCCGCGCTTGTGCAGCAATCCTCTGCTGACTGAGGCCTCTCCTAGTCCTACCATCTATTCTGATAATATCAAACTGGGTTCTTTTTGGAGGGGAGGGGTCTTGTTTCTGAAGCTTGAGGATAACTTGTACTAAGCAGTTTAAGAAAAAAAAAAAAAGTACAGGTTAGGTGAAGATTCTCACAGCTACCACAAGGAGAGATGGAGAAATGTTGTGTCTTCTATGTTAAGTATGGAACAGAAATAGACAACTTGGGCTAGAGAGATGGCTCAGAGATTAAGAGCACTGATTGTTCTTCCAGAGGTCCTGAGTTCAAATCCCAGCAACCACATGGTGGCTCACAACCACCTGTAATGAAATTGGTGCCCTCTTCTGGCCTGTAGGCATACATGCAGACAGAATACTGTAAACTAAATAAATCTTTAAAAAAAGAAATAGATAACTTACTAAGGAAAGAACAGGGAAGCTGGAGAGATGGCTTGCTGCTCTTCCTAAGGAACTGAGTTTAGTTTACAAGGCCCACATGGAGTCGCACACTACTTAATCACAACTACCTTTTGGATTAAGTTACATGTAATCCAAGGCTCTCTTCTGGCTTCCAAGGGCACCTGCAAGCATGTAGGGGCATGTTCATATATAAACACACAAACCCTAAGAAAAGGAAAAGCAGCTGGATGGTGGTGGCACACACCTTTAATCCCAGCACTCAGGAGGCAGAGTTAGGCTGGTCTCTGTGAATTCAAGGCTAGCCTGGTCTATTGAGCGAGATCCAGAACAGGCTCCAAAGCTACAGAAAAATCTTGTCTTGAAAAACCAAAAAAAAAAAAAAAAAAAAAAAAAAGAGAGAGAGAGAGAAGAAAAAGCATTCCCAAGAATAAAAGTGGGCTAGTAAGCTAAGGAAGAAACCCAAAAGTGAGTTTTTTGTTGAAAAACAAAAGAAAAACGGAGCCCCATTGCACAAACTTTCCTCTAAGTTGTTATGTAATAGAGAATGCCTTTGAACTCCTTATTTGCTTGCCTTTGTGTCTCAAGTGCTAGGATTACAGGCTTACATTGTCACAACTCGCTGAAATAAAATTTTATTTGTATAGTTTAAGAAAGGTTTTCACTATGTAACTTAGGCTAGCTTTAAATTCATGGTCCTGCATCCATTTTCCAAGTCCTGAGATTCCAAAAATGCACCACCACACCCAGCTCAAGTATCTTAAATGTAAACTGTACTTAGATTTAAATGTGACTGCTATGAATTGTTTGGTCTTATATTTGACAAAAGAAAAAGTTGTTTTAAGGCCAGAAAAACAACAAGAAAAGCTTCATAAAAAGTAAGGTATGAGAAAAGAAGGGAGAGGGGATGGGAGGGAGGAAGAAAGGGAAAAACCCTAACAAAAAAAGTCACAAATTGTAGAATTTATCTCATACATTAGAATCTAATTTCTGTAACTCTAGTTTTTACCTATCCGATAGGTTATTTTTTATGTTTCTGCTTTGAGACAGGGTCTCATTTTGCCCAGGCTGGTCTCACACTTAACGACACAGCTAAGGCAGGCCTTGAATCCCTTGATCCTTTTGCCTCTACCTCCCAAGTGCTGGGATTACAGGCACGTTGCCATCATACCCAGCTCTGTAAAATGGTTCTGTATCTAGGTGGTTTTCTGACCCCACATTTAGCCATGTCTGGTGGGGGGAGGGGCATTTTTGGCCTCAAAACGGAGGTGGCATCTGGTAAATAAACAGAGATGCAGTAAAACACTCCTTAACACACACATAACCCACTCTACTTTCTCCAAAATGTCAATCCTGCCAAAATTAAAAACCCTGGTCCACATTACCAGGTAGTGGGCCGTCCTTCCAGTCTATGTATCTAACTTGTCTTTTCCTCCTGGTCCCAACACACTGCTCTCATTACACAGCTCTATTAAAGCTGTCTTGGAGCCAGGGGTAGTGGTACAAGTTCATAATCCCAGCACTCCAGAGGCAAAGAGAAGAGCATAGTAAGTTATAGGCCAGCCTGGGCTACAAAGAGGGTACAAAGTCAGTCCAAGATTCACTATTAATACACTAAATCTAAACCTTTCAACTTAAATGCGAAGTCTCCTGTAATCTGATTCTGGCTATTCAAACCCTTCTGTTTTCAGCTTCTATTCTATTTAAGAATACAATATTTTACTGTTTCTCCCTAAATAACACTCTCATCTTTGGGCTTTTGCTCATGCCATTTCATGCCAAGAATACTCCTCCTCCTTTCCAATTTCTTAGGTTTCAAATTCTACTTGCTTAAAAGCAAGTATTTGCTTTTTTTCCCCCCGACCTACAAAGATCTCTCTTTCCTGAATTCCTGTATTAGTATCTGTATAATCAAATGGATACTTAACATCCAATTTTTCCTGCTTCATTCTTCACGTTCATAGGACTGGAACCTGAGATTAGGGATTACGTCTTTATAGTCAGTAGTCTCACAAATTATCTCTGACTTCTCTTCTAATCAAATTCTTAAATGTCCTTTTGAATCCTCCCCCAATCCTAAGAGGCAGAAAAGCATTTTCCCCCTAAGGGATTAGTTTTAGCTTTGGGAAGTTTTGAATTGTGTTTTGTTTGAGAAAGAGTCTCATGATGCAGCCCTGACTATGTAGACCAGGCTGGCCTTCAACTAACAGAGATTTACTTGCCTCGATCTCACAAGTTTCACAAATGCTGAGATCAAAGGCATGAGCCACAACATCCAGCTGGATTTTTCATTGTTAAAATAGTATCACCAAAATAAAATTCAGGCAGTCATTTTTTTATACCAACTCCAGGAAGCCCCAACCCCATGTTTCAACGGTTCTACTTCCCAGGTTATTTCCTCAATGTGTTTCTACCTCTACAGCCCTTTACCTACTTTCCCGCTCCACTGCTACTTTAGATCCCTCTGACTCTAAGACTGCTGGCTTACTCCTGATCACAGTACCTCTCACAGAGGAGACAGAATAGGGTACTCTTTCAATCAATCTTAGATAACACTTGGGGACATCTTACCCCAAGCCAAAAGGTTTTTGTTGTTGTTTTTATAATATTTATTTATTTATTATGTATACAATACTCTTCTGCAGGCCAGAAGAGGGCACCAGACCCCATTATAGATGGTTGTGAGCCACCATGTGGTTGCCGGGAATTGAACTCAGGACCTTTGGAAGAGCAGGCAATGCTCTTAACCTCTGAGCCATCTCTCCAGCCCCCAAAGTACTTCTTTACTATTTAATAAAACTCCAAAAGAATATGTATATAAATAGTACCCAAATTACTTTATTTTGTTTTGTTTTTTAAGACGGTCTTATGTAGCTCAGGCTGAACTTGAACTCAGCATCTTACTGCTTCTAGTTGGAGTTTCAGAAGCAGGCTAATATGCAGGGTTTTTATATCCAGTTACTCTATTTTATATTAACATCATTTTCAAAAGGCTTGTTGACAATTTCATCCGATACTTCTGTGAAGCTTCACTTACAGAAACAATTGATACAGCTTTATCAATTGATACATTATATAAAATGCCTCCCTCTTAAAGCCACACAGAGTAGTGAGAAGGCTCAGAGGGTAAAGATTCTTGCCACCAAGACTGACACAAACAAAACACCCTACCGACAAAAACCCACCAATTTTATCAAGTGAACTTTTAACAAGCATCCAAATTAATACTGTGGTGAATGCCTTTAATCCCAGTCACGCTATACAGTGAGACCTGCCACAAAAGAAAATTTTGCTTTGAAATATGAAAAGTTTTTTTTTTTTTTTTTGGTAAGGACTCAAATACAAAGTAATACTTTTTCTATGAGCATTAACTTGGGGAGGGGCTTATATTTAAGTCTATTTGGCACATTCTGCTCAGTAGTCCATGTAAAATCTTTAAAAAGGGGGGAAAAGTAGGAACAAACAGTTGAACATTATTTGTGTCAACTTTGTCCTGTGCCTAGATCACCAGGAGCAAAACAAAGAAAATGTTTTCAACACTATTTTTATCCCAATATATGGAATGAGTAATTTTTAAAACGCTTATCTTAATATTGCTTCCCTTCATTCTTTGATACCAGGCCTTTCTCATCTTAACAGCATTCCTGCTCCAAGTTAGCTCATTTTTCCCTCTGTCTGAGACCCCCTTTAACTGCCCTTTTGTTGTTAGCTTGGGGTTTTGTTTGTTTTTTTTTTTAGACTGTCTCAGGCAGCCCATGTTGGCCTTGAATTTACTCAGTAGCTGAGGATAACCTTGAACTCCTGACCTCCTGCCTCTATATCTATAAATGAAAACCCAAATTCTCACCCTCTCACCCCCTAAAACTTCTTCCCATTATCCTACACTCTAATGAACAAAGTTATGGAGGAAAATAATGGGATGTAAGTGTACTATTGCTAGCAGGACTTTAAAGACGAACTGGAAACCTGCTGGATTCTGTCTCCCATAAACAATATAGTCTACTCTTGTACACTTTAATATAAATTAAAATTGCTATCAATGCAACTACCATATCACTTTAGAAGCCTTTTGGGTCCAGAAAAGCAAAAGGATCAGCAAAACTACAGTATAAAATTAAAAAAATTAATTATCCGAATTAACTGCATGTTAGGCCTCAAAAGGGTCTTACAAGGGACTCTACACTAGGAAGAGAAATTTGGTAAGAAACGCAGCTTTGGAAGAACTGATACAACGTACGGCGACACGTACAGTTGCAAAGATATAACCCAGAATTACAATAATTCAAATACTAATAGCTGTCACCATGTAAACGCAGGCGATGAGGCTAACCATGAAAACTGCTGCTGCGATGGGAAGGTAAGGAAATGCCTTTCTGACGCATTAAAATATTTGCCATTTGTTGTCAGTCTGAGCTCAGGCAATTCGCAGCAATTTCTAAAATCGGTTTGCTTTATAACTTCAAAATAAAGTTTATGGCTTAATGGCAATAATTTAATGGAGGCCAACTCTGGTCATGTCAAAGATCACACGGAGGAACAACAAATCTCCCAAACCTGGTCCATCACCAAGGGACAAAAGGTTTCAGATGTGGCAGGGGGGGAAATGACTTGGCAAAGGCATCACACTTCGACAACAGCAGCGTGTGCGTCAAAGCATACCTTGGTGTGGTTAAGGAATGGACGAAGAGTGAAATGGACGGGAAAGCAATTATCTCTAATTTCTTAAACACCTTCTAAATATGCACGATAAAATGCCTCTCGATACCCAATGCTAGGTCATGGAAAAACGCAGTCCTGCCCTGTCGCCCACTCCCCTGCTTGGCTGAGTGTTTGCACCGCAGCACCGGGCCTGAGAGTTCCCTCCTCGGACCGTCATTGTCCGGTGGGAAATCCACTGAGCGAGAACGGTAACGTGGACAGGAAAGTCCGCCACCGAAACAAAAACTAGTATCAAAAATACGGTTAATTTTACCTTCTTCCCTCGACCAGCTCACGTAAAAGAAAACACCAGGAAACTTGCCCCACCAGTGTGAAATCCCACCAGCTCGGTTCAAAAGCGCTCCTGTGTCGGCCCCCGGGGCGCCGAGCACCCGGGGCACCATCCCGGCCCCTCGTCTCCCACCGCTGGCAGGGCCCCCGACTACCAGGAGGGGAATGGCCGGACGCCAGGGCCGACGGAAAACGAGTGATTCCCGCCGAACCGCGCTCGCACAAGAGGCGAGAAGTAGTGCGGGACCGGGGCAAACCTCGGCTGAGGCCGCGGGCCAGGCCTCGGCACTGACGAAAGACAGGTAGGGCTCGCCGAAAGGGAGGCGGGAGAAGCCGGGCCTAGGCCTCAGCAGGCCGCGAAGTGGCTGTTCGCTGCCTGCGACCCAGGCATGGCGCCAGGCCTCGGAGCAGGCGCTAGCATTACCTGGACAGGTTCCTGCAGCACCGTCATCCTTGAGGCTCAGGCCCACTTTCTGCAGTGCCTCAGGCCCCCCCCGTAGCGGCTCCGGCCCGGCCAGCCCCGGCTCATTTAAACTCACCAGCGACCGTTACCGGGGGACGGGGGAGGCCGAGTGGCTGCCGAGTTCCTCCGAGCGCGACACGGAAATAGCCGAAGTGGAGAGTGCTAAACGAGGGAGAGACGGAAAAACCCGAGAGAGGGCGGAAATACCCGAGGTGCGTCGGCGGAGGCGGAGCCCGTGGCCGGAAATTGTCGAGTGCTACCGGAAATTGTTGGGTTGGATCCAATCGGAAGTTCCTCTTCTCAGCCACGCCTTCGCTCACAGACGCCACGCCCAGTCAGCCACGCTAACTGGGCCACGCCCAAAGAGCATCCAGTAGGCTGGGTCTGGAGGGAGGGATCCGGGAGCCCCGCGTTACACGGACGGAGCTGAGGTCTGGCTTCGCGCTTCTGTCCTTCTGCCTTGTGCATGGTAGATTAAGCGAAGGGTAAAATACTAGTTTGGGGTTGAATTTAATAAAGTCTTTGGAGTTTTGATCATTATCCACTCCTGGAAATTTCTACTCAAGCCTCTGAGGAAAATAGAGGGATATTTGGAACATTGCCATTCCCCAAACACATAGGACTCCTGTACAGAGATTACGGTGTGCTGCAAAGAAAAACGACTAGGCTGCGCACTTGCCTAGCGTGCACGAAGCCGTAGGGGTGGATCGCCAGTACCACCTAAATCCGACATGTTTTGACATTACACGCCTGCCTTGGGAGGTGGATGCAGAAGGATCTAGAGTACAGGATAATTAACAAACTAGATAGCGAGTTCGAGGCAAGCCTGGGCTACATGACACCCTGGCTCCTAAAGGAAAAAAAAATCTGTGTAACTGAGAGCTACGTTATGTGTTATCTGTTATGGATGATGTAAACCTTCAACCTCAGAGAAGAGGGAAATAAGTAGGGATTAAAATTACGGATGTAGATACAGACACAAAGGCTTAATGCGTTTAACGTCTACCTTTTTGCCACATCCTCAGAATAAAATAAGGAACTATTAAAATCTCACTTTTCATCAGACAAGAAAAACTTTTGAAAGTTAACTTTCTGTTTGGAATTCTTTAAGTTGGATGTGAAACTGGAAATCTCCTTTCTCCCCTTGATAACTGGGGCTCTAACCTCTCACTGCGGTGCATACTGAGCAAGTGATCAACCACTGAGCTACATCCCCAGGCCTCTTTGTACCTTTTTTTCTTTTTCTTTTAAAGTATTGGAGATACCCAGGCTGTTTTTAAACTTTTAAATCCTGCCTTAGCCTCTCAGACTACTGCTGGCACCAGGCCTAGCTCTGAAAATCAATCAATCTCAATCCCCCAACCCTTCATTTCTACATTGTGTACTGATGATGAAGTTATTAGCATGTGTTCCTCTTGTCCTTTGGGTGATGCTGGAGGGAAGTCATCTAATGGTGCCATCATCTTTTTCCTCTTCCTCCTTTCCTTCTAATAGATCTTTATCCTTCTCCACCAACCATCTCTAGACATTGCCTACATACTTGGAGTCCCATGGAGACAGGTGCTAAGTCAATTTTCAGCTGCCCCATGTCCTGTTCTTTTGTTTATGTTTTTCGAGACAGGGTTTCTCTGTACCTTTGGAGCCTGTCCTGGAACTTGGAACTTGCTCTGTAGACCAGTTGGCCTCAAACTCACAAAGATCTGCCTGTCTCTGCCTCCCAAGTGCTGGGATAAAAGGCGTGCGCTATCACTGCCCGGCCATGCACTGTTATTTTAGTGGGATTGTGTTGGATGAATTAGAGTGGGAATAGACATCTGTGCTGACCTATAGAATAGTCTCTAGCTATTTAAAGTTCAGTTTAAATCACATGAAATTCTTCAGATAATAGTCACATCCCAAAATCATGACTGACATAGCTAGAGCTGGAGGACAACTTTACCCGTGGGTCTAAGGCCTTGGTCTCGCTGTATCTGAGCCTCTCAATTCTCCCCTACAAAACCTTTCTCTCATACAGTGATCGCTCACCAGTTGGTGGGCTATTCTAGTTTGATTTTGTGGCTGTCAAGCAAGACCACGAAAATAGAAGCTGTCAGGCCCCTTCAAGCCTAGATGTATATAAGTCAAATCTATTGTTTCTTGTTGGTCACTTTAAGACACAGGATCAGCCTGATTCACTAGGAGGAAAACAAGCTCCATCTCTTAGGGAGGGAGTGGCAAAAGGTTCGCTCTATGGGAGGGGTTGTTGGGTCATCTTTGACTTCTTCCCCAGATCCTGGTTCAGACTCATAGCTTTGCAAATATAAGGCAAGCACTACCACTGAGGTACATCCTCAGCTCAGGCCATCCTTGGAAATGGTCTGCCATATCAGGTATAAGATGAAAGAGTCTGGGGGCTGGAGAGATGGCTCAGAGGTTAAGAGCATTGCCTGCTCTTCCAAAGGTCCTGAGTTCAATTCCCAGCAACCACATGGTGGCTCACAACCATCTGTAATGGGGTCTGGTGCCCTCTTCTGGCCTGCAGGCATACACACAGACAGAATATTGTATATATAATAAATAAATAAATATAAAATAAGATGAAAGAGTCTGTCAGTGGGATGGAAACCAAGGGATGGGAAGAGGTAATACCTTAAACTTTGAACCTAGAAGATCAGCAGCCCTGTAGATTTATTCTGATAATTTTGAATGCTGAGGGACTATGTATCAGTCACTTTTCTTGTGGCTCTGATCAAATAACTGATGACAAAAGAAGGTTGCCAGGGTCATGTCACATGTCTTTAGTCCCAGCATTTGGGAGACAGAGACAAGTGACAGTCATGTGTTCGTAGACCAAGCCAGCCTGGACTACATAGTGAGACCCAGGACAGCCAAGTACCCTGTCTCAAAAAAAGAGAGGGGGTTATTTTGGCTCATGGTTTGAGAGTACAGGGAGGCATGGCAAGAGGAGCTTGCAGTGACTGGTCACATGGCATCTGCAGTGAGGAAGCTGAGGGAGAGGGAGGAAGGCTAGCTCCCTTGCTTGTTTTTATGCAGTCTGGGACCCCACCCCACAGAATCTTGCAGCCTATGCTTAGGACGGTCTTCTCACCCCAACAAGTCTGTCCAGAAACTCCTCACAGACAGTCCCAGGGGCTCGCTTCCACAGCTGGGTCACAGACAGATCCAGAGGCTCGCTTCCACAGCTGGGTCACAGACAGATCCAGGGGCTCCCTTCCACAGCTGGGTCACAGACAGATCCAGGGGCTCCCTTCCACAGCTGGGTCACAGACAGATCCAGGGGCTCCCTTCCACAGCTGGGTCACAGACAGATCCAGGGGCTCGCTTCCACAGCTGGGTCACAGACAGTCCCAGAGGCTCGCTTCCACAGCTGGGTCACAGACAGATCCAGGGGCTCACTTCCACAGCTGGGTCACAGTCCCAGAGGCTCGCTTCCACAGCTGGGTCACAGTCCCAGGGGCTCACTTCCACAGCTGGGTCACAGACAGATCCAGAGGCTCGCTTCCACAGCTGGGTCACAGACAGATCCAGAGGCTCGCTTCCACAGCTGGGTCACAGACAGATCCAGGGGCTCGCTTCCACAGCTGGGTCACAGACAGATCCAGGGGCTCGCTTCCACAGCTGGGTCACAGACAGATCCAGGGGCTCGCTTCCACAGCTGGGTCACAGACAGATCCAGGGGCTCGCTTCCACAGCTGGGTCACAGACAGATCCAGGGGCTCCCTTCCACAGCTGGGTCACAGACAGATCCAGGGGCTCCCTTCCACAGCTGGGTCACAGACAGATCCAGGGGCTCGCGTCCACAGCTGGGTCACAGTCCCAGAGGCTCGCTTCCACAGCTGGGTCACAGTCCCAGAGGCTCGCTTCCACAGCTGGGTCACTCTACACCCTATCCTGTTGACATCGAGACGAACCATCGCCAGCTATTAATTATTTGGAAACTTTTATTAAAACAACCCAAAGCTGTGTTAAAACAATTTAAAGCTGTGTTTGCATGCTATAGCAACCACACAGCACGATTAATGCTGGATTTGGGGTTAATTTATACATTGAACGGCTCTGTCACGTAGGGTGTGTCAGCTCAAGTCTCGACGTGTTCATTGGAGTTCTGTAAACCAAATGTAGGTTTACCACAGGGGAGGTGGATTTTTAGCTTAGAATGTAATTTTTCCAAAACTCCTGTTCCATAAAAAAGAACATTTTGAGAGTGGGCAGTGGTGGCCCATGCCTTTAATCTCAGCACTTGGGAGGCAGAGGCAGGTGGATCTCAGTGAGTTAGTTTGAAGCCAGCCTGGTCTACAAAGTGAATTCCAGGACACAGAGAAACCCTGTCTCAAACAAAACAAAACAAAAGAACATCTAGGGCTAGAGAGCTAACTCAATCAACAAGGGCTTGCCTTTCAAGCATGAGGAGCCAAGTTCAGTCCCTGGGTCTCATGGGCCAAAGCTATACATAGTGGCTCACAACTATGATCTCCAGAGTCGGGGCAGCAAAGACAGGCATATTGCTGGGACTCATTGATCAACCAGCTTAGTCTACTTGGCCAACTCTAAGCCAATGTGAAATCCTGTGCCAAAAACCAAGGGGGAGCCAGGCATGGCAGTACACGCCTTTAATACTAGCACCAGGGAGGCAGAGACAGACAGATTTCTGTGAGTTTGAGGTTAGCCTCTTCTACAGAGCCCAGGTGAGCCAGTGCTACTTAGTGATACCCTGTCTCAAACCAACAAACCCCCAACACTACAAACCAAAAAATCCCACCAAGGTGAATGGTGCTTGGAAATGACACTGGGCACCTCCACATATATGTGTATACACACACACATACACACACACCACACACACACACACACACACACACACACACACACAGAGCCTTTCTTCTGACTATTGGTCACCCAGTTAATAGTCTGTCATGTGATTTTCTACTGATCCATGGCAAGTCCACATTATTTGAAATACTCTGATGGACTCCTTTTGGTGGTGAGCCTAGCCTTAAATGGCTGACTCCAGCCTATCCAATGAGTTATTTTGTTTTGGTTTGTTTTTGTTTTTTTCAAGACAGGGCTTTTCTGTAGCTTTGGAGCCTGTCTTGGAACTAGCTCTTGTAGACCAGGTTGGCCTCAAATTCACAGAGATCTGCCTGCTTCTGCCCCAGTGAGTTCTTTTAGAGCATTTGTCTTATTTCTGTGCCTACCTGGGAAGGGAGAACCTCAGTTGAGGCATTGTCTCCCTCAGACTGGTCTGTGGGGCTTATTCTTGATTGCTCACTGATGAGTGACGAGGGGGGGCTCAGCCCATTGTGGGCAGTGCTAACCCTAGGGAAGTATGCCTTGGCTTTCTGAGAGAAATAGCTGACTGGGCCGGGCGGAGCAAGCCAGTATCCAGTGTTCTCTGTGGTTTCTGCTTCAGTTCCTGCCTCGAGGTTTCTGCTGTGATCTCCCTCAGTGATGGATGGTTACCTGGAAGTATAAGAGGAAATAACCGTTTCCTTTCCAAGTTGCTTTTGGTCATGGTGTCTGTCACAGCAACAGAAACCAAACTAGAACACTGATTGACCTACTTGAACTTACCATCTTGCCATTACTTTGGTACCCTGCTGTCATCTAATATGGAATACGCGTATCTAGTAATTGGAGTAAGATTTCAATAAGCATTAGCCGCCAAATGGAGATTATTTGTTTTAAAAGTATTTATTATTATTTTTTAAAGATTTGTGTACATGTGCATATTTTGGCATGAGTTTATGCTACGTGTGTGTGTGTGTGTGTGTGTGTGTGTGTCTGTGTGGGCCTGAAAAGCTAAAAGTGGGCATCAGATCTCCTGGAACTGGAGTTTAATGCAGTTAACTGTAAGCTGTCTGACATCGATGCTGAGAACTGAACTCAGAACTTGAGAACCTCTACAAGAGCAGCAAGTGCTATTTAACCACTGAGCCATCTCTCTAGCCCTATTTTAAAATTTAAACTTACTTTCTTTATTACTAATGTGGGTACATGTGTGTGTGTGCATGCATGCATGCATATGCTCATGGTTGAGTGTGTACTTGCGTGGTGCACACAGAAGTCAAAGGACAACTGTAGAGAGTCAGTTCTTGCTGACACGGGGCCTCGCCTGCTGTTCTGGCCACACTAGCTTCCTTCGAAATTACAGAGTCCAGCTACCACAACCAGCCTTTTTATATGGCTTCCAGGAATTTAGCTAAGGTTTTTAGGCATATACAGCTAGCTCTTACTTACCGAGGCACCTCATCAAGCTCCCTACACCCCCTTTTCGGAGACAGAGTCTCATGTATCCCAGGTTAGCCTCACATTCACTGTATAGCTGAGATTGACTTTGAACTTTTGAAGTTTCTGCTGGCGCCTCCTTGAGCGCCACAGTTACAGGGGTCTGCCACACACCCAGTTTATGCCCTGCTGGGCTAGAACCCAGACTGTCACGCATGCTAGGCAGACACTCTATCTACAGAGCTACACCCACAGCCCACATTGTTTCTTTTCCTTGGCCTGAATCTTAATATATTTAACATTCAGCTATATTTGAAGATCTGAACTTTTGTCAGAAAGCCAGTCATAGGAGCTGGGATATATAGCTTGGTTAGTAAACTGATGCCTGGGACCAGTCCCTAGCACTACATATAGCTGGGTTTGGTGGTACGTGCCTGTGATCACAATGCTTGAGAGCTGGAGACATAAGAATCAGAAGTTCAAAGTCATCATTGGCTACACAGCCAGTTAAAGGCCAGCCTGGGCTACACGAGACCCTGTAGCAAAATAAATAAATAAAGAAAGAAAGAAACAACAACAACAAAAACCAACCAAACAAAGAAAGGCAGAGGCAGTAGTATTGTCAGATGCCAGATCCTCAGGAAGCAGCTTCGAGCACCCTCAGCAAGAGCATTCTTTTGCTGAGTCTCCTCACTTCCCGCCTGCCTGCCGCTGACATCTTGCTCCTGCCTGGGAAGGCCTTATGCCCTCTTTATCTTACTTGACTTCAAGGCTTCTCCTACCACACCATGCTTTCTCCTTCCTCTTAGTCGCTTCAGCCTTTGTGGCTTTGATAACACAGACCCCTGTTGCCATCACCCTCCCCTCCCTCACTGCTCTGTTTTTTCTCAGTCTCCTGTGCAGGACCCTACCAGCCCCTGTGACATGAGAGGGCTTCAAGGGGCCTGTTTCAGCCTAGTCCTCACCCTCCACATTCTTCCTAGGCAAACTTGCCGACTCTTGTGGCCTCCACTTCTTATCTACAAATCATTAGAAGAAACGGTATCTGTGGCCAGCTTCTTATTAGAACTCCCGGCTCAAATAGCTGGCCAATTAGACGTTTCTATTAGAATGTTCCACAGGCACTTTGCTCAGGATGGGTCCTCCATTCACCCTACTTGAGATGCTTCCCCCACCCCCCCCCAAAAAGATTCCTAACCTGATTGAAGATAGCACTGTCCTTTACATTGTTCAGTCACATTGTTGATGTTGCTGGGGGGTCGGGCACAGCTCAACATGGCTGATGGTGCACCCTGAGAGTCCCCCTCAGTGGCTTGGGGCCTCTACTCAACTACGGCCAGGATTCTTTGTTAACTCTGCAGAAAAGAATTTCAGAGCAGGTCCTGGTGATGGGAAGCCATGGAGTTTATTGACTGGGAGAGAATCTGTAATCTATGTGCACTTTGGGAGGGTCACGTGAGGGCACTGGGAGAGCAGTGTGTCTAAGTATTTCAGCATCAGCCATGCAAATGACCTGGGGGCTTTTGGAGTTACATTGCTGAAAGGAGCTACTCTATAACTGAGGGAGGAGGAGAAACATGTTGGTCTACTTATTTTCATAGCAAAAGAAGAATTTGGGGGGTGGGGGTTCAATAATAGCTCAGCCTCGAATTTATGGGAACCCTGTGTCCGCAGGACGAGATTCACTATTATTAGATTGGGCAAAGAATAAGGAATTGTGAAAACGCAACAAGACCAAGAGTGTGGGCCTCGGGAGTCAGTAATGCAAAGCAATGAGGAAGATAAGGGTAAGGGTTAGTTTGACAACGTCTGTGTGCATTTCTCCATCCTTGGGTTTTGTTTGTTTTTTTTTTTTTTTTTTTTTTGTCAACTCGACCATGTCTGGAGTCATCTGGGAGGAAGGAACTTCAACTGAGAAAATGTCTCCATCAGTTTGGCTTGTAGACAAGTCTGGGGGGCACTTTCTTGATTCATGATTGATGCAAGAGGGCTCAACCCATTGTGGGGAGTGCCACCCTTGGGGCAGGCCATCCTGGGTTGTATAGAAAGGCAAACTGAGTGAGCTATGAGGGACAAACCAGTAAGCAGCATTCCTTTGTAGTCTCTGGTTCAGTTGCTATCTCCAGGTTCCTGCCTGAGTTCCCTCAGTGATGGGCTGTAACCTGTAAGCCAAGTAATGCTCCCCACTCCAAGTTGCTTTTGGGCCATAGTCTTTTTTTTAACTATTTATTTTAATATTTGTCTGCATGAATGTCTATGTATCTATTATCACATGTATGCCTGGTGTCCACATAGGGCAGAAGAGGTACTGGATCCCTTGGGACTAGAGCTAAAGATAGTTGTGAGCCACAGTATGAATGTGGGGAATTCTGGAAGAACAGCCAGTGCTTTCAACCACTGAGCCATTCATCTCTCCAGCCCCCTTGGTCATGGTCTATATCACAGCAATAGAAGCCAAACTAGGAAAGGTGGATATCTTTCTCCCAGCATAGGGAGGGTGCTTTTCATGTGCGAGTTTCATCGCCTGCTTTTAGGAGTGAAGGAAGGTCAGGGCTCAAGAGTGTAGCTCAGTGGTGGAGCACTTGAGCCTGGGTTCCATCCCCAGTACCACAAAAAATCAAAAGGAAGGTCAGAGCGTCCCTCTTGCATCTGCTGTTTTTCAAGTGCCTTTAGCTAAAAATAACCAGCGTGTCAAGGCAGCATATTTGATTCTCTACAACCCCTCCATCTAGTTACAAATATAACTTCTCGTTTCTTCCTGCTTCTAGTCTTTCCTGTTCCCAAAATAAGGTTGATCGTCTCAGAATCCCGTCTCTACCCACCCTAAGAGTTTCCTTCCAAACTCTTTACCGCCCTTCCCAAGGCCCTCCCAGGTCTGCTCTCACCTGCTGGGTCAGCCCTGGCTACCCCTCCCAAGTTTCCACCCAGCATTTCAGCTGCACAGAACATCTTTATCTGTTCCTCTCCCTCAGAGGCCTTCTGTGTCTCTCTCCTCAGACACCCCCTCTTCATTTGTCTGTTGTTTGAGTTGGGGTCTTAAGCAGCAAAGGCTGGTCTCCCCTCCTTCCCCTCCCCTCTTTTTCCCTCCTCCCCATGCATGGAGGAAAGGTCATATGTGGGCACTGTAAGAAGGTTGCCAGAAAGTGCTTGCTGGCACCTCGACCATGGATGTCTAGCTTCTAAAACTGTGAGAACATAAATTTCTATTGCTCTTGCCACATAGTCTGTGGCATTTTATTATAGCAGCCAGATGCTGTGGTTATCCTATTTAAGTCTTGTCTCCAGTAGGGAGGGCCGGCTCATTCTCTATATTGCTCTTTGAAAAGCATCAACTTTATAGAAGAAGATGCTTAAAGCTATTGATTGTGATTAAAACAGAATCCTTTATATACGTTATCTTTCTTTCCTAAAATGCTTTACCTTTATTCTCTTTTTATATATTTTATTTTATGTGCACTGGCATTTTTCCCATGGGTGTTGGATCCCCTGGAACTGGAGTTACAGACAGGTGTGAGCTGCCATGTGGGTGCTGGGAATTGAACCCTGGTCCTCCAGAAGAGCAGTCAGGGCTCTTAACTCTCAGGCCATCTCTCCAGCCCCTACCTTTATCTTTTAGCAGATGAGTTCTATTTGTCTTCTCAGCCTCGGTCTAGGTACCCTATCCTCAGAGGGCTCCTGTGCTGCCTCATCTAAATGACCAGCTCCACCCTCTCCCCCTCACAGCAGCTCCCTCTCTTCTCTCACAGAGGCATGGTCATTGTATTCTTCTTTTTTTAAAATTCCACAAGGGCAGGAACCTTAACCCATAATGATTTACCCCATCACCTTGCACAGTGACAAGAGCTCAAAAACATACAGTTTTGTAATACCTGGTGACTAAATGACTTACATGCTTAATTTTATATCTTCTACTCTTTGTTTGTTTTGTTTTGAGACAGGGTCTCACTGTGTAGCTCTGGTTGTCCTGCAACTCAATATTTAAACCAGGCTGGCCTCAAACTGCTTCTGCCTCCCAAGTGCTGGGATTAAACGAATGGGCTACTGTGCCTGGCTTCTCTTTTATTCTGGATGCTATTTTGAACTCCCCCCGCCCCAGAATAAAAGATCTGAAGGGATTTAGATTGAAAGCAGTTTTTCCACCCCAACTGCTTGAGAACCAGCTGCCTCTTGAGCAGCAAATGAATTACACAGCTCAGGACGTTCGTGACGAGCCACCTGCTTCAGAGGAATCGGGTGATTCCTTTACAGAGGAACCTTCCATAGTCTTCACCCTAGGGAGCGTGGGGAGATAGCTCAGTTGGTATTGTCAGTCGCTGTTGCCTTGATGGTAGCAGGCCATGAGTTGGGTGGTGTGAGCCTGTAACCCCAGTGCTGGGGAGGCAGAGACATGCAGCTCTCTGGGCCTACCAGCCAGCCAGCCTACATATGGCAAGCTCCAGGCTACTAAAGATCCTTTTTCAAAAATCCAGTGTGGGGAGGGGAGAGGCTAGAGAGATGGCTCAGCAGTTAAGAGCAGTCATTGCTCTTCCAGTGGTCCTGAGTTCAATTCCCAGTGTCCACTTGGCAGCTTTACAACCATCTATAATTATAGTCACATGGGATCTGATGTCTTCTTCTGGTGTGCAGATGTACATGCAGGGAAAATACCCATATACACAAAATACATTAAAAAATCCAATATGAATGAGGCTCAAGGTTGACCTCTGGCCTCTATACACATGCTCATACACGTGCACACACAGATTCACAGTCTTACACACAGTATATCCTTTACCCTAGAAGACACCAAGACCAGGACATAGCACAGAAGTTCAGGAAAAATGAGCCAAAATGTACATGAGCATACCAGATGTCATCTTTGCATTTAAACAGTCTCAGAACTCATTTTGGTGGCTTTGGCATGATTTATGATTCTCTGGGTTATAGAAAAAAATGAGCCAGACAGACATAGGCTTGAAAGATATGGCCTTACATGGAAAGCAAGGGTTCTCAAGAAAACAGTGAAAAGAATGTAAGCACCCAGGGAAGGAAGTGTTGGAGGCTAAAAGGGGGCAGTGGTGGTGCTAGAAATAGAGAAGTAAGGCCAGGCGTGGTGATGCACGCCTGTAACCCCGGAGTTGGAGCGGTCGAGGCAGGAGGAAGGACCAGGTTCCAACACCGTCCTCTGTTGCACAGTCAGATCAACCCCAGCCGGAGCTGCACGACACTGACTCAAAAAGACAAACAAGAGCCGGGCGGTGGTGGCGCACGCCTTTAATCCCAGCACTCGGGAGGCAGAGGCAGGCGGATCTCTGTGAGTTCGAGACCAGCCTGGTCTACAAGAGCTAGTTCCAGGACAGGCTCCAAAGCCACAGAGAAACCCTGTCTCGAAAAACCAAAAAAAAAAAAAAAAAAGACAAACAAAAGCAAGGCGGAGATAAAGATCCGGGAATGACTTCTTCTCCAGTGACCGTATAAAATTTTCAGAAGAGGATAAATATCACAGAAAGTTAAAAAACAAACTCAAGGTGGTGTCTGAGACGTTAGATAGGCCAAAGCTGCATCTCGAGTGAAGCGAGCTATGTACGATATGCGCTCCCTGCACTAAGGCCCGCACACCAGATGCACTGGTAAAATACAAAGGAAGGATGGCTGGGCTATGGGCTGGATCGACAGTTCAGGGTGCTGCTGCCTGTGCTGGCGGCCATAGAGAGGTGGTGGCCAGAAAGGACTGATACCCCCTCCCCTCCCTAATAAACGTTTGTGCTGGAAAAAAAGAGTATTTGCTGCTCTTACAGAGGGCCTCAGTTCGACTCTAAGCACGCACTTGGCCACTCAACCGCCTTTAACTCCAGTTCCAGGGTATCCATCCAATGCCCTATTTTGGCCTCCTGGAGCACCAGGCACACCTGTGGCATAGAAATACGTTTATGCAAGCAAGACATCCATACACATACAATAGAAATAAATAGCCCTTTAGGAAGGGCCGGAACTAAAAGAAAGCTAATTTGCTTGCCTGAAGTGGAGGCCTTGTATGTTTGCTTAACATTATGGGGTTGGTGAGAGTTGAAAGCTTAAGTTCCAGGCTGATGAGTTCAGAGTTAATAAAACAGACTCAGGGTGGTGGTGATTGATCTGGAAAATGACCTCAGGAGAAGGGAATTCGAGGGAGATTATGCTAGCAGCTGAGGATTATGTGAATTGGAAGCGAGAAAGCCCAGTGGCTAGAAATGTCACAAAGAGAGGTTGGGGGAGTCTAGGCCATTCTAAATTTCCGTTTTCCTAACATACTAGCCAGCTTAATCTGGAAAAAGATTGGGAATTGAAGCAATTGTGCATTATTAATTTAAAGAGAATATATATGTTATAGTAAATATGATAACATATATGTATATTAATGAAAAGTATTGAGAAAGATTCTGAAAGCATCCAGGTGCTAACTAGAAGGCTGCTTGCTGTGTACAAACTTAGAAGCAAATATCTAAAGTTATCATCTTTTTTTCCCCTCAGATAGGATCCATATGCCTGCCTGATCACTAGATCAAAAATATCTGTATCATTTGCACATTCACATTCAGTGCTGCTCTGCCCACAGTGGCTAGGAAATAGAATCAGCCTAGCTGTCCATCAACTGATGAATGATGGGGGAATTCTCCTTTGTGTGCTGTGAATATGTTTCATTACCATTGGTTAATAAAGAAGCTGCTTTGGCCAATGGCTTAGCAGAGTAAAACCAGGCTGGAAATCCGAACAGAGATATATAGAGAGTAGGTGAAGTCAAGGAGACGCCATGTAGCTGCCCAAGGAGACAGACGTGGGTCCTTACCAGTAAGCCACAGTCTTGTGCCCATATATAGTCTAATAGAAATGGGTTAATTCAAGATGTAAGAGCTAGCTAGGAATATGCCTGAGTCATTGGCTGAACAGTGTTGTAATTAATATAGGTTCTATGTGATTATCCAGGGCTTGGTGGCCGGGAATTGAAAGAGCAGTCTCTGCCTACAGATGAATGGATAATGAACATGTGGTACATGTACACACAGATGAATGGATAATGAACATGTGGTACACATTGGAATTTTATTCATCTGTAAAGAAAAATGAAATGATGGCGTCTGCGGGAAAATGGATGGAACTGTGAAGCTGATACACTGAATCAGGTAGCCCAGGCCTAGAAAGGCAGGCGAGGCACCCAGCTTCAAAAGCTGGGATTTAAATGTCTGAATTAGAGTTCCTGTAGAGGCCAGGAAACTGGAAAGGAGCCATAGGCAGGGCTTATGGGAGGGAACAGTAGAAAATGTGTGATATAAACGTAGAGAAGGCGTTATTGAGGGTAAAAGGGCTTAAGAGGGGATGAGAGTTGGGAAGCAGCAGAGAGGATGGAGCAGAGGGAGGGTTAAAAACTAAGAATGTGGGCTGGAGAGATGGCTCAGACGTTAAGAGCACTGGCTGTTCTTCCGGAGGTCCTGAGTTCAATTCCCAGCAACCACATGGTGGCTCACAATCATCTGTAGTGAGATCTAGTGCCCTCTTCTGGCCTGCAGGCACATGTGCAGGTAGAGCACTCATATACATAAATTAAATAAATAAATCTTAAAAATAAGTCCCAAGAATGTGTGAAAAATGTCATATGGAAACCTACTGTTTTGTAAACTGATTAAAAATAATTTAAAAATAACTAGATCACACACACACACACACAGAGAGAGAGAGAGAGAGAGAGAGAGAGAGAGAGAGAGAGAGAGAGACATGTTCTTGAATAGGTTCTTTGTTTTTTTCTTTTTTTTTTTTCTTTTTTTTTTTTTGGTTTTTCGAGACAGGGTTTCCCTGTAGTTTCTAGAGCCTGTCCTGGAACTAGCTCTTGTAGACCAGGCTGGCCTCGAACTCAGAGATCCGCCTGCCTCTGCCTCCCGAGTGCTGGGATTAAAGGCGTGCGCCACCACCGCCCGGCTGTTTTTTTTCTTGACTAAGTTCTAGGCACACTTTTAATTAATTCTTAATAATTACAGAACAATAGATTAAACACAGACACAATTGTATTCTCTTCCTCCTTCTAGATAGAGTCTCATTTAGCCAAGGATAGCCTTGAACAACTTTTGTAACTGAGGCTGGTCTTGAACTCCTGATCCTTCTGCTTCAACCTTCCAAGTATTAGGATTACAAGTGTGTGCCGTTCCACTCATCTCATATTCAAGTCTTTAGTATTTACCATAGTTGGCTTGAAGAGACTTTGTTATTTTTCTTATTTTGCAGATACACTATTTGAACATCAGGCACAATGAGTGGACAAAGCCTGTAATCTCAGCACTTGGGGAGGTGGAGGCAGGAGAATCAGGGGTTCAAGGTTATTCTCTGTTACACATTGTCTTAAAAAAAAGCAAAATTCAGGGCTAGGAAGATGGCTTAGTAAGTAAGAACACCTCTGCAAGCATGAGGACTTGACTTACCTTTCCAGCTCCCACATAAGAAGCTGAGCTTGGCTGAGCATGCCTGTTACCACGGTATCATTCAGCCGAAACAGGCAGATCCTGAGGGAATTCACCGGTCAGCCACTCAAGCCAAAATGGCCAGCTTCTGGCTCAGTGATAAACCCTGACTCAAGGCAATGTGGCAGAGTGACAGAGGAAGACACCTGACATCCTGTTCTGGTCCCTGCATGTACTCACGTGCACGCTCAAGTGCGTGCAACACACACACACACACACACACACACACACACACGAGGGGGGGGGGGAGAAGAGGGGGGAGATAAAATAGTCAAACCAAAATAGAACAAAAACCCTTCACAAGTCTAATTTGGGTCATCAGGGAAGGGCTAGGTTTAAAACATCCATCTTCTTCCCATATTTGTGGGAGTGGTTCACAAGTTCCAGGGCCCAGGGTGGGAACCAACACCCATAGATGTCCAAGTCTTTTGTACAAGATGGCGTAAATAGTATAGTCTTATAGATAACTAGGCCCTTACTCCATTTTACCCTAAACCATCTCAGCTCTTCACATCATACTCAGTACATGTAAATACTGTGTGAACATATGACAGGATCCAGTGATTGAAAGAGTATGTATAGGCTCAGACACAATTGGTCTTTGTCGTTTAAGAAAGGGTCTCCTTACGTAGCCTAGGTTGGCCTTCAGCTTTTGACAATCATCTCGCCTCAGCCTCCTGAGTGCTCAGATTATAGTCATGCACCACCACACCCAGATTTTCAAATATTTTCCTCCTGTAGTTGGTTGGATCCATTCAATCAGATCCCACAGATTCCCAGGACCAACTGAACTGCATTTGGAGTGTTGCCACTGAGAAAGGCCCAGAAGTCAGCCAGAAATGTGGAGAGAACCTGAGCTGTCTGGGAAAGAAGCTGGGCCTTTGAGACATAGATTTTTTTTCCCTCAGACAGTACTAATGTATATTGTTATGGAATATCTTATACAATCTTTGTATTTGTCAGCATGTTAAAGCTATGTGTGGATGGTGAGTCTGCTGTGGCCCTTTATTCACCTTAGCAACAGTCCTGGTGCATTATGGGCATCCAGTACCTGCTGGTTGAACAGATAAATGCGTGCAGAGTGGACATAGGAGATAAAGGCAAGAAGGCAAACAGCAGAGCTTTGTTTCTTCAAGTGCCTCAGAAGACGGCTCAGAGGCAACAGCACTGACTCCAGCCCCAGGGAAGCCACTGGCCATGTGCTTGGGAGGAAGTGGGAACTCGGGAAGCCAAAGAGGAAACATCTTTAGCACTGAGTCCATTCCCAGACCACCTAGAAAAGAATGGCTGCTCAGGCATCTCCTGCCTTTCCCTGACACCCAACTGTGGGCGTCAGGACCATTTCTTTTGTGGGGCCTCAGCTCTGCCTACTCTACATTTTGTCTTAGGGTAGTATCTTGTTCTAGTCTCTGGTAGCTACAATCCTATTGTAACCTTGGGCAAGTCAACCCAACCCCAGCTGCCCTGCCCTCTGTTCGCTACCTTCACTCCTGTGGGAGAATCTTGTCCACCTGTTTGTTGGCCTCCCAGGGCCTCCTCAAAGGATGCAGTTCACAGACACTTTACTAGGCCATAGTACTGAGGGATTATGCCAGCTGGCCAGGCGCCAAAGCAGACCCCTCTCCTCAGGAAGTCTGAGAGATAATGAGAGATAATGAAAAGTGCTCCAAGAGCCAGTCTACTGTGGTCTGGGAAATGTGACTTTAGGAGCTGCTTGTGTAGCTCCCGCCATAGAGTGCTTGCCCAGCATACATGAAGCCCTGAGTTAATTCCGAGCACTACATAAACTGGGCAAGCCAGCGGAAGCCTATACTCTTGGCACCCCAGGAGCTACAGGTGACAAGACCAGAAGTTCAAGTTCATCCTTCCATATGTAGTGAGTTCAAGGTTAGCCTGAGCTACTTGAGACCCTGCCCTTCAGAAGAGAAGTAAAGACCTTTGATTCTTTGATTTCAGGCATCCCCTTTGGAGCCTGGGCCTTATGGACCCCTGAGCCTGCACATTTTTCCTTCCTTCTTTGGTGGGGAGAGATCTTTTTTTTTTTTTTTTTTGTTTTTCGAGACAGAGTTTCTCTGTGGCTTTTTTGGAGCCTGTCCTGGAAGAGAGATCTTATATTCAGGGGTTGACTTGGTCGTTCTGATTTACAGCCTTCAGTGGCCCGCCAGACCTCTCTTGTTCAAGGGCTCTCTCCCAGGTCTTTTTAACAAAGGTTTTGTATTTTTAAGGGTGTGTGTGTGCACGCGGGTGTCCTCAGAGGCCAGAGGCTTTGGCTCTTTTGGAGCTGGAGTTACAGGTGATTGTGAGGGACCTGAAGTGGGGACTGGGAACAGAACTCCAGCCCTCTGCAAGAGCAGGAAGTACTCTTAGCTGCTGAGCCATCCATCTCTGTAGTCTCCTTCCTATAGACTCACCTTCCCTAACCGTACCTACATAGGCAACCATTGAATGTTTTTACCATTCTTAAAAATTATCAAATATGTGTGTGTGTGTGTGTGTGCGCGCGCGCGCGTGCGTGCTCGTGTGTGTGTGTGTGTGTGTGTGTGTGTGTGTGTGTGTGTGTGTCCATCCATATGCAACAACACGAGTGGAAGTCAAAGCCACTTTCAGGAGTCCATTTCTCCCACCATGGATTCTGGGAATCAAGCTCAGGTTGTGTATTTTACTCTTATGCCGATTTTCAGTCTAGGTTCTAAACTTTTGTCAGTATTTAATCTGTGTTTAGATTTAATGAAATTCATCATAGCAGGCTTTCTCTTAGGTCACCAACCAGCTCCCAAATCACAACACAGAGACTTATTAATCATGGATGCTCGGGCTTATCTTAAGCTTGTCCCACTAGCTCTTATAACTTAACCTGCTCATTTTGCCTCGGGGCTTTTTATTTTTCCTTCTGTACATCTTACATTCACTGCTTGTGTCTGGCAGCTGCCTGGCTTCTGGACCCAGGCGTGACCGCCCCCCCCCCCCATCTCTTCTTTCTCTCCTATGTATTCTCTTTGCTCGCCTGCCAGCCCCGCCTATCCCTCTTCTGTCTAGCTAGCTGCTATTCAGCGTTTTATTAGAACAATCAGGTGCCTTAGTCAGGGAAGGTGAAACAGCAAAACATCTTTACATAATTTAAAAAAAATGTAGCATAAACAAATGTAACACATCTTTCCGTCCTAACAAAAGCAGTAGAACATAGTTAAAGAAATACTCTGTAATACAAACAAATGTAACCTATCGTTGCCAGTTAAAGTAATATTCCACAACAGGTCATGGATGGAATTGTAGGCCCACTCGCCCAAATTCTCCCAGGAACACTTAGGTCTTATAATAACTCAATCAAGTGCTAAAATGTGCATGCAAATTGACAGATCCATTTGTTTTGGAAAGACTGAGTCTTATTTGAAGTACATCACTTTCAAAACTATACCCAGAGTTCAAGGCCAGCCCGGGTTATGTAGTAAAACTCTCTCTCAAAAAACTAAATTAGGCCAAACCAATCACACAAACAAAGGCCATCTCTGTCCAAGTTAAGTAAATTAACCAACTCTTCTGTCAACTCAGTATTAACATGAAATTGAGAGCAGCGTCTTATGAACGGAAAAGCGTCTCGGGATTCATCAGTTCAGCCCAACATCCCTCAAAGAGTTTTTGTTGTTGTTGTGGCTCATGTGCACAGTGCTGAAAACTTACACATTTGTTTAAGAAAACACATTTGTTTTCATTATGAAAGGTTTCAATCTCAGCAATAAAACTTTTATTTATTTATTTATTTCTGCATGGGGTCTTACTATGCAGTCTTGGCTACTCTGGAACTCTCTATGTTCTGGAACTCATAGAAATCTCCCGAGTACTAGGGTTAAAGGAGTGTGCCAACATGCCAGGCGGTGTTAGTGTCAAGTTTTCTTTTTTTATTCTAAGTTTCAGATAACTGCTGTCTTTCCTTGGAGTTTCTGTTTTAGCTTATCCATATGCAATGAGATTATTATTTATTTTATTTATTTATTTATTTATTTATTTATTTATTTTTTTGGTTTTTTGAGACAGGGTTTCTCTGCAGCTTTAGGGCCTGTCCTGGAGCTAGCTCTTGTAGACCAGGCTGGCCTCGAACTCACAGAGATCCGCCTGCCTCTGCCTCCCGAGTGCTGGGATTAAAGGCGTGCGCTACCACCGCCCGGCATGCAATGAGATTATAGACACGAATTCATTTTTTAACAATTGAGACTTTTAACTACTATACTTTCAAGATTAGGGTTGGGTTATGAATGCTTAAAACCTTTTAAGTTATTGCCAGTTCTGAGTATGAGAAAAGACAGTGTGACTATAGGAGGCTGTGTCCCTACATAGAAAAGAAGTCACCATCGTCCCGTCCTGAGTCATGGCTGTAGAATACAAAGCTAGAGAACAAAACGTCTCACTGAAGACAGACTTAGATCTCTTGGGAGCTTCCATCACATTTTGGCTGTAAGAGAAAACTCTATAAGTACAAATAAAACGCCAGAAGCAAAGTATCTTTTTGATCAAATAAAAAACACGTTACTCAGTGGTGCACACCTTTGATATCAGCACTCGGAAGGCCGAGGCAGGCGATCTCTGAGTTTGAGGCCAGCCTGGTCTACAGAGTGAGTTTCAGGACAGCCAGGGTTACCAAGAGAAACCCTCTCAAAAAAAAAAAACAAAAAAAAAACAAAAACAAAAAACAAACAACAACAACAACAAAAAAACCCAAACTAGCCAAATCACAACAGCAACAATTAAAGAACAAAACAAAACAAAACAAAAATAACAAAAGAGAAATGTTGTTTGTGTGATATTGGGAAAACTCTGAAAGGTATTTGTAAAATTCAACAATAATTTCTTTTTTTTTCTCAAAAAAAAATTGATTTTTTGAGACAGGGTTTCTATGCAGCTTTGGAACCTATCCTGGAACTAGCTCTTGTACACAAGGCTGACCTCGAACTCACAGATATCGGCCTGTTTCTGCCTCCCAAATTCTGGGATTAAAGGCATGTGCTACCACTGCCCAGCTAAAATGTTTTATTTTTTAGCCCTCTTAATGTGAGTGAATGTTTATGTGTGAGTTTCATATTCCGTGAAGATCATGTGTCTGGTGCATTTGGGGTTATGGACATTTAAAAAAATGTCTTTTCCAATGGAAATATTTAAACAAATATTACCGCTGCTTGGATGGGTGGCGTGACGTGGGATTACCACTGCTTTTGGATGACGTGGGATTACCACTGCTTTTGGATCTCGCCTCTTTCAAGCACAGGCATCGCAGCCACCAGAGCAAACTCTTGCCTGTTTTACAGCGTCCACTAGGAAGACGCTGTCTGCTAGGCATAGGAAGCATTCCTTCTCAGGAGCTAGTTCCGTGCACATGACTTTGGACCCCCTCCTCTGCCTTCTTCCTCTGTTTTCATTATGCACATGGACCACCATCTCTCACTGGATCACGGTGAGCTGGGAAGTTGCTGTGTGTCTTCGGTGAGATCACTGATAGCTGTGGACTTCCTAGGTCATGCAGATGTTATGGAAACATCACACGTGATGTGAAATTCCACATTACACCAAGAGTTCCAGTATCAAAGTCATACATGCCCAACATGCCTATATCATCTGGGTCAGAAACGGTGAAGACATCCATGCTATCCCTCAAACTAGTCGGTTGGAACATCTGTTTTCTTTCAGTCTCCCCGAGAACAACCGCAGGTCACACTTCTCCAGCAAACTTCTCACCAGTGGTCATGATGGACACACGAGCAGCTGTGTTTGTTCTCTGAGCTCAGATCATTGGAGGGAGCAATCAGTTCCACCTGCTGGCTGGGATTTGACTCATGACTGTTAAAGCCTGCCTTAAGGTCGCACCTAGTCACAGGACGTGGTACTAATTCATCTGAAAAAGCAATGACCTAAGGATCATTTTCTGTCCATGTGACCACCAAGAACATGGCTGCAGCAACGGCACCAGCCTCACGTGTACTACTTAGAACCCAGCTCACCGAAACCCTGCTATCAACACCAGAAATGCATTCCTGCTGACCCTGTCTAAAATGTTTTTATAGAAAGCATCATCCAAAACTTTCATAATTTTATAATTCCTCAGGGCACCACATCAGTTTTCTTCTGAACCCCTGACCTGCTTTATTAGTTTTTGATGCAATTAAAACATGAAATAGATGTGTGTGAGTGTGTGTGTGTGTGTGTGCTTGGGTGCGCGTGCATAAGGACTTGTACGTATGTGCATTTGGGGTTGGTGTGGGGACGCACATTTGTAGAGAGCAGAGGACACTCTCATTCCTCAGGCACTGCCCAACTTTTTCCCCACTGGCCTGGAACTCACCATATGTAGACTTGGCTGGCTGGTCCGTGTGGTCCGTGATCCCAGCTTCGCCTGTCTCCACCTCCCAACATTGGGATCACAAGCACGTGCCCCGCCCTGCCTTTCCATTGCTCTGTTTCACGTGCTAAAGATACTTCAGAACCTCCTGGTTCAAGCACCAATTTAGTTGTCACCATTACCAGATTCCTGAGGAACGCAGTCAGAAGCTTTCTGACAACAATGCCTTCCTCGTTTCTTTAGACTTGAAGTGGTTCGTTAGACGACATTAAGTAACTCATGTTTCTCTGTTAGACCAAAGACTTCCAGCTCATCTCTCCACTTCCATTTTCCTACAGCTTCCAGATGCTTTTATAATTTTTCAGTCTCCACAGACAGTACTTTCTCTTCACACAATTTGTGGACTTCTTTCTTTTTTTTTTCTTTTTTTCTTTTTGGTTTTTCGAGACAGGGTTTCTCTGCAGCTTTTTTAGAGCCTGTCCTGGAACTAGCTCTTGTAGACCAGGCTGGCCTCGAAGTGGACTTCTTTCTAGTCTTTTGTAAAGTATTTGGTCAGGAATGGCAGATCTTTCACTAGAGGGCTAACAGATTGTTGAGAGATCTTCCGTTTCTTGGTCTGTATTTTATAACTGCTGGAGCAAAGATCATACTACCTTTTTAGGGTGTGTGTTTGGGGGTCAGAAGACAGCTTTGGGGTCTCAGTTCTTTCCTTCCCCCATCTTTGCCTGCTCTGTCTGGGGTGCACAGAAATGGCTTTCCCAGTGGAGTGTGAAGATCTGAGTTTGCTCCTCAGCTCTCATGTAAAAACCAGGTGTGATGGCCGTGTGGTGGTGGTGCATGCCTTTAATCCCAGCACTGTAAGTTCGAGACCAGTCTGGTCTACAAGAGCTAGTTCCAGGACAGGCTCCAAAGATACAGAGGAACCCTGTCTCAAAAACCAAAAAAACAAAACAAACAAACAAACAAACAAAAAAACAGGTGTGGTGACACGTGCTTATAAACTCAGTGCTGGAGTGGGGGGCAGAAACCAGAGGATTCTGGTGGCTTACTGGACCTCCAGTTTAGCCAAAATGGTAAGCTCCAGGTTTGGAGTGAGATCCTGTCTCAAAAAAGAAAATGGAGCCAGGTGTGGTGGTACAGGTCTTTAATCTCAGCCCCCGGGGAATTGGAGGCAGATGGATCTCTTTGAGTTTGAAGCTAGCCTGGTCTACATAGTGAGTTCTAGGATAGCCAGGGCTATGTAGAGACCCTGTCTCAAAACTATCAATCTATCTATCTATCTATCTATCTATCTATCTATCTATCTATCTATCTATCACCTATCTATCTATCTATCTATCTATCTATCTATCTATCTATCATCTATCTATCTGTAGTAGTTTGGATGTAATTGGCCCCATAAGCACATAGCGAATGGCACTGCTGGGGTATGGCTTTCTTAGAGTAGGTATGGCTTTGATGGAGAAAGTGGGTCACTGTAGAGACAGACTTTGAGGTCCCATATTGGCTCAAGCCACACCCAGTGTCTCAGTTCACTTCCTGTTGCTTGCTGATCAAGATGTAGGACTCTCAGCTCCAGCACCCTGTCTGCCTACATGCTACCATGTCCCGCCATGATGATAATGGACTAAACCTGTGAACTGTAAGCCTCCTCATTAAATGTTTTCCTTCATAAGAATTGCTGTGGTTATGTTGTCTCTTCTCAGCAATAGAAGCCCTAACTAAGATACTAACTAACTGACTGACTGACTAACTAACTAACTAGAAAACTAACAAACACCAATAAGAAAAAGAAAGTGGAGATGGGGCTAGAGAGTTGGCTTAGCCATCCTTGTAAAGGACTCAAGTTCAGTTCCCAGCACCCACTTCAGGTACCCACAACTGACTGCAATGGTAGTTACAGGTGATCTAACTTTCTCTTCTGGCCTCGTTGGGCACCAGCACTTCTGTGGTACATAGGAGCTCAGGCAAGCGCATGTATGTGCATGTGCACACGTGCACACACACGTACACACATACATAAATAAAAATGGGTAAAATAAGGTGGAGAGCAATCGAGGAAGACACTTGATGTCAACCTCTGGCCTCTATACACACACACACACACACACACACACACACACACACACACATGGAAAAGCCACAAACAGCTCGTGAGAGCATGCCATTTAATCACAACTCTCCTATGAAGTTATCAGCTCCATTTTCCAGTCGAGAAATCCCGGGCACAAAGAAGTTAACTGGCGAGCCCATAGTGTTGGGTCAGGGCGTCCACCCAAACAGTCTGGCTCCCTAGTGGGCCTCGACCGCTCCTGCCAGCTCCTTTATGGACGTGGATTAAGGCGCTGTTGACTGTGGCAGTGCCCTGTGATATCCAGGCTTATGAGACACCGATAAGAAGGGAGGAGGGTGGGTGACAGTGACAGAGTATTAACAGCCAGCACTGTCGTCAGCAGCATTCAATCCCAGGAAGGAGAGTCTATCTCTTTCAGGGCAGGACAGACACAGTGTGGTCAGAGGTGACAGGCAGAAAGAAGAGGGTGCTGATGAGCGCAGTCCAGATGAGGCGTGCTGGCAGTTCTCAGTGCGCATGTGCATGTCTCTGAGCCGACCCCTCACAAACACCCGCTGGAGCCGACCCCTCACAAACACCCGCTGGAGCCGACCCCTCACAAACACCCGCTGGAGCCGACCCCTCACAAACACCGGCTGGCAGGAAATCCTATCACATACATTTTCAATCAACTGCATTTGAAGTCCGTCTAGTAGGAGCTTGGGTGATGGAGGAACTCCGGCTCAGGTGCTGCTAGCCACTCCCGTAGAGGTTGCATGTAGGCTGCCAGTGCCCACGGGATAGCTCTTCACTCTCCAGGGCCTCTCTTCTTATATTGGCCGACGCATGCTGAGGGGCAGGTCCCTGCTGATGGGTGAAAATTCAACATCAGCCACCGGGAAACAGAATGAGGAGGATCAGAAGGTGGGACCTCTGGCTCCAGCTTCTGGAATCTCTTGAGACAGTGAGTTCAGGTGATAAGAGTCTGGTTGGGACTCTTGACCACATACATGGCTCCTTCCCAGAAACCATAGCGCTCCTCCATTGCTTCAAGAGTGCCAGGCTCCTTTCTCCTGGGGTTGTTGAGAGTCAGAAGAAACATATAATATGCTCCGACCTCATCCCTGCCCCACGTTGGGGTGCCCCATAGTCACAGATTTCAGGCGATCTGGCTTTTCTTCGAAGGAAGCAGGCTGCCTGGTCCTAGGAACTCATGCTTTCTGCGAGGCAGTATTTCACAGGCCGTTTTCTAAGCTGCTACCCTGTCCCTATCCTATCCCTTTCTGACTCGTCCTTCCTCATTTCTAAACACACACATCACGACCCTTTTAGCCACCATCACCACGAGCTGTCCCTCCTTCCTCTGAACCTCGCTGTCTCCTGGAGGGCTCTGTTTCTGGGGAAACCTGAGAAGCCCGGCATCCTCTGCCTGGAGAACTCATGGGGAATTCAAATCTCTTGCTGGGATGCTATTTCTCACAAATCTCACAGTAGCTTGTGATGTTAAAGGTTATGACCCTGTACTGGAAATGGCAGAAAAGGCTTCAGATATACCACAGCATGCTTGAGAGAGCCCTGCAGACATGATGTTCTATCACTCCAGATTTCTTTTTTAAATATCTATTTTGATGGTTTTAAATGTGTAGGTATGTGTGTCTGCTTGGATTATGTGCACTTAATCCTAGGAGGTATCGGCATGGAGTCCCCTGGAGCTGGAGTTAAAAACAGCCGTGAGCCCCTTGATGTGGGTGTTTAGAACCAAACTCGGGTCCTCTGGAAGAGCAACAACTTCTGTGAACTGCAGAGATGATGTGGGAGGGTCTTCTGTTTGAGTTGATTTTATTGGTTAATAAAGAAACTGCCTGGCTCATTTGATTGGCCAGCCCTTAGGTGGGCGGAGTAGACAGAATAGAATGCTGGGAAAAAGGGAAGTTAGGCAATCGCCATGCCTCTCCTCAGTGAGACAGTTGCCATAAAGCCAGCCACCAGGTCAGACGTGCTGAATCTTTCCTGGTAAGACACCACTCGTGGTGTTACACAGATTATTAGATATGGGTTAATCAAGATGTGAGTAAGAGGCTGGAACTAATGGGCCAGGCAGCGTTTAAAAGAATACAGTTTCTGTATAATTATTTCAGGGCATAAGCTAGCCAGGCGGCCGGGAGTGGGGCGGTGGGAACACGGCCCACTGCTCCCCACTACACAGAGACATCTCTCCAGCCCCTCTAGATAATTAAAAAAACCAAATTTTATTGCACATAAACAGACCATTCTGGATATATATATAAACAATCCTAGTTCCCTCTCCCTCCCATCCTCCCACCCCTCCCACCTTCTCCCACCCCACTCTTTTTTTGTTATGGTCCTAGGGACTGAACTTAGGGTTTCATAAATGATGGACAGATGATCTACCTCTGATCCACCTCCCTGCCCAGATCAAAAAAACAAAACAAAACAAAACACAAAACGACACCCCAAAAAGCAAGAAAAGCAAAACAGCCTCCTAGCCCTGCCTTTTGAGGATCACGTGAGTCCATTTCTTTCTCAAATGACAAAAATGGTTGGTGTTTAAAATGGTCAGCAGGTGAGAGTGTTTTGTTCATTGGTTATGTAAAAATTTAAAACAGTCAAACTATTTCTTTGAAAATGTTTGTGAGAAGCTGAGTGTGTGAAACACACAGGAAGGAGATGCTCAGTGGGTGAAGCGCTTGCAGGGGTGGTGGTCTGGATGAGGGTTGCCCCCACAGGCTCATATGTGTAGTCACCAGGGAGTGGCACTATTTGAAAGGATTAGAAGGATTAGAAGGTGTGGTCTTGTTGGAGGAAGTGTGTCACTTGGGGTGGACTTTGAACTTTCAGAAGCCCCTGTTAGACTCACCCCTCACCTCTTGGCCTGTGAATCAGGATATATAGGTCTCAGCTACTGCTCCCGCACGATGCATGCCACCATACTCCCTGACATGATGACAATGGACTAAGCCTCTGAAACTGTAAGCAAGCCCCTAATTAAATACTTTTTTTTATAGGAGTTGCAGTGGTCACAGTGTTTCTTCACAGTGATAGTGACTAAGACACAGGGCAAGAGCAAGAATCTGAATTTGGATCTTCACCTGCCACTTGTACCATACTTGAAACCCCAGTCCTGGGTGTGTGTGGTTTGGAGACAGTCGGATCTCCTGAGTTTCATGGCCAGCCCATCTAGCCAATCAGTGGGCTCCAGGTTCAGTGACAGACTCTGTCTCGTGAGATACGGTGGAAATTGGGCATATGCACACACAGAGACACACACAAACACAAGACACACAGACAAATACCAGCACAGATACACACAGACACATGCACAGACACACATACACAAACTCACACACAAACATACACACAGACACATACACACACAAGTGAATAAATAAACACACACAAGGAAGCCTAGAATAGTGGTTTGTGCCTGTAATCTCCGTACTTTAAAGGCTGAGACAGGAGGATTGTCATAAGTCTGAGGCCAGCGTGGGTTCCATTATGAGTTTTAGGTCAGCCTATCCTACATAGTGAGACTCTGTCTCAGAAAAACAAAAACAAAAATAACCCAATGAGTCCTGAGAGATGGCTCTGTAGTTAAGAGCATACACTGCTCTTACAATTGACCTGAGACCAGTTCCTAGCAGGCATTGTAGGCAGCTCATAGTTACCTGTAAACATGTGTTGTTGAATATTCCTGTACACTGTGTGAAGATGTGTCACTGTGATTGGTTTAATAAAGAGCTAAATGGCCAATAGCTCGGCAGGAAGTACAGCAGGGACTTCTGGACAGAGAGAGCTCTGGGAAGAAGAAAGGTGGAGTTGTCAGCCAGATGGAGAGGAAGCGCTATGGCCAGCACAGAGTAAAGGTAACTGAGCCGTGTAAAAGAGTGCAGAAGAAAAGATATGGGTTCATTTAAGTTATAAGAGCTAGTAGGACAAGCCTAAGCTATAGGCCAAACTTTTATAATTAGTAATAAGTCTCTGTGTCATTTCTTATGAGCTGGTGGCCCATAGAAAAATCCATCTACAAACGTGCACATAACATAAACACATACACACACAATTTTAGAATAAAATCTTTAAAAAGTTTAAAATGAAAATAAAATTCATTTAATAAAAATTAAAGAATCAAACCAAATTAAATACACAAAGGCCAGGAGGATGGTTCAGTAGACAAAGTAATCTGCTGCAAGCCCAGTGACCTGAGTTTGATCCTTGGAATCCACGCTGTGTAAAGGAGAGGACCAACCCCTGCACGTTGTCCTCTGACCTCCACATGCCCGTGGCTTGCCTTTCCCCAACCAAAATAAATAAATAACTGTAAAAAACCAAGCTCAAGCCAACAGGAAAGGCTGCTGCTTAAACAGCTGGTAGTAGAGGGAAGCCCCCAGACCTGGTTTCTCCACCCCTTGGTACCAGGGGAAAGTCCTGGCCTTAGGATTCTGTTGAATGTGTTTTGAAAGTTCTTTCATGTAGGAGGCCAGCTGGCTGTGGCCCACAGAGATTCCGTGGCTGGTGAGTTAACGTCCAGCTGCGATGTTTTACATGCCTCCCAGGGAAGTCTATAGGTCTTTCTCCGTACAAACACTCCGGGATGCTTGTTCAGGAAAGAGGCTGGAAGTGGGGCAAGGGGGAGGGGCAGCAGAGACTGAGGGGGGCTGTGTTTCTTCTTTTCTTTCCTCATCCCCAGTCACCTAACTTCAGCCCAAGTGAAAGGGGTCTGGGAGGGGACTCGCAGGGCACACAAAAGGATGCAAATCTTGAGTTGGCAAGGGGTTGGATTTGAAAAAAGATTAATTAACTAATTTCTTTGTTTTGTTTGTTTGTTTGTTTGGATTATTGAGGCAGGGTTTCCTCTATAGCTTTGGAGCCTATCCTGGAACTAGTTCTTGTAGACCAGGCTGGCCTCGAACTCACAGAGATCCGTGCGCCACCACTGCCTGGCTTGACTAATTACTTTGTGTTTGTGGGAGCGGAGGTCAGAGGACAGCTTGAGGAAGTCAGTTCTCCCTCCTGCCTGGCGGACTCGAGGACAGAATTCAAGCTGACAGCTTTGATAGCAGGGGTATCTTCCTAGAGCACCATCTCCATGGCCTTCAGGTGGCAGATCTAATAGATGAGAAGAAAGGGAAGTGAGGCAGAGGTGAGAGGAAGAGGCACCTTGAAAAGAGAGACGGACCTGGACTGAGCTTCAGTCTTTCTTTGGTTTGGGGGGCAACTTCTGGTACCTTTTCCGGCCTCAGTTTCCTTGAAGGTTTCTTTGCCCAGCAGTGATTAGCATAGGTGCCGGCAGGCCGTGGGAAGGGACAGTGTGGTATAAGACAGCACACACACTGGGAGTTGATTTAGCCAACCCAGTGCAGACAGCATCTGAGCATCTCAAAGTCCCTCTGGGTCTTAGATTCTTCTGCAGGAAGGCTGTGTGGCACTAGGTGATCTTAGCCCCAGGGTACACTATAGGCGTTCATAGCAGTGGTCTGGACTGTGTTTAGGGAACTGGGGATGGGGCAGATGTTTGGCTCCAGGGTACCTGGAACTGGAGGCTTCAGAGCTCAACTGGGACTATTCTACCAATTTTGACTTCTTGTTGTTTGAGACAGAATCTTTTTATTGGCCCAGGTCAGAAATCTCCATCTTCCTATGTCAACCTTTTGATGGGATTACAGATATGTTCTACTTCTTTCAACTACCAATCTTTATTTTATTTTATTATTTTACGTTATTTATGTAACCCAGGCTAGCTTTAGACTCACTACAAAGCCGAGGAAGACTTCCTGTTTCTGAATTTCCTGCCTCCCCTTCCTGAGTGCTGGGATTATAAGCAAATGTCACCATAGTGTTTGGTTTTATGTGGCGTTGGGAATCAAACCTAGGGTTTTGTGCACTGGTAAGCATGCTACCAATTGTGCTATGTTCTCAATTCATACCATCTTGTTTTATAGGTGGAGAAATGGCTTAGAAAGTCAGAGTACTGTTCTGCCTTCCTTGGTTTTTTTATCTTGTGAACTCTGCATAGTCTAAAGATCCAGCTCAACACAGGTGTGTGGTAGACAAACTTTTGGGGGTTGTTTTCTGAATATTGTTGACTTTCATTTTTTTTTTCTTTTCAAAACATCACAATTGTTACAAAAATTTCCATTTTTAGGAAGTGGAAAAAAGCAAACGAGGCACTGCTGCCATCCTCCTCTCCCTCCCTCTGGATCCCCAGGGGTTTTCTCCTTGAACGGTTGGTTCTCACCTCCCATTCCCTTTCTTCCGTTCTCTCTGTTTTTTGAACTATGATCTGGCTATATAACCCAGATGGCCTCAAACTCATGGTCCCTGTGTTCCCGTCTCCCGAGAGTCAGGATGCCAGGTGGGCATCACTCTGCCCTCTTTCCATCCTGCCCTTCCTGATGCCTACCCCTCTCCCATGTTTCTTTTTCATATAAATGAGACTGTAATATAAATTATTCAACCATACACATTAGAATCAGATATACCTTTCCTCCAATCCCAGCTCATAGTTAATCATTTGAGTGACCTTGGCCAAGTTATTTTAACCATAGTGTGTGTGTCCCGAGTATTAATAGTATCTGCCTTTTAGGACTGTGGAAGATTTAATGAGATAGTATAGGAATAGAATCCAGTAGTACCTGGTGCATAGTAAGCAACACACACACACACACACACACACACACACACACACACACACACACACACCCTCCAGTGGCGCATAATGAGTTAGAGACAGAGCAAACACTAGATCTTGAGGTTTCTGATCTCTAGCCTCTGGACTTTGCCGTATCTCTGTTTCTTACCCGGATCCCCCTGGGGCACAAATATGCAATACTTGCTAAATGAACGAGTGCGGGTGGAGGGTGGATCTAGGGAGTTGAAGTCTGTGGAGTTCCCGGATGCCTGCCCTGGACAATGCAGGGCTTGGCCCTGTGGGTTGGGAGAGTGGGGACAGCAGGGCTGGCTGGACCAGCTGTTGCCTCAGGGCTCCATGCCTGGCCAGTTGAGCCTCTAGGGCAGAGACCGGGGCTCTCAGCTTAAAAGCTCTTGGCTTCAAAGGAATGTGTAGTGGGCTGCCTCTGCTCAGGAGGGGCTAAAAAAAGCCTCAGCCACCCTGGACTGTGTGTGAGGGTTATCAACGGCTCAGGTCAGCTCATCTCTCTCTGACCACTCTGGCGCTTAGAAGAGGGTCTGTTTTCCTGCCCCCTCCCTGGTTTCCACCAATTGGCAGGAAAGAATCCATCTGCTCCAGAGGTGCAGGCTGTGAGGAGTGAGGTGTGTGTATGGGGCAGGGGGAGGGTAGGGGTGGAGAGGGAACTGGTGGCCCCAAACTGGTGACAATATTGAGATGTCAGCTGCGCCCTGCTGTAGTTTCTTCCTTTTATAGCCAGCAGCCGTTGCCCTCGCTCTCACCCAGCCCCTCTGTGGGGGCTCCTGCCCAGGATAAAAGCAGAGGGAGGCCTTCCAGTCTTCCCTCTTCTCTCTCAGGGGCTACCTCTCCTCTTTTGCTTCCTTTTTAGGTCCCACCTCCACTGGAGCTCCCAAGACAACATGCCTCCCAAGAAACCTGAACCTAAGAAGGAGGCTGCCAAGCCAGCCGCAGCTGCCACCGCTGCTCCAACCCCTGCCCCAGCTCCTGAGCCCCTCAAGGACTCTGCCTTTGACCCCAAGAGTGTGAAGGTGAGTGAATCTCAGCCCATCGGGTATGGGTAGAGAGCACGGGCTCCTATTCTCTCTGTTGCTGAGGGATCTGTTTCTCTCAGGCCAGACAGACGTGAGGACCCTGGCATCCGTGCCCTATGTCATAGCTCCGAGGGCCAGTAGAACCAGAACTAGACTCAGAGGCTTTCTGTTTGAACAACAGGGTGTTGCTCTGTGCACAGGTGTCAGGCCATTCCTGATTAGCGGAGCAGAATCCAAGATGGTGGTAGATGCAACCAGCTAGCTTTTGTAAAACCTCGTGTGGGGAAACCATAGTGAAGCAAAAATCAGCCTGTAAAGTGGAAGATGAATATATCTTTTACAATCTATTATTTTATTCTCTCTGTGTGAGTGTTTTACCCACATGTATGTCTGTGTAACACACGTACGCAGTGCCTACGGCCAGAAGAGGGCGTTGGGTCCTTCAGAACTGGAGTTACAGATTGTGAGACGCCATGTGGGTGGTGAGGACCAAAGCTTGATCCTTTGGAAAAATAGCTAGTGCTCTTAACCATTAAATTCTTCTTCTAGCCCTGAGAGGTGGAATATGTTTATGAAAAATAGACACATAATAGGAACTAGTGGTATAACTGGGAGTGGGGTGTGAGCAGCCAGTGGGGTCCTCTTGTGTGCTGGGGTGTGGAAACCTTCACCATAAATACACTGTTGGAAAGAGAGGCAGAGAAGACAGGAGCAGCCTGGGGCCTTCCCTTTTGCTTTCCCTTACACTGGTGGGCCACTCTTTTGTGGCCACAGGCTGACGCTCACTCCTGGCTGAGACTTCTCTATAACCTGGGCAGGAAGTTGGGCCTGCTTTCTTTAGTCTTTCAGTTTTATGCCCTGCTTCGTCTTGCTCCCTTCATCTGGCTGGTAACGCCCCCCGCCCCTCCCGGAACTGGTATGAGCCCCTGTTGACCGTCATTTTAGGCCTCCTAGGAATCTGTCCCAGCTGCTGAAGGTTGGGCCTGGGGATCTGAAGCTTCTAAAGAGGAGCAGTTTGAAGACTTGGCACCAGGTTGGGAGCCATCAAGTGGCTCCTGGAATGAAGAGTTATTCATATCAGGTCTGGGGTGGTGGGCCCCCCAGGGGATCTCACAGGACAAGGCTGGGGGGAGATGAGAAGAACGGGACAAGGTTCTGTGACACACAGGCAGAGACCCTGAACCCCAGGCTCTAGCTGTGTGGGCCTCTATAGTCTTCTCAGGATCAAGCTCACATTGGAGACTTCAGACAGTACTGTATCGAGGGAGTCAAGACCCCGTTAGCCCTCCCAGTGGCTTAGCGGGATTGACTTGTCAACTTCAGGAAGTTGCTCCATGCCTAGACTTGGTTGTGAGGCTCCTTGTGGGGAAACTGAGAGTAGCAGAGGCCCCCCATTAGTACCTGGGGGCTTCCCACATCATCTGTCTTCCCTAAAGCTGAGCATCCGTGCCCCCAGGAGTCCCCTTTGCCTTTATTTCTGATTTGTCAGATGAAACTCCATATTTGGTACCTGTTGTCTGGACAGCTTCCCAGTGGCATCAAATGAGCTCTCTCCCCTTTCAGCTGTCACTCCCCTCCAATCAGGGAGCCATTCCCCGCTCACTCACTTATTGCCCAGTTCCTTTGTTTATAAGATCCCTTGACGGCAATGGGAACAGAGATAAACCTGAGCCCATTGTGTCATGGTGACCACATGGTCAGGCTGAGTGCGTCTGCGTGTGTGTGTGTGTGTGTGTGTGTGTGTGTGTGTGTGTCTGTCTGTCTGTCTGTCTGTCTGTCTAGTCCTGGGACAGAAAGCATCGTACAGCAAGGCGAGCTGCCTCTCCCCTGGAGGGTTAGTGTAGACCTTGCTTTGCCTCATTTACCTCCACACTTGGCAAAACCACTATAGTCTCCCAGCTGAGCCCCTGAGGTGTCAGTTCTGGAAGAAGAGGTGAGGCATGGCCTGGTGGCACATGAAATGCCTCAGGGGTGGCACCCAGCACCACTAGGGAATGGAAGGCCAGGGTAGAGCAGAGTGGGAAAAGACATTGAACTGACATCCAAAATTGTTAAAACCATGACTCCTGCTCGGTCATCTCAGTTCATTTTCCAGAACTTCCCACCTGGGCACGACCATGTGTGCTGGAGGTTGGGCGCCCCAAATCCATTTCTTCATTCAACACGCTATTTTTGAGTACCTACTATATACCAAACACTTCAGTGATAATAAAAGTCTCTACACCCCCGGGGAGGAGGAGGACAGGGACCTGGTTTTAATGAAACAGGCACAGAGAGGTAGTGAAAAGAACCCAGGCACCTGGGTCTTACTAGAGCACCTGGGAGGAAGGTGCTGTGGGATGGGGGAAGGGAAGGCTTCAGTCAGTGAGGTGTGTGTGGAGGTGTCCCTGAATGAGCAGTAGTGAGCACCCAAATCCAGAGGAGGCACATCTAGTCAGGACGTTGTGAACTAGGGGGATCCTGGGGGTGACAGGGAGAACGGCTTGTCCATGCTGTCTAGGGTGAGAAGGAAGTCATTGTAGACCCAGAGGAACTGTAACATGGGTCACTGTAGGCTCTGGGACTGTGTAGGTAGCTAACTTCTCTTTCATTTCCTCTTGACGGTGATTTCTTGTTAAGATTCATTTATGTGTATGACTCTCTTGTCCACATGAATGTTTGTGTACCACGTGCGTGTCTATTGCCCATGGAGTCCCGAAGAGAGCATTGGAACCCTGGAACTGGAGTTTCAGATGGTGTGAGCCACCACGTGGTGCTAGCAACTGAACTTGGCTCCCCTCCAAGGGCAGCAATGGAGGAGTGAATTTAATTGTGGAACCATTTCGCCAGCTCCACTCCTTCTCCCTTCCCTTCTCGGTTCTGAGAGAGCCCTAAAGGCTGCGCTATGTCATAGATTTCCAGCTTTGGCCCATCCATCAGGAGACTGACTTACACTCAGTCCAGTGTCCTTCCCTCTTCAGCAGTGACCTGCTGGAGGTGACCAGACTCCCCTTTGGAAGCCATCAGCAGTCCCTGCCCTCACTCCTATGTTTCTTTCTCTACAGATAGACTTCAGTGCCGACCAGATCGAAGGTGAGTGTCAACAACTCCACGTTCTCTTGCACTTTCCAGAAAAGGAGTAGGGGTCCTTGTGGCAACATTCTTGTCACCCCAGCAGGCCCGCTAGGCCCAGTCCTAGGCCCTTTAAATGGATCAAGTCACTCCATTCTTCAAACGATCCTGTGAGGTATAGTAGCTACCACTGCCGCTGTTTCACAGGTGGTAAGAATGAGGCTCAGAGACTTTGGGTGTCTTGTCCATTCTCACGGGGCCAGCAGTGGTGGGTCCAGGATGTGAATCTGGGAATCTTACTCTAGACCTTTGATTTTAGCTGTCCTTTCAGAGTGGTTGAGATACAGTTGATGCTGCTGCCTTTACCCCACCCCCTCCATCCCCCCACCCCAATCTGTGAGGATATCTGGAAGCCCTTCTCTCTGTTCTTGATACTGGAAACACTTCTTAGCTAATGGGCTCTCCCTCCTTCATCATGAAGAAAGTCTGCAACATGTCTACCCTCCCTGGTGGCAGGGCCAGGAGTGACTTGTAGGTACTTGGTCCATCTGTGGTCTCTGTCACCAACTCTTTCATTTTTCAACATAGACAGTTGAAATTTTCCCAATCTTATATAAGTCATCAGTCAATGCAACTTTAGGATAAAAGTCAAGGGGCTGGAGAGATGGCTCAGTGGTTAGAAGTGTGTCCTGTTCTTGCAGAGGCCCTGAGTTCATTTCCCAGAGCAGTTTACAACCACCTGTAACTTCAGCACCTGCACCCACATGGACCCCCATACCCTCGCAATTAAAAAAGATAACCTTTAAAAAGAGAGAGAGAGAGAGAGAGAGAGAGAGAGAGAGAGAGAGAGAGAGAGAGAGAGAGAGAGAGAGAAATCTTGGGATTTCTCACACATGGATGTACTTGAATCATCAGAGAGCCCTTCAGGCTGTCTCCATGTAGGGGGCATTAGCATCTTTTCTTCAGTGGTCTCCCTAGCACTGGGTGAAAGATGTCTGCCTCTGAGTTGTAAGGTTAATGACAGCTCTCGTAGTTTCCCTCTAAGAAAGCCGTATCAGTTACTCACACACAGGACATGAGAACCGGCACATGTGTTTCGAGGCTGGTGACAGGAATCTGTTTCTGTCGTAGGCATGGAGACTCACTGTCAGGCGATAATTTTGTAGATGCCATGGAATTCTTAGTGCTTTCTAGTCAAATGCACTCATCTGCAGCTACTTCAACCCCACGGCACCAGCGAGGACTGGAAACTCACTCAATAATTAGTGTCTCGTTTCCACGGGAATCGTGGTGGAAGCTCGCCAAGACAGCTGCTTGAGTTCTACTCTCCTGCAAGGTTTCCAGGCTGGGGTAGCTCTCTGTAAATTTAAACACTCTCACCCTGAAGCCCCTTCTCTTCCCGGGGGTCACAAAGGTTTCTTCTTTAAGTTTCATCCCTGTTGTCTCTTCATTTGCTTTTTTGGTGAAGCTGTAACTAGGGAGTGGTTTTCTTCCTTCCTGTCTTCCTTCCTTTTCCTTTCTTTCCCTCCCCCCCTTCTCTCTCGTTAGGGTCTTAATTAACTCAGCCTGGCTGCAAATTCCCTTTTAACTGACAATACCTCCGCACTTCTGATTCTCCTGCCTCCACCTCCCAAGTGCTAGGGTTCTAAGTGTGTATGACCACACCTGGTTTATGTGGTGCTGGGATTGAACCCAGGACTTCGACCCTGCCAGGCAGGTTCTCTCCTGCCTGAGCCACATCGCCAAGCTCCAGCTGATGGTTTAACTGTGTTATAATGAAAAGCGCATTCTTGGGGAATCAGGAGACTGCTTTATTGTGGCCAGTTCTTCCACGATGAGCCATAAGATGTTTGCCCTCCCCCGCCTCGTCTTCCTGGTTCGTTTTATTTATGTGTGCTTACATATGCCCTCATGGAGGTCAGAAGCAGGCGTCAGATCTCCTGGAGCTGGATTTACAGGCTTTTGTGAGCTGCCCCATGTGGGTGTTGGGTTTTAAATCTTGTCTGATAGAGCATTAAGCACTCTTAACCACTGAGCCATCTCTCTAGCCAGGCGTCGCTTCTATAAAACCTAATTTTCTTTTATTCAAAGTGAGGCTATTTGGTTCTGTCCAGTTCAGAAATCTTGTGACAATTCAGCATCTTGTCTGTGTTCATCCTCCATCTCTCTGGAGGTAGTTCCCACATTCTTCTAAGCTTTGCATTTTCTGGGTGCAGAAATATGGCTCCAATTTCCTTATACCCCCTCCCGCATAGAAACCAGCTTCCAAGTGTTGACTTCTTCTCTGATCCCTTGCCAGATTTGCACAACCTTCTAGAACAGGGCTTCCACCATGGGGCTTCTTGTCTCAGGGGGCAGCTACCTCATTACTGCTGCGCGCTGTCCCTTGATAGGGTTGTTCCTGCACCAATGGCTCTGTTATTCCTAGTAGTAATTCCAAGCACAGATGTTTTCATGTGGTCACTGGGATCCCCAGCAGGAAGAGTGGTAAGTAAGCCTGAGATACTCTGCTTTGACGGTGGAATAATTTGTAAGTAATTCATATGCAGCCTTTAAGGAAGCAAGCAGTTCTAAAGTACCTGGAAAGGATTAAGGGTAGCCACCCCGTCCCTCTACAGTAACTCGCTGTTGAGCTGCTTTACCCCCCACAGGAATCAGCTTCCAGCTGTTGACTCTGCTCTATTTCCCCTGCCACCTTTGCATATTCTCCTAGAGCAGGGCTTCTTCCATGGGACGCTTTGCTGCCCTGTTAGCTACCACAGTGCGCTGTCACCTGTGGTTGTCCACGTCTTTGTCGATGGCCCGAGGTGACTTCAGGGTCACTACCAGTTCACATTATTCTAATAAAGTAATCGAATCCAGATTGATGGAGCATTAGCCAGACACAGTGCCACATTGGGAGGCGGAGGCAGGAGGATCAGAGGTACCAGGTTATCCTCTGCTACCTAGCACATTTGGGGTCAGACTGGGCTACATGAGACCTTGTCTCAAAAACACAAAAACAAGCTGATGAAGAAGTAAGGCTATTTACAAAGGGCCCAGGGGTGTCTTAATTTGGCCTTTCCACTTAGATACCTGTTCAGTGTGTCAGGTCTCTTTTGTTAGTGCCAGAGGCAGGAGACTTGGGAACCACCTTGGTCTGTTCTCTACCCATTAGTCACACACTTGGATCACTTTGTGATCCCACCAGCTATACATGCAGGTGAACACTGTGTCCTCTCTTACAGCTAAGAGCCAGAGGACCCACAGAAATGGCATTTTACCAAAACCCACCCGTGGATCAGCGGCAGGCCTGGTGTGATCTGATTGTGGCCCAAATGTCACCTTGACTGACTCTTGCAGTTGGGAACAAGCAGTACTGATAATAGCTGAGGTCTCCGTGTCCTGCCACCTCCCAGGACACTCACAGTGACAGGGATAGTGGGCGGAGCAGGAGGGAACCGAGACCGGCCTGGCTTTCCTACTCTTCTAGACAGAGCCAAACTGAAAATCAGAGAAACCTCATTCCTGGTGGGGATAAGAGACTTGCCTCTACCAGGGAAGGATGTGGGGTGTGGAGAAGCAGGGAACTAGCCAATTCTCTAACTGATGGGGAGAAGGGAGCCAGAGACCAGTGCTTGGATAGGTCATGGGGTCCCCAGGTGACTTTGCTTGTCCAGAAGATGGGGTAAAAGCAGTTTTAAGAGCCGGGTGGTGGTGGCGCACGCCTTTAATCCCAGCACTCAGGAGGCAGAGGCAGGCGGATCTCTGTGAGTTCGAGACCAGCCTGGTCTACAAGAGCTAGCTCCAGGATAGGCTCTAAAAAAGCTGCAGAGAAACCCTGTCTCGAAAACCAAAAAAAAAAAAAAAAAAAAAAAAAAAGCAGTTTCAAGGACAGCCTGGAACAGTGGCTCAAGGGAATTGCTACCTTCTTTACTCCAGTGAGCAAGCCACTGCCTTCTCTTGGGGGCAGGAGGCTGTAGCTGCATGTCTCTCTACAGAGTTCAAAGAGGCCTTTTCGTTGTTTGACCGGACTCCAACTGGAGAGATGAAGATCACCTATGGGCAGTGTGGGGACGTGCTGCGGGCCCTGGGCCAGAACCCCACCAACGCAGAGGTGCTGCGTCTTTTGGGCAAACCCAAGCCTGAAGGTTAGTGTGGGAGTAATGTCTAAATATTCCAGCGCCCATACAGAATGGTCTAATAACTGAACCAGTGCAGAGTTACATGGATACTTTTTTCCCCCTCCAATTCTGTTGGCTTATCTCCGTGACTCTGTCTGTCATCGATGACGTGTCTCACCCTAAGCCCTGAGTGATGTCAGGGCTGGGAAGGCCTCTTGGCCCTCTCCTCCCCCGAGCATCTACTTGAGTGGTGTTCTCTGTCTGCCCGTGCAGAGATGAGTTCCAAAACCCTGGATTTCGAGACGTTCCTGCCCATCCTGCAGCACATCTCCCGCAACAAGGAGCAGGGCACCTATGAGGACTTCGTGGAGGGCCTGCGGGTCTTTGACAAGGAAAGCAACGGCACTGTGATGGGGGCGGAGCTCCGGCACGTCCTTGCTACTCTGGGTACGTCAGCTGGGCAGAGATTAAAACCGCATGAAAGCGGCTGAAGAATAAGAGGGGCCAAGTGGCATAGGATGGGGCTTATCTAAGGGTCCCTGTAACTGGCAAATTCTAATTGAGGGTCTTTTTCCCTGGCCTCTATGGGAACCCCCTCCCCATCTACTCCAGGAACTGGGTTTGCCCAGCAAGCAGCAGGGGTGGGAGAGAACAGTTGGCAGAGCAGGGGTTACTCCTGAGGCCTGTCATGGGCTCGGGCCTTCTTCCCTTTCCTTCACCACTGGTGCTGGGCCCTGAGAGACTTGAGCCTTACCTTCCTGAGCCTTTGCCGAGGCTTGGCATTAGCCATTTCTCAGATCCAGGGGGGCACTCTAAGCCTTTTGAGTGTTTCTGTTTTTTCCTCTCCTTCTCTGCCCCTTGTCATTACAACCCCATCCCCACACCGCCAGGGGAGAAGATGAGCGAGGCAGAGGTGGAGCAGCTGTTGTCTGGGCAGGAGGATGCCAATGGCTGCATCAATTATGAAGGTATGGTCCTTTTTGGCTTCCCAGGGTGCCCAGGGTAAGAGAGGGGTGTGGGATGGGATTGGCCAGCCTAGAAGCTGCAGGATGTGAGTCTTAGATGGGCTGTGGCAAATTCTCATTTGGGCTTTTTTTTTTCCATCTTGGGAGTGAATATCTGATATAACAGAAGGGGCATTTATATTATATATATATTATATATATTATTGTTGTGCATGTATATATGTTTGATATGAATGTTGGTGTGGGCACACATGTGTGTTCAGAGGTCAGAAGATAATTTTCAGGAATCAATACTTCCTCCTGCCGTTGGTTCTGAGGGACTGGACTCAGGTCATCAGGCTTCTGTGACAAGCACTTGTACCCTCCGATCCATCTTATTGGCCCAGGACCTTGTGATAAACCATGTGTGTGACTTTGATCAAGTCACTTGTCGTCTCTGCGCCTCAAATTGGGGGGGGGGCATGCTGACCCATTTTGTAAGTTGTGGGACTCTATGGTGATGATGTCGTTCATGTTATCTATCTAATGTCAGCACAGAGGGGACACCTAGCAGAGTTTAGGTCTTTTCCCTCTTCTGTCCTCTCCACTGACCCCCCAGTAAGAGCATTACTACCTGCAGAAAGGGCATGGCAATGATGGAAGTGTGGGGGGCAGGAAGCAGCGGAGAGGAGGGCGGAGCTCCGAGGGACACTTTGTATGGCTGATTCTCGATTTCTTTCCTAGCCTTTGTCAAGCACATCATGTCTGGATAGAGCAGATTTCTCAAGGTGAGTTCTGCCTCTTCCTCAAGGTCCTTTCTATGGCACATGCCCCGAAGTCTTTTGTGCCAGGTCTGTGGAGCCAAGATAGGAGGGCAGCTGGGGCTACCAGCTTGGTGCTGGGTCTAGCCCTCATTCCTCTCCTGTCCAACCCCCTGCCCCTTGTATTTTGCCTTGTCTTAGTTAGCGTTTCTATTTCTAACTAAACACCATGACCAGATGCAACTTGGGGAGGAAAGGGTTTATTCAGCTTACAACTTTCAGGTCACACTCCATCACTGAGGGAGCCAGGGCAGGAACTTGATGGGCAGGAACCTGGAGGCAGGAACTGTGAAGCAGAGGCCGTGGAGGAACGCTGCTTACTGGCTTGCTCCTCATGGCTTGCTCATCCTGCTTTCTTACATAGTTTAGGGGTGTCCAGGGGTGTCCAGGGGTGTCCAGAGTGGCGCTTTCCCTAGTGGACTGGAACTTCCCACAACAATCATTAGTCAAACAAACAAACAAACAACAACAACAAAACCCCTACAAACTCGCCTACAGGCACTTTGATAGAGGCATTTTCTCGACTGAGGTTCTTTTTCTCAGACAACTCATGCAGGCAAAACAACAACGCAAAACCCCAAACAAAAAACCCAACCAGGACATGCCCTATTTGGACCTTTGCTGTTCTGCCCCCTTGCCTCTCCCTAGGTCTCTCAGGCCTGGGTCCAGCACAGGTTCTCGGGGTGTGACACCCCAAGTGACTTATGTCCTTTACTTCAGTCCCTTGGTGTAGGACCCTCCCCATGATGTGGGGCTGTGCAAGGCCATGGGATGCGCAGGGTGACAATCTCTCTTCACCTAGCACGTTTGTTTTTCAGGTGCTTGGTCCCGGGTGAGCGAGCGAGAGACCCGCGATGGCTGTCACAGAGTCTAGGACTCACGCCACATCACAGCTCCACAACCTCTCAGACCTACGGCCTTCCCTGTGAATAAACAGCCTATCACCGAGTCTCACCAATCCCTCGACTGCTCTTTAAAATCCATTGATGGAGTTCATTTGTGTGTGCGTGTGTGATTAATGTCACCCGAGGCCTCGTGTTCTTGAGAAATGGGTTGGATTTGGGAGCAGGGAGACGAGGACGAAAGATCAAGGATCTAGAAATAGCATCAGACATGGGAGCAAGAGGCCCTTGAGGGGCCTGCAGCTTGAGGATCCAGGGGTCTCACCCACCTCCAAAGCTCCTTCTCTGTTTTGTCACCCTTAAGTCGAAGGTGGGAAAAGGGACACCTGGGGCTGTCAGGATCCCTTACAGAGTCTTTGCTTCTTCTTCTCCTTTAAATCATATCAAACATGGAAACACACACCTGTGGTCACCATGGTAGAGAGGCAGAGGCAGGAGGATCAGATCATGTTGAGTTACATGGTGAGTTTGAGGCCAGTCTGGGCTACATTTAGCCATGGGCTACATACAGCCTGCTTTTTTAAAAAAAAAAAAGTGTTAGCTCAACACTTGCTTAGTATGTGTAATTACATTAGATCCCCTTTAAAAAATGTGATTAAACATCTAGAATACAGACTTTAGCAGGATAGCCATTTTTAAATCAATTCAGTTGTTGTCTTAATAAGGTTGTCTATTGCTGTAGAGACCATGACCACAGCAGCTCTTATAAAGGAAAACATTTAATGGGGTGGCTTACAGTTTCAGGGGTCTAGTGCATCATCATCAAGGTGGAACATGGCAGCAAGCAGGCAGACATGATGCTGGAACTGAGAGTCCTGCATCTGACTCTCAGGCAACAGGAAGTGGTCTGTCTCACTGGTTATGCCTTGAACATATATGAAACCTCAAAGGCCTCCACAATGACACACTTCCTCCAATAAGACCACAACTCCTAACAGTAGGTGCCACTCCCAGTAGGCTTTTGGGAGCTAATTACATGCGAATGACTGCAGCAATGTTAAGAACCTTTGCACTGTGGGCCTGGAGAGATGACTCAGTGGTCAAGAGTGTTTGCTGCTCATCCCGAGGACTCCAGGTTTAATTCCTGGCACCCATATCCAGATGTTCACAACCACTTGTAACTCCAGCTCCAGGGGATCCAATGCCATCTTCTGACCTCTGAGGATACACACACACACACACACACACACACACACACACACACACACACAGACAGAGAGACAGAGATAGAGAGAGACAAAGAGAAAGAGAGAGACATAGAGAGAGACAGACAGGGACACAGAGAGACAGAGATCTTTGTGAGTGGGGCTAGCCTGGCCTACATAGTGAATGCTAGGACAACCAGGGCTTCATAGAGAGACCCTGCTTCAAAAACAAAACAAAACAAAACAAAACCCCCAAAACCAAACCATGCCCTACCCACAAAAGGGAAAAAGGAAATAAATCCTTAAAACCTTTAGAAACAACAACAACCACCACAACCCCAACAACAGATGGGTGTGCATTCATTCTTCTCTGTCCCAGTGAGGTCCAGGACGCTGACGTTGGTATTCTGCTCAAACCCACAGGAACTCAAGCCGCTTTTATGCTGTCTCCTCACGTGTGAGCTGTCCTGATGATCTAAGATGGCTGCCGGTTCTCGGCCATCTTGTCCACTGAGGAGCGTTCAGGAGCATTTCCTACCCTGTTGATGTCTTTAGGAACTGGCATGACTAATACATGCCCTTGGTGGTGTTGGGGGGTCTAGCCATGTAAAGACAGAAGAAACTCCTGTCCTTTAACTCCAATGGGGAGACATAAGGAAGGCTCTGGCCGCGGGGCCTACCCTATGGATTGATGGGAAGTGATGGGCCACAGGGCAGCTGCTGTGGGGAAGGAAGAACGGCTGAGTGTGGCCGAGCTCTCTGCCACCCAGGACCTAAGACGGTAAACAAAGTTCTCAGCTCAGGTTTTCATGGAGCGGAATGCTCTCCATCAGAGAGGAAGGGCAGCTTGGTGGAAAGTCCCCTTAGCAGAGGGAATGAGCGGGAGGCAGTACCCGTCCCTGTCCCCGCCCCTTCCCCCACTTCTTCCCAATTCTGCACTGAACTTCTGATCCAGCCCACAGTCTCTACTCCCTGTCGGGAGGATTGAGGAAAGTGGACCTTAGAGATGATGTGATTGTGGAGCAGGGTCCTTTAAGGACAAAGGCAAACTTGAGAGAATATAAAACACCGTCAGTGTCCTGAACACCTACACTGGTGCCTGTCCCTGTGCTGAGCAGATCACAGCCATTCCCAGAACCCCAGGAGGTGGGAGTTACCGTCCCCATTCAAGAACATTAAAATGTAACAGTCATAGTAAGGGCTGGGAATATAGCTCAGTGGTGAGCTCTTGGCTAGTGTCTGTGGTTCAATTCCCATCAATAACAACAGAAACAGAAATACCCTCCAGGACAGGCTCCAAAACCACAGAGAAACCCTGTCTCGAAAAATCAAAAAAAAAAAAAAAAAAAAAGAAAGAAAGAAACAGAAATACCCAAATACTTTTGTGTTGGTGAGGCGGCGGTTGATGTTAATTGTCAATTTGAACCAATCTAGAACCACAAAGGAAGGTAGTCTCAGTGAGGAATTAATTGTCCAGATTACGTTGGCCCGTGGGCTTGTCTGGATTATCTTGATTATATTGAGAGAGGCGGGCTGACCCACCCACTGTGGGGGGCACCATTCCCTAGGTAGAGAATCGGGGATTGTATAACAGTGTAGAAATCCGGTAGAAGATAACTTGACAGGCGCATCACAGCTACTTAGCAGAAAAACAGCTGAAGCATCCTCACTAGGGCCTGTGCTTTCCCTAGTCATGGACTTCGGGCTATTTACAGCGTCAGGCGTGAATTCCACTCGTGGAGCAGGTCTCAGACTTGCCGCTGTTGTGGAGGGGGCCTGGCTTTCCTGGCTGGTCAGTAGAATAGCAACGACTCTTCAAGATCCGAACCAGGCTGGGCCCTTCACTGTTGCTCTCCCCTACTGTCATAGATTAAGCTCGGCTTAACCCGAGGTCCAAGCTTATTCTTCTCAACAGAGTCACAAGGTCGAGAGCTGAAGATGTCAGAACTAGAGGCCTTTAGATTTCCAGTGTCACATAACCACCTGAAGGCAGTGTGTAGCACAGTGCCACCGTGTGTTTGGCATCCTGCAAAAACTGGTTATTGGGGCATTTAAGGTAAGTTGTATTAGTAATGGCTGGAGGTGCCATGTCTAGTTCTCACCACTAGATGGCGGAATTGCAACAGTGTGCCTCCACCAGAGCCCCAAGTGTGGCCTGAAGTTCATAGCCTGGGTTGGAAGAAATTTTGGAAGTCGTTTAGCTCATTTTTGGGCCTTTGGACAAATGGAGATCTTGTTTATTTTAAAAGAAGCACAGCAATTAGTTAGCCTGCGAGCTTCATTACAGGGTTTTGCAGTGAGGGTCACGGAGAAGTCATTGTTGTGAAAATATGGATTCCCGGAATGACCCAATTTGACTGCTAAAGCATGTACCCACTTTCTTTTAGTCCCATAGCTTGTAAGATAAGAGGGTATACTGGATTCTCTTTTTGTTACACTTAATTCAGTGTGTGTGTGTGTGTGCATGTGTGTGTGTGTGTGTGTGTGTGTGTGTGCACGCACGTGTGCATCTATGGAAGCAAGAAGATGTCAGATCCACAGGACCTGGAATTACATGGGTGCAGGGAACCAAACTCAGGTCCTGTGGAAGAGCAGCAAGCACTCTTAACTGATGAGCCATGGCCTTCCCTCTACCTTATTTTTGGGAGGCTAGATCTCTCCCTGAACCTGGAGCTCACTGATTTGGCAAGATCACCTGGAGAGTGAGCTCCAGGAATCCCCGTCTCTCCTCCCTAGTGCAGGCACTACAGAGTATTGGGTTGTCTAGTTATATGTCCAGGTGACACAAGCTAGAGTCATCAGAGAGATAGGCGCCTCAGTTGAGAAAATGCCTTCATTTGATTGGTTTGTAGACAAACCTATAGGGTTTTTCTTAATCAGTGATGGATGGGGGCGGGACCCAGCACAATGTGGGTGGTGCCGCCCTTAGGCTGGTGATCCTAGGCTCTATAAGAAAGCAAAGTGAACAAGTCATGAGGAGCAAACTAGTAAGCAGCACCCCTCCATGGCCTCTGCATCAGCTCCTGCCTCCAGGTCCTTCCCTGTTTGAGTTCCTGTCCTGGCTTTCTCCAATGATGGATTATGATGTAGAAGTGTCAGACAAATAAACCCTTCTGCTCTGGCAAACACCTGCACTCACGTGCACATACCTTCACTGAATGGGAAGACTCATTGATTCGGCTAGGCTGGCTGCCCGATGAGCTTCAAGAATCTGCTTGTTTTGTGTCTGCTCCCCTTTCCCACCCTAGAACTGGGGTTACAGGCGCCGGCCATCTTATGCCAATTTTTATGTGGGTCCTGAGGATCCAGACTTTGGTCCTTACACCTGCATGGTCGGCACTTGACTGACTGAGCTATCTCCCTAGTCTTTGATACTGTATTTAAATCTCATTTTGAACTTAGGTTTACTACATTTTAGCTTTCTGCTCCTTGCCGTAAGTTTAAGTCTGCAAGGATCACTTAGCTGGCCCTTCCTGGTGTTGTGTGAAAGAGTGTTGCAGGACTCTCTTCCCTCAGCCCTGTCAGCCTCTATGGCACCTGCTTCCTTGCCTAATTGTTTGCAAATTGCATTGTTAGAATTTCCCTGCAGAGCAGAGCAAGTTCATTCCTTTTGTGGTAGCAACAGGGATCCTTAACCATAAAAAACTCTCTCGCAGGAGCGTGTGTGCTCCTTTTCCAAGAAGAGGTTTTGGGCTTTGCTATCATAGTTTCCAGGGGTTCAGGGATCCATAAAAGGTCAAGAAGTGCCGTTTAGAGTCTTTGTGGGATTCTGTTTATCTTGCTGGATGTTTTGACATTGCATCTGGCCAGGCCAGTCTTCCTCCCAGGCCATCATGAACTTGACAGCAGCTCAGAACTGGCTTCATTTCTGCCCCTCCCCCCTAAGTTCTGCCCTGCCCCTCGCCATTCCTTGGGGGCTCGCTTTGGTTTAGAGGGGTGTTCACAGTTCTTTCTCCTGTGGTCCCTCTTTTGGCAGCAGGGCCTTCTCACCGAACCCCTCTGCCTGTTCTGAGGCAGTCTCACCACAGAGCCTGCTTGCTCAGGAACCTGCGGCCATCTTGCTTCTGCTTCCTGACTGCTTGGGATTATACATGCCCAGTAAGCCTCTTTTCAGAACCTTCTGGATCTGTATAGGGCACGTGTCTCTCACCTGGGCTTCCCCCTTCAGACACCTGTGCTCCCTCCCCCTTGTCTTGACGCTCAGCGTGCACATGCGCCTTCTCCTACCAGTTTAACTTTTCTTTAGGGTGGCGTCCACTGTCAAACAAGAATAACACCCATCTCACAAACATTTGGTCATACACAGGAGAGCATATGCACCTTCAAAGATTTATTTTTTAATGATGTGTATGAGTGTGTCTGTGTGTGGTTTTGTGCATGTGAGTGGAGATGCCTGCGGGAGGCCAAAGGCGCTGGATCCCTTGGAGCTGGAATAATAGGCGATTGTGAGCCATCCAGTCTGGGTGCTGGGAATTGAACTCTAGTCCTTATTAACAGCTGTACACACCCCTAGTCTCTAAGCCATCTCTCTAGTCTCTACTTGCAAGAAATCTTAATCACTTTGCATTTACATGCATTTACATACATCATCTATGGTATGAGTTGCTGGAGCAGAAGAGTCACATTGTAACTTAGCTGATGCAGGGACCAGGACTTAGAGTGTCTCAGATTTCCTTGGGAGACTTTGGCATTGGAAAATATGAGCCAGCAGTCTGGGTCTGGTCTGATTTCACCTTCTCAGACTTGGGGCAACAGAGGAGATTCAATGGCCTCCTTGATCCCGCCCCTTCTTCCATTATATTCCCACCCACACCAGCCCTCAACTCAGCCTCTATGTGCTTCAGGTGTTAAGAAAAGAAGGGTCGCCGGGCAGTAGTGGTGCACACTCTTAATCCCAGTACTTGGTAGACAAAGGCAGAAAGATCTGAGTTCAAGGCCATCTTGGTCTACAGAGCGAGTTCCAGAAGAGGCTCCAAAGCTACAGAGAAACCCTGTCTCAAAAAACCAAAACCAAGAGAGAGAGAGAGAGAGAGAGAGGAAAAGAAGGGTCAAAGAACTAGCTTAAAACTGCAGTCATTAGCTGGAGTGTAGCTAGAGTTCATGCTATTTATTTGATGCATTTTATTGCTGATGTTGCTGATATTGTTTGAATTAGAATTAATTCTCACTCCTCTTCTCTTCCTCTCCTGGAACTGGAACCCCAAAGCCTTGTTGTGCCACTCTCCCTCCTAATTCTTTTTTGTTGTTGTTGTTTGTTTGTTTTGTTTCTCACAACAGGGGTTCTTTGCGTAGCCTTAGCTGTCTTGGAACTTTTTCTGTAGATCAGAACTCAGAGAGATCCACTTGCCTCTGCTGGGATTAAAGGTGTGCACTATCACGCCCAGCCTTCCCTACTAGCTCTTGAATTAGAATTTAGCCTTTTTGATATGTGTTAGTGTCTCGTTTCGTACGATGGTGACTGATATTTTGCCTGGACTTTGGGGTTTTTATAAACTTGAATAACATCAAATTATTGCCCTAAAGGAATGCTAAGTCTGGCGTGGAAGCAGAGTCATGTATGGTGCACCATGCGTGTAAAAGGCACAAGGAGAAGACAGATGTACTGAGGGATGCACTGAGAAAGGAAGTTGGGATGGACTGGCAAGCTGGCTCAGTGGTTGCTGCTCTTGCAGATGATCCTGCTTTGACTTTCAGCACCCACATGGGATCGTTAAGAAAGGTATTTTAAGACAATTCTTCGGCATTCGTACCATTTTACCATTTCCTAAAGATAAAAGCCAATTTGCATGTAAATGAGATAGACGAACTTGTTTACTTTTAGATGGATAACTATATCATGTCTAAGCATTTAATTAAGAAAAAATGTAGATCATCTTTAGTGTTTTTCAGAATTGGTTGATATTTTGATTTTATAATTGTCGAAATTTAGAATACACTTTATACCAAGACATAGTACACAATGGCAGAAATATATTCAAGACCATTTCAGAAATTGCTGGAAATTTGCTCCAATCTCAACCACAGATTCATCAACTAAATAGTTTTTTATTGTTTGAGAATTTCATACATGTGTATAATGTCTTGATCAAACCCGCTTCCTACTTCCTCCTCTTCCCGTTCTTCCCGTCTCGCTATTCCCTTCCAACTTCACATGCTCTCCTTTTGCAAACCCTCCAAGTTCACTTAGTGGTGCTGGTGGGTGCATGGATGTAGGTCCATCTCCTGGGCCACGGGCAGCCTCTCAGGGACCACATCCCTGAGGAAAACTGACTCTCGACCAGCAGTTATCAAACAACCAATTTTGAGACGGGGTCCTTTGAACTCATCGCACATCGCCAAAGCTGACCTTCGACCATGACCCTCCTGCCTCCACATCCCAAGTGCTGAGAAGGAAGTGTGTGTCACCACACCCAGGGCCTTGTCCATGTCAGGCAAGCACGCCTTAACTGAGCTACATCCTTAACCTTCCCTTAATGGTTATTAAATAAAAGGCAAGGCAAAAAACTGCAAACAGCAATTTTTAAATCAAGCATTCTGATGCCGCCCAGTCCAAAGGCATACTAACTGGATACATACTGAGTCTGATGGTAGGGAAACATGCGAAGTCTTTGTTTCCCAAGGGCTATTATGTTTTTATAAAAATGGAAAACTTGGTATGCACAGGAGAAACTCTGTAATTAATAGCATATGTCTTGGGCTGCCGAGATGGCTCAGAGGCTCATGGTGCCTGTTGCCAAGCCCGATGACTGACTTCAATCCCAGAATCCGTGTGGTGGAGGGGGAGCGCTGAGTCCTCCAAGTTGTCTCCTGACCTCCGTGCATGCAGCCCCCAATAAAGAAATAAACAAATAAATATAATACAAATGTAAAAGTAGCATATGTCTCTAATCTGAGCTAAGGTGTTTCGGGCAACATTTATCGAAGCCTGGTGTGATGGTATGTGAATCGCAAAAACGAGCATGTTGTATTTTCAGAACCAAAGCTGCCGTAAATCATGTAATGCAGCATGCGTGGGACCTGCCAGAAATAGCTCAGATTCGTAATGTGTTTGATTTTGAATAAAGTTTTGGTCATATCACATTAAAAAAAAATCTCATACTGTCTCCAGGTTTTCTGGGACCCCCACATTCAGTTTGTAATTCCTTTTTTTTTTTTTTTTTTTTTTTTTTGTTTTTCGAGACAGGGTTTCCCTGTAGTTTCTAGAGCCTGTCCTGGAACTAGCTCTTGTAGACCAGGCTGGCCTCGAACTCAGAGATCCGCCTGCCTCTGCCTCCCGAGTGTTGGGATTAAAGGCGTGCGCCACCACCGCCCGGCTCAGTTTGTAATTCCATATGGGGTTGTGATCCACAGTCCAAGAGCGTGGGATCCTGTGGAGGCAGACAGCACAACGCTGGGCGTATAAAGGAGCCCTCAGTGTGGGCAGTTGCGAATGGGTTGCTGCTCTCTCCATCAGCATACAACTTATTCAGCGCTCAGTAATTCAGAAAAGGTAGACTGTGCGAGCTCATTTTATGATCTCCACAAAGGAAAGCTTAGAAAACTGGATGCTCATTGACTTAGGATAGTCCGGGTCTGAAGGTTTACCACGCAGCATCCTCTGACCACTGAGGGGGATGGGTGTGAGGGTCTGGTTAGAGACCCAAAGGTCCAAAGGAAGAATCCTTTAAGAAGCAGGGTGAGGAGGGCAGATGAAGACAGCCCCAGGGTTGTTATCAGGAGTGTGAGCCCCTGAGTGTCCGAGTCCGATGAATGGGGTCCAAGAGAAGAGAGAAGGGATGGAGAAAGGAAGGTGGTGAGGCGGGGGTGTCCTGCCTGGAAAAGAAGGCACGAGTGGCTTTTTCCCTCTAACACCCCTATATCCAAGGAGTCTGGGATGATTGGAAGCATCACCCCAGTCCCTGGCATCCATCCTAAGCCCCTTCCCTTGGGAGTTGCCTTGGTCCGGACTTCACCTCCGGGAAAGCCCACCAAACGCTGACCCCTCCCATAGGCTATTTAGGTTGGTGTGTGTGTGTGTGTGTGGGGGAACATGTAGTTGCAGGTTTTGCATGGCCTCTCCCTCTCTGTCTTCACCCCTCCCCCTATGCTCCCTACCTCCTGGGAGCGCTGCATTCATTAAACGAGGGCATCTTTGATTTGGTCTAATCTGGTCTGATTGGAGTTATTTTGCGTTCGCTGAGAGGCTTCTTTTAAGATTATACCTAACAGTTCCTTCTTGGGGACTTCTTCATGGCTTCCCTCTGCTCCTTCCTGGGGACTTCATCATGGTTGTCAGACCAGGGCTGAGGACTCGGGTCTTTCCGGGTTGGAAACAACCAGGGGCACAGGGAAGTGAAGCCCTCTGCTGCAGGAGATTCTGCTCACAGTCTCCCAGTCACCCTACAATTCGTCATCCTTCCAGGGAAAAGCCGAATCCCGGGAGGGGTGGGGTGGGGGTGCTGTGTTTCACTGAGGCCTTGGTGTAATGCCAGGCTTTTTCCGGTGCTGTATCAGGATTCAGTCAGGCAGAGCTGGTGACTCTTTGTAATAGTCAAGACAGGAAGTGGTCAAGACCTAGAAATAGAGCAGGCGGTGGGGGTGGGAGGGTGCGACCGACTGGCTCTAGGTGCCTTCTGGGGCCAGAGGCACAGAATTCCTGGGCTTGGTTTGGGCTGTATGGCCCTAGAGATCACTTCTCTACGGGCTCCTCAGTTTTATTTCAGAAAACAGATATTCAAGCGTGTTTTAGTCAAAAGATGGGAGCTTTCCCGTCAGTCCACAATGAAACAGTCAAGGAGGGTGTCTGGCACCTGGTGCCTTATTTACAGCGAGGGAAACTGGATTATAGAGTCAGCGTCGAGTCAGATGGATCTGTTTTTAATCCCATCTTTGCCAGGGCGCTCTTAACTACTTGGGCGCTCTTAAGCTAATTACCCCGTCTCTCTGAGGTCCTGTTTTTTGCTCATGTAAAATTAGAATTCTTATGTCTATTTTGTGTTCACTGAAAATAAGAAGTATAATGGAAAAAATGTTTAACATAGCTTTTTTAGCAACTAATACTGCAAAAATAAATGACGAGTAATAGAATAATAATGAACAATATAATAAATATATTTTCATACCTCCAAGGCTCAGTTTCCATCTCTGTAAGATGGGCTATTATAGCTGTGTTGTGGTGGTGCACACCTTTAATCCCAGCCTTCAAGAGGTAGAGGCAGGTGGATCTCTGTGAGTTTGAGGCCAGCCTGGTCTACAGAGCAAGTTCCAGGATAGTCATTTACATAGAGAAAACCCTGTCTTGAAAAACCAAACCAAACCAAAACCAAACCAAACCAAACCAACAACAACAAAACAAACAAACAAAAAACCAAAACCATGAGAACAGGAAATGACCAGCATTTAATGCTAAATATGGTGGGTGCTCTTGGTTTCTAGTTCCTACCCTTAGGAGAAACTCTGGAGGGTGGGCCTGGCTCAGGAGCCATCATGGTAAAGGAAAGTAGCCTAGCATGAAGGAAGGAGGCCATTCCTTTGCCTGGAGACCTGTGGAGCTAACTCCTCTCACCCCCCTTTTTTGTGGTGTTGGGGACCAAACCCTGGGTCCTGCATATGCTCAGGGAAGTGAGCTAGAGCCCTAGCCTTGGAGGTGACTCTTGGAGGGAAGTGTCAGGGGACTGGGAGCCACTGACTAGGTCCTGCTTCTACAGAGAGGCTGGCAGGGTGGCAGAAATAGTGGTTAAGCTGTGGACTGTGGCTAGCGTGAGGCCTTCCAGTACCCTAGGGCTCTAGACTCCAGGATTCCCCCTCTGTTCTTAACCCTTGAGGTTGCAGACCCATTTAGAAGCTGGTGAAAGGTAAAATCTGTTTTCCTTCTTGGAAATAGAGACAGCACACAAGCGTCTGCCTACTAGAGAGGGTCCACAAAGCTCCCAAAACTCTTTGGTGAAGAACATCTCCCTGGCAGCAGAAGAAGCAAGTTCACCAGTGCTTGGGAGGAGGGGGCTTGTCTTAGCAGCACTGCTTAAGAGCTAGGGAATAGCCACTGGCTCCTCCCAAGGTGAAACACAGGGGCAGAAGACCAGACCGGATCTTCAGCACCGACAGTGCCTTAACTTACCGTACCCTCTTGCCGCAGGGTTGCAACTGATTCAGTCACAAGCGGCTCCGCCATGTTGGACTGGGCGTGGCAAGCTCACAGTACCTGTTTTTGACCTAGGAATGTCACAGCTTAGATTCTTAAGTGCATAGCGATTTAAAAGCACAAAACAAAAGTGCTCCTGGATAGTAAAAAAATTACAGATTCACAATAGGACAGATTCAGACATATGAATGTACGTAGGCTTGAGAGAGAGAGAAGAAAAAATATAAAAAAATAAAGTTAATGCCTTAAAAAAGGGTAAAGTCTTTAAAGAGCCAGAGTACAGATAGTTATAGATTAAAAGAAGTAAAGTGATAGAGTAAAAATAAGCCACGTGAAAATGGAAAATTCACAGAGAGTCTGGATTATGTATTTCGTTGTGTTTTCTTTGATTTTTTTGACTGTAAAGGAGCTAAGTACAGAGAGACATTTCATTATATGGGCTGCCAGGCTAGACCAGAATGGACATCTTAACGGTATGACTTCAGAATTTGGATCTAAGGATATCATGCTTTGGAAAAGAGTTTCTTCTTTTGTTTTCACAGAGGATGAGACTCTGTAGATTGCTTCTATCCCAATATGGTATGATAAACCACGCCCTCCTGAAGGTTGCTGTGAACACCCTCAAAAAATTACTTCACTCAACTGCTGACTGAGATGAACCTGGCACACAGGTTACACCATGAAAGATCTGATTAACAGCGCCCCCACTCAGCAGGAAGCAGTTTGGAGAGAAAATAACTGCGCCCATATTCCCAAATATTGTTTATAAATGTTCTTTTACATTTAAAGGGGGATATGATATAGGTATGAACAATCTTTATTGGTATGGATTTTAAGGTCAATTTTGTTATATGTATATGTATTTCTGATCTTGATTAAGCTATTGTGATTGTGTAGTTCATTTTTAAAAATGTAATGTATAATTAGGAAATATAGGTTAATGGATAATCATCAATATAGTCAAGCTTGTAGTCATGTTAGTTAGATTTTCTAAATTATATATAGAGATATATTTCAGTTAGATAGACATTCTTCATATCTTTCAAAGACTGCAGAATATAGCATTTAATGTTTTAATAACTTAGGGTTTTTCATGACAATGAGACACGTCTGCTCCTGGCAGCACCAATATACTTCAAGAGGAGGATGGGCATCGAAGAGGCTCCTTATGGACTTTGATAGCCATTTGGGCAAGAAACTGCACTTGCCTGGACTGTTGCATAAACTGGACACAAAGAACCTGCAGAGAGAGGACTGCTGAACTTGCCTAAAGGTGAGATGGTCTTTCAGGGTTCCTGATTCATGAAAGAGTCTAAGAGACATTCTACAGGACACAGCAGAAAGTGACTGAACTGTCTTTGGAATTTCCTGCTTCATGGAAATGTCTGCTGGATACTATAAGCCCTGGAGGCCGAAGATGGATGCCCCAACAATACAGAGGAACTTTGGGTGACTGTCCAGGCAGCGAGTTGTCTCTGTCATTTCTAGAGTTTGAAAGCTGCATATTTCTTGTTTACTTAGGTAGTATTATATCCTTCTGGAGTCTTTGATGGAGTTGAAGAATAAATAGATAGTTATAGCTTTCCTTAGTTATGATAAAAGATAAAATAGATCTAAATATTGTAATTGTAATTCTTGCTTGATAACTGTTTTGTTACATGTAATTTTACTATGTTAAAGTTAAAGCCTTTCTTTTTTGTTTAAACAGAAAAAGGGGAAATGATGGAGGAGTGTCTATGTGTTACTTTCATTATTAATAAAGAAACTGCTTTGGCCCTTTAAGAGACAGAAAATTAGGTAGGCGGAGTAGACAGAACAGAATTCTGGGAAAGAGGGGGAGATGCTTCAGGCAGTTGCCATATGCAGTCGCTATGCTTCTCCTCTCCGAGATGGACGCAGGTTAAGATCTCTCCTGGTAAGCCACCCCTCGAGGTGCTACACGGATTACTAAATATGGGTTAAAGGAAGATGTGAGAATTAACCAATAAGAGGCTGAAACTAATGGGCCGGCAGTGTTTAAAAGAATACAGTTTCCGTGTAATTATTTTGGGTAAAGCTAGCCGCGTGGCGGGACACAGCCCTGCCGTTCCTTCTACAAGCCAGCACTGGTGAGAGGGGACAGCTCCTGACAGCCAGCAGCAGCAAAGCCATTGGTTTCCTGACTTGTAGGCAGAGGTTGGGACTAGACTGAGAACCCAGACCCATATCTGCTGTCACTTCATCTCTGTAGTCTCATAGCTATAGAGGTTCAAAGGCAAGGTGCCTGAGTTAGCTTAGTTCTAGGGGACCCTATGGCAAGTGGCAGAGGGCAAAGGGGAAGTGTGTGTTGGGGGAGCAGTACATCTTCGACTGGAAGAAGCACCTAACCTGTTCTTTTTATAATAGCATTCTTAGGAAGAAACGCCAAAGGGTCTTAGGGACCTGCTGAGTTGGCCATCTCATGCCTCCAGTGGCTTAGACCTCCCGTTAGGCTCCATCTCAAGGCTCGCTCTGCCTCCCAGTGAACAGAAACCTTTGGTGGGATAGAGTCAGACCACATCTAAACAGTAAGCACAAGAGGACTGGTCCTAAAGGGAGCTGCAGGCTCACATTCCTGAGCCATTATTACACTCCAGCTAACAAGCTAAATGAATGTCACTGCAGTCCATTTCACAGGGCAGGGGACAGAAGTTTCGGACAGTTAAATGACTTCCCAAGGTAAACTGTGAAGCTGAGATGAAAATTCTGGCTATTTTCAGCCAGAACCTGGAAACAACCTAAATGCCCCTCGACCAAAGAATGGATAAGGAAAATGTGGTATATTTACACAATGGAGTACTACACAGCAGAAAAAAATAATGACTTCTTGAATTTTGCAGGCAAATGGATGGAGCTAGGAAACATCATATTGAGTGGGGTAACCCAGGACCAGAAAGACAATTATCACATGTACTCACTCATAGGTGGTTTTTAAACATAAAGCAAAGAAAACCAGCCTACAAATTACAATCCCAGAGAACCTAGACAACAATGAGGACTCTAAGAGAGACATATATGGATCTAATCTACATGGGAAGTAGAAAAAGACAAGATCTCCTGAGTAAATTGGGAGCATGGGGACCTTGGGAGAGGGTTGAAGGAGAAGGGAGAGGCAGGGAGGGGAGCAGAGAAAAATATAGAGCTCAATAAAAATCAATTAAAAAAATTCTGGCTATTTTCAACATTCTCCTTTTTAAATTAAAAATTACTTTATTTACTTGTATGTGCATGTGGTTGTGTGCATGTGTGGCTGCTTAGGTGTAAAGGTCAAATCCTCCATGTAAGCCTCAGGGATCTAACGTGGTCAGGTTTAGTCCCAAGGTCATTTACAGAGCCATTTAACCAAGTTGTCTCTTAGGCAGGTGAATAAGGACACTGAGACATCTAAAATGCATATTGGGAGCTGGGTAGCAGATCTGTTCTTACTAGAGCTGAACCCTTGGGGTTGGGCTGGGGGACTAGGGACTTAGGCACCAGAACAAGAATTTGTGGCCAGGGCAAATTTGAAGCCAAGAAGTAGCCCATATCAGAAGGAGGCGTCTTTTGTCTCGAGGATTAGCTGGGGAAGGTTTATGAATTGCTTTGAGGACATGGCATGGTTGTCATGTGATGTCCTTGTGGGCACAGTGTTTCAGTCCATATGATGAGACTGTCACATATATGTGGAGCTGGGATGGGAAGTTGAAGGGCTCTCACTTTTTTCTCAGCAGAGGCAGGGCTGGCTCCATGAAGACACAGTTTCCCTCTGAGCCTGGAGTAGATTTCCCAGGGCCCTTGGTCATTGCATCTTTAGCTTCCTGGGAGCCGTCAGGCACATGACAAACTTTTCCCAATGTGGGCGAGTGACTGATAGGGCCGAGTTCATTCCTCCCAGTTTCCTTGATCCCTTCCAAGGGTACTTTCTAAGACAGCTTCCAGAAACAGTGAAACTTTTTATTTTTTTTTAAATCAGTGTGAACTCAGTAAAGCTCATTCTTCTGTGAGCCAAGGACCAGCTGGGTCATTTCAATGGACAGAAGGAGATCCTCTGCCAAGCATGCAGGAGGAGAAGCCTTTGAGCCAAGAAGCTACATCACACTTTGTCTTCTTAACCAGAGGAGTGGATTTTCACCAAGAGCTCTGCAGTCTTTCCACAAATAATGGCACCGAGAACACAATTCTCTGCAGTGTACCAGTTAGGGGTTTTCCTAATTCTGCTCTCACAGAACTGAGTAGCCTGGAGTGTGACTTGGGGTCAGGTGTGTGGGGAGATCGGTAGACACTAGGGGAAAAGTGTGGAAAACAGAAGATCAACAACATGACTCGGGGTTGGGTGGCGGGATGCACACTCGCACGTGCAGGAGGCTCACTATGGCCTTTGCAGTAGTTCAACAGAGAGCTGGACACTGGGGGCTGCTGATATGGGATTCTCCTCTGTAGGCTGTGAATATGTTTTATTACCATTGGATAATAAAGAAGCTGTTTTGGCCAATGGCTTAGCAGAGTAGGAAATCAGGACAGAGACTGAGCAAGAGAAAATAAGCAGAGTCAGAGAGATGCCTTGTAGTAGCCGAAGGAGACAGATGCCAGAACTTTACCCAGTTCTGTGTACAGCCTTGTGGTGATACACAGAATAATAGAAATGGGTTAATTCAAGATATAAAAGCTAACCAGAAATACCTGAGTCATTGGCCAAACAGTATTGTAATTAATATAGTTTCTGTGTGACTATTTGGGTCTGAGCAGCCAGGAAACAAAAGAGCAGTCTCTGCTTACAGGCTGCTGCCACCTCTTGGAGATGTTGGGGGTGGGGCAGTCAGTCCAACCAGAGTGATGAATTCTCACTTAAGTGACTCCCCAGAAAGCTCATGCCCCAGGAATAAGGACCATGCTCTAGAGTGAACAATCAGCTCCCGAAGGGCTACTGATGGCAAACATGCGCAGGAAGAGATGCTTCACATGAATCACAATCCTGGAGATGCAAATCAAAACAAGTAGGGTTGGATGACAGGTTGCTATGGCCCCAATCCAGAACACTTCTATCCACTATCAATACCTGCACATGGATGGTTACACTATGCATATGAAGGAAAAGGCACTAGCAAACAAGGAAGGTGGGTAGTGTATTCTCATAACCTCAGTACAAGGAGGCTGTGGCAGGAGGACTACGAGTCTAGGGTCAGCCTGCATGGTATAGAGAGACGCTGCAACAGAAACCAAACCAAACCAAACATAGAACAAAAGACTATCCAGATGTCTGAGGAAGCTTAGAGACATATGAGTTTGCTCCTTAGATCCCTGGAGGGAGAAAACCGACCCCCGAGCGTTTTCTTGACCTCCACATGTGTGCAGTGGCACACACATGTCCCTTCCTCAACAATAATAAATAAAATGAAACACTAATAAAAAGATTGAATTTGGAGACACTGGGAATTGAGTCAATATTATATAATTAATAATTATATTATAATTATATACTTTTTACAATCCATAAATTAGTACTTATATAACATCCCAACAAAACCCAAGAGGAACAGACCCTTAGGTGAAACAGAATTAGCTAATAAGAATTTTGTGCGCGGCTGTGTATGAGCACACGTATGTTGGGTCTAGAGGTTGACATTAGATGTCTTTTGTTTCTTTGTTGTCATAGGGTCTCTAGCTGACCTAGAGTTCACCTTTTGGGAAGAATAGCTGGCTAGTGAACCTTAGAGAGCTTCTCATCTTGACTGCCACACCTTTTTCTCTCTCTCCTTTCTCTTTTTTATTTATAAACTGTGGGTGTTAGGGGTCTAGCGCAGGTCTCTGTGCTTTGGGGCAGAAGCTTTACTTACTGAGCCATCTCCCCAGGGCCAGCTGACTAGAATTTTGTTTGTTTTTTGAGACAGGGTTTCATGGTGTCCCTGAACTCACTCTGTAGACCAGGCTGGCCTCAAACTCACAGAGATCCACCTGCCTCTGCCTCCCGAGTGCTGGGATTAAAGGCGTGCGCCACCACCGCCCGGCCATCCGCTAGAATTTTAAACAACTATTGTAAACAGACTTAAAAAACTTAAAGAAGAACAGGGACCTGACTGACAGTTGAAGAGATGAGGAATCTCAACAGAGAAATTGAAAGCAAAAAGGAAACCAAAAGAAAACACTGCAGTTTGAAAAGCAGATTTTTTTTTTTTTGAAAAAGCAATGTCTGAAGTAACAATCCTTTCCCAATAAGCTCAGCAGAATTAGGAGAGGCAGAAGAAAGGATTGGAGATTATGAAAAGAGCTCAGTAGATTGTTGCACACGACAAGCAATCAGCAATAGATGGATTGATAAACAACATCCAGGGTGTGCTCGGTGACAGACCAGGCATCTAGGATTTGTGAGATCTTAGAGCCCATCCCAACAGAACCAAACCTAAGCCTCAGCAGTGTGCAAGGCAGCATTTAGTCTAAAACATGTAAAGAGAGAAAATATTTGAAGAAATAATGGCTAAAGGTTTCTAATATATACAGTGAAGACAACACACACACACACACACACACACACACACACACACACACACACAAAGTTTCTCTCCCAGAACCCAAACAGATAATACAAAGTTACCATAGAGTGAAGTGGCTTTAAAAAAATCAAAGACAAAGAAAAAATGTAAAGGTAGAGTCAGGAGAAAAACTGGGACAAACTCAACAACAACATAATGATAGCATTAGATGATAATAACACATGGAATAGGTATCCATGGGCTCTAGTGCTATGAGCCCATTAATTTTAGAAACGGAAGCAGGACAGCTCTTCCTTGTGTAGAACACTAATTAATAGCCCTCGAAGGAAGTAGGAAAGCCATGTTAAACACGTAGCGGCAAATGTTGCAGATATGAAACATTGATGGGAAATTAAAAAATAAGGGAGACACTTCAATGAGAAGCACTCGCTGGCAGGCCCGGCAACCCACTAATTTTGCCATCCAGCCTTTATCACTTGTTCTTTCATTTTTTTTTTTTTTTTGGTTTTTCAAGACAGGGTTTCTCTGCAGCTTTTTTAGAGCCTGTCCTGGACCTAGGTCTTGTAGACCAGGCTGGCCTCGAACTCACAGAGATCCGCCTGCCTCTGCCTCCCGAGTGCTGGGATTAAAGGCGTGCGCCACCACCGCCCGGCTTCTTTCATTTTTAAAATTACATTTCGTTTACTTACGTGTGTGTGTGTGTGTGTGTGTGTGTGTGTGTGTGTATGTGTGTGTGTGTCTCATCCCCGCCCTTCTGCCCCCAGCCCTCCGTCCACAGTGGCTTGGGTGGCATTCAGAAGCGATCTTGTTGGAGTCAGTTCTCTCTTCCATGTGGGGTTTAGGGATGAGACTCAGGTCTTCAGACACAGAAATAAAGTAACTTTCTTGTGAAATATGCATTAATTAATTAATGAAATACGCATCAGTAACGAAGAGGAAAATGGTGGCTTTATAGCGAGCAAACCTGGGAAGATACTATCATAACTCTGTCATCAAAGTCAACCTTCTCAGTGGTAAGACATACTAACATTACGTGCTCCTGATGTTATCTTCAAAGACAATCATGCTGGTCATTTTTGTGGCATTCTTGTCCAAAATGAGGCAATCATGAGAAAACAGAAGACAAACTCAACCCGAGGGACAAACTACAAACAAAATTGATGACTTTTCAGAAACATCTAAGTGATGAGAAAGAAAGAAAAAGTGGCACTCTGCACCTTCCTGGACATTCTTCCTGGCCTTAAATCCCAATGGTTATTCTCCACCTTGAGTCTGTTTGAGCAAGTCTATTCATCTGTATCCACAAAGCATGCCACCGGCTGAAATATGGTCACCAGGAACTGCCTTGTTCCCTTAGGCTTTAGAGGGTGGGGCGAGGAAGCAGTTAGAGAAAGAGGGTAGGCCATCGACCCAGGCAATGCCTGCATCTCTGCCAACTGTGCCATGTACTCATCTTCTCGGGAGCAGTTAACCTGTTAGAAACCATCCTTTTAGTTTTCCAGTCAGGGATGGTGTTTAAGAAAGAAAGACTATGCAAATGTCAAAGACTGAAGGAGAGTTGGGAGATACAACGAGTAATACAATTGCGACCCTGGGTCAGAACAGGACAGCGGGAAGAGCAGAACAGCTCAAATTGTGTTACAGGATTAGTTCACAACTCTGAATTAACAAGCTTTGTCTTTGTTTGGTAATTATGATGTGGACGTTAGGGGAAGCTGGGTGAAGGACAGAAGGGGACTTTCCTTAGTGCTTTGTTACGACAAGATAAACATACTAATTTCAAAATGAAAAGTTAGGGTGTGGGGGACCAGCTAGAACAAGAAGATAGGGAAGAGAATAGAAAAGATAAACTTCAGCGGAGACAGTGGGGTCAACACACGGTGGGACCTCTTTGTTACGGCTTGAATATAAAATGGCCCTCACAGGCTCATTTTGAGGTCCCCAGTTGGTGATGCAGATTTGAGTTTTGTGGACTGTTTAAAAGGTAAGTCCTGACTGGTAGAAGGGAACCTTTGAAGGCAATAGCTCAGTTCTGGGTTTCATCTAAGCCTCCCTGCTTCCAGGTCTGCTGTCATAGGGTGACCAGCAGACTCAGATCCCTTTCATCAGGGACTAAGCGACTCCTGTTACCCGGTCTTCCCTGCCACGATGGACTGAGAGTTCCTCAAACTTGAAGCCAAAATGAAGATTCCTTCCTTTAAATTGTGTCTGTCAGGTATGTTGAGAAAAGTAATATAATACTGGGAGTACTAAGGGGAGGGCCAGAGAGATGGCACACTGGGTGGAAGTGCTGGTTGAGCAAACCGGATGACTGACCCAAGTTTCCGTCCCTGGATTCCATGTTGTCCTCTGACCTCAACATGTACAATGGCATGCATGTACCTGCATACACCACATACTCACACACACACACACACACACACACACACACAGACACACACCCATACACACACATAGATACACACATACACACACAGTGCAATTAACTTGAGGATGTAATAAGATGGGGGGGGACCTCTGACAAGCTATAAAGCTATTTCTAAGAAATATCATTAAAACCAGAGTGAAGTAACTGGAGATTAGGCATATTTGTTTAAGGAGAGTTGTAAGTGTTGCTAGTTAAAAAATAATTAACTTATCTTTATTTTATGTGCATTGGTGTTTAGCCTTCATGTATGTCTGAGTAAGGTTGTTGGATCACCACAGTTACAGACTATTCTGAGTTGTTGCCATGTGGGTGCTGGGAACCGAACCCAGGTCCTCTGGAAGAGCAGCCAGTGCTCTTAACCACTGAGCCATCTCTCCAGCCCAAGGAGTTGCTAAACTTCAGATGCTTTCCAGGATGAAGGGAAGTGTTTCTAGATAGAAACTCAGAACTATACAATGGTGTGAAGAGTAACAGAAACAGCAATTATGTGGATGAATCTGGTCTCCTTATTTAAGGGATTAAATAACTGTTTAAAATTAAAAATGACATTGTAAAAATTACTGTTTTTTTGTATGTGTATATGAGTGTGTGTGGGACAGGTACACACGTGTGTAGTCGCAGGTACCCATGCGTGGATGGGGCGCTCAGAGCATGGGGGGGTTCTGCTCTGTTACATTCTGCCTTATTGTTTTAAGCTGAAGTTTCTCACTGGACCTGGAGCTAGGCTAGCTTCCGTCTCTGCGCTCCTTCCCAAGGCACTGGGCTCACAGGCCAGCGTATGTCTGTGCTTGGATACGGGTGCTGGGGATTTGAACCCAGGTTCTCATGTTGGTCCAGCAAGCACTCTTACCCACTCAGACATCTCCCAGCCTCACTAGTATTATTATTTTGCTTGAGATGGGGTTTTGCTATGCAGCCTAGGCTGTGCTCGAATGGCCATCCTCCTGCCTTACCCTCAAGTGCTGGGACTGAGACGTGTATAGCCATGCTCTGCTGTGGCTCACTCACTATGTATAGTAATAAGACTCTAGGTTGTAATAGCATAAAAAATGCAATTGTGGTGGGGCAGTGGTGGCGCACACCTTTAATCCCAGCACTTAGGAAGCAGAGGCAGGAGGATCTCAGTGAGTCTTAGGTCAACCTGGTCTACAAAGTGAGTTCTAGGACAGCCAGGGCTATATAAAGAAACACTGTCTTAAAAAACGAAGGAGGAGGAGGAGGAGAATAATAATAATAAATAAATAAATGCAATTGTGTGAACTAATTTGTACAGTTAAAAAGTCCTTACCTGTTACACAAAATGCTATAACATCCTGGTATTGGAGAGGTCTGAGGGAGAAGTTCTCATCTCTGCCTAGGATGAAGCCGGAGGATGAGGAGCGTCAGACAAGATGGCATGGAAGAGATGACTTTTGAGATGCTTTGAAAAAATAAGTGGAATTTTCCAAATGGAAAGAGGAAGGGAGGTCAGTCAGATGGAAAGGCATGGGACATTTCGGAATGACAAGAATCTCCTGGGGGAAGAGCAAGTGATGGATTGGTCATGGCCTCATGTCAGGTCTCTTCTTGCCACGCCCCTCCCCCAAGGTTTCCTGTAGCTCAGGCTGGCTTATATTGCCCTATGTACTCAAGAACTACCTGGAACTTCTGGTCCTCCTGCCTCCTTAGCGCTGGAATTACAGGCATACACCATCACATCCTCGCTTTTGTAGTGCTGGGAATGGAACCCAGTGCAAGCAAGTAAGGGCCCTACCAATTACGCTGCATAGCCAGCCCTACTCTCGTTTCCACACCATTACCGTTCTCGCACCAGGATACACAGCCCCAGCCGCTTCCTGTGGCCTCAGCTTCAGTATTTTGCAACTTTTGAGCTTCTAGAGGTTTCCTATCTAAGGGAAGACCCAAGGAAACTAGCGTAGGGGATAGGAATAGCAGGCAAGTGATCTCTGCGGCGGGGGGGGGGGGGGGGGGGAACTAACAAAAATAGCGAAGTTGAGTTTGGAGGCAGTACAGTGACTGCCCTGACACGGTCACAAGACACGTGCTAAGTGCGAGCAAACATTCCTAGACAGAGGCTCTTCACAGATCCATCTTCTCTAACACAAGTTGGAGACGTGGAAATTGCCAAGAGGCTGCAGGGAAAGCATTTGACAGCTGCCTGTAGACGAGTGACAGAGAGAATGAATGAGACTGGAAGAAATCAAAGTGAGCCAGGCGAAGTGAAGTATCAGTGTGTTGATGTCTCTGCGGAGGTGGGACTAGAAGAGTCCAGGAAGTGGCCCTATAGCTACTTTCTTTTCTTCCTTCTTTTTTTTTTTTTTTTTTTTTTTTTTTTTTTTTTTTTTTTTTTTTTTTTTTTTTTTTAAACCAAGCACCCAGGCGCGAACCCCTAGGACCCAGACGCGCACACGACCCTGTGGAGCTCGGTTCCCACTAGTGCGTTCTCAGGTGGATCCTCGTGGAGAAGGAAGGGCCGGGGAGGGTTCTAAAGAGAGGCGCACCAATTTCCCCAGAGCGCGCTCGCAGCCTCAGGCAGGGTCCAGAGCGGCGCCCGAGGGGAGGGAGCGCACGCCCTTGGCCCGCCCCGCGCGTCCCACCCACTGCGTCCCCTCCTCTTCCCTCCCCTCCCGCCGCGGGAAAAGCAGCCGTGGGCGCCAGGCTCGCCGTGGCACGCGGTGTGTGAAGGGCAGCGGACAGGATGCGAGCGCGGCGGCCGGGGTGGCTCTGGGCAGCACTGCTGGCGCTGGGGACACTGGCGGGCGTTGTCGTTGGAGGTGAGGGAGGCGAGTGTGCCAATTGCCATGGGACCGTGGGATCCCGGAGCTCGGGCTGGGAAACTGAGGAGCTGGTGGGCGGGTCCTTCCTCCGCTGGCCTCGAGGGCGCGTCGCGGGTGGCAGAGGCAAGGTGGGGCTCCGCGGGGCGGCCCCAGTGCCCCGGCAGAGGGATGCGGCTCACCTGCTTGGGTGAGAGCATACACGCGGGGTTGCCCCTTTCTCCGAGTAAGGCACGTCTCTCCCCTCGAGTTTGTTCATCTGGCTGCTCCACTCTTTAAGGAGGAGCATTTGAGCTCGAGTCCTTCTGGGACAGATCTCGCAACCAACACGCCCTGAACTCTGTGCTGGGAGTCAGCACGGACATCCTTGGGGCTGGCTTTGTCTCTTCTGTGTCCAGCTCACACCATCAACTGCCTGGGCAGTCAGCTTTTGGTCTCATTGGTGGTGCCGGATGGGGAGTGGTCCAGTCAGCAGAGCTGGAGGGGAGCTGGAGGTGATGTTGCTGGAGGTGGAGAAACAGGTTCTGGGTCAGCTGGAGCAAGTTAAACCCTGCAGATGTTTGTGTGTGTGTGTGTGTGTGTGTGTGTGTGTGTGTGTGTGTGTGTGATAGGGTCTCACGTATTTCAGGATGCTTCACACTGTGTAGTCGAGGGTAACCTTGAACTTCAGACCCTCGTGTGCCTTCACTAATGAGTGCTAGGATTACAGATGGGCACCACTGCCCAGGGTTTATGCACTGCTGGGAGTTGAAGCCAGGGTCTCCTCATACCAAGTGCACTTTATTAATTGAACTATATCTCCAGACCCAGATGGGCTAAATTTTTTTAGGGTAAAATTTTATTAAGTTGATTTTGAGGCTAAGTGTTCAAAAAAAATTTAGTGGTCACCTTCAAGACCCTTCTGTGATGATACAGATAAACCGCCATGTGCCGGGAAGGATATTTCAGGAAAACTTTCGGTTGCCTATTGTTGCTGAAGCTTCCCAAGGACAGATGAAAACTGTGATCTTTACCCTACATTGGACGAGCCTTGTGACCACAGAAAGAAAGCAGGATCTCCAGCATTGTGCCCTGGAGATGTTTGAGCCTCTGGTAGCTGCTTCTTGCCATTGACTGGGAATGGGGAAACTTACCAGAAAACATGATGTTTCTTACTGATAGACAGGTTAACTTCTTTGAACGTAAAGCCTTAAAAACATTCACCACTTCTGAATTTTCAATTGACATATGATGACAGGGTGTGCCTATGTAAAGTGTGGAAATGCATATACAAGTACCCTGTGCAATGAGCAAACCAAGGATCTAGTGTTCTTTGTTGTGTCTGATAACTTCCAGCTCTTCTCCGCTATTTTTTTGAGATGTATTTCAAACACTTTGTGGTTTGTTTCTAGCGATAGCTTTCAAATTAATTTCTGGGTGTCATCATCATCATTGCCGTTATCATCATCTGTAATTTGAGAAGGGAGTCCTGAGTTCACAGATGGTGCCTAGATAGCAGGGTGCTTGATTCAGCTCTAGTGAGGATGAAGTATATCTGCTACTTTGGTCCCTCACTCTCTCGCACCTTTCCTGAACCCACGTATTACTTGTTGGTTTGGTTCACACAGTTGCAATGATCCATACAGGATCCCACTGCTCGGGTATAGCTAAGTCTGGGTCTAAAGATCCTTTAAAGGGGACAGGGAAGGTGGGAAGATTAGACTGAGAAAGTAGGGGGACCTGGATTCTGTCCCCAGAACCTATTTAAAAAACTTGGTGTAGTGGTGTACTTGTAATTCCAGTACTGGGGAGGAGACAGAGGCAGACAGCTCCCTGGGGCTCACTGGCGAACCAGTCTGGCCTTCTTGGGGAGCTCCAGGATAGAAAGAGATCCTGTCTCCAAAAAAAGGTGGTGTTTCCAAGCGATGATACCCAAGGTTGTCTTCTGGTCTCTGCCCAGGAGTGATTGTAAATGAACATGCATGGATAGGTGCACACACGCACCAAAACAAACAGACGAAAGCCACAATACCGCTAGGCTATCTGTTCACAGATATGCTGTGATGGAAATACCCCAGAGATGTGACAGCTTGTGCTGAGCTAGCCTCAGACTCCCTCTGAGGAGCAGGTGGAGTCCTGTCGAGGATCAGAGGACTCCAGAGCACCCTGTGAAAGAAGTGTTTGTCATACTTGTGGCAGAACTGCAAGTATCATTAGGTCCCCAGGGAAGCAGGTGTCCTGGGATGACAGGACAGCTGTTTGGGGACACGCAGTGTTGAAGGGACACAGAAGGACCAGCGTGGGAGTGAGGTGGCACAGAGAGGCTGTCCGGAGTAGGAGAGTCTGCTGTGAGGCGACAAGAGTTGTTGTGAGTTTCGGTTTTTATCTACAAAGATAATCATTTATTTTCATCTGAATACTGGGTTGTGTGGCTTCCTCCTATTTAGTGCTTAGTCTAGCCTAAGCAGGTCAGAGATGGAGTGCTTGTATTTCTTCTAGAGTTTATATTCTGGAATTTCTCCAACGGAAGCCCTCTTTCAGAATCCTCAGGGCTTGGAGAGACAAGGTAAAGGGGAAAGGGACTGATGGGGTTTAAACCATCAGGATGTAGGTTTGATGCTTGACTTTGCACCTGATTGATCATGTGATCTTGCTGTTTTAGTTGTGTTTCCTCACCTGTAAAGTGGGGGAAAGCAGTGCCTTTACTGCACAGACTAAATGAGACAAAGGCACAAATTGAGTGTTCTATAAATGGTGGTTCCTGTTGTTGTTACTTTTCCTATCAATCACTGGTCTGTACTATGGACTGTAAGCCGTATCTGTTGCTACTTCACGCATCAATGCAATCCAGGCTCCCAATTGAGAATTCATTTCTCACATTCTCTTAATTCTGCCCATTTCTCTTTGGTGGCTTGGGACATTTCAGCCCCTCTGGTCCTGTAAGAATCTACAGAGAAGGCCCAGGAGGAGAGAGGCCCACACATTCACTTTTCCCCCTATGAATCTCAACTTTGTAAGATGAAGGTGGTAAAACCCAAAACGTAGGACTTCAGCCTCCACAAAGAGAGCAGTGTCTGTTTTGTTCAACACTGTGCCCGGTGCTTGGCACACAGGCAACAAAAGAACTATGTAGGGAATGGTATAAAAAGATATCTAAGCCGGGAGGTGGTGGTGCATGCTTTTAATTCCAGTACTTAGGAGGCAGAAGCAGGCGGATCTCTGTGTGTTTGAGGCCAGTCTGGTCTACAGAGTGAGTTCCAGGACAGCCAGGACTACACACACAAAAAAAAACCCTGTCTCAAAAACAACAAGAAAATAAAACAAAACAAACAAAAGACATCTAGAGGCAATGTCTCTTAATTTGAAGAAATCCAATATTTATACATTTATAACCTCAAGTGTTCTTACCTGAATACTCAGGTGTGTGTGTGTTGCTGAGAATGGAACCCAGGGTTTTGTGCTTGCTGAATGTGCTCTACTGCTAAACCACACCCCCAGCCCTTTGGCTGTCTGGGGCTTTTGCCATCTTCCGACCAGAGAAGGATGAAAATACAGGGATCCTCTGAAGTGTCTCCCCTTTGTCCTGTCTTTTGGAGGAGTCACTAGAACAATCTTTTCTGTTCTTCCCCTCTGGTTCACGAGCGTGATGGCGAAGGTGACATGTGTTTCCTGGGAATAGCATAAGATAGGACGAGGAGGCAGTGGTGTGAGGAAGGGAACCAAATGTGACTCTAGGATTTCCTGATAGCAATTCTCCCTTTGCAACTCCCTGCACTCCCCGAGTCTCTGTTTATCATCTCCTCCCAGCTGCAAGAATCCTGCCCTTGTTGGCAGGAACATCCAGGAAGTATGCCCATAGGAACCGCAAGTCATGAATCAGCAGACAGATAATTAACCGGGCAAGGGGTATGTGTGTGACTGAGCAGCTTCGGGGACAAACTGCATGGTTTACCCCTAACCTCCTTGCTGCCCACAGGCTGGCCTGCTAGAACTCACCATCCCCTCCTCTGCCTTCTCCCCAAGTGGAAGAGTCCTGTTCCTACTGCTACTCAGGTCACCAGTGGATATGAACCTAGGAGCTGGAAATTATGCTGCTCAAGGCTTCTTCTCTTTGGGAATTGACAGAATTTATTGGAACTTGAGACTCTACCGCAAAATGATAAACTCTTACCTTTCTCTCCAGGCACACGGTGTCCCCAGAGAACTTCCACCCCTTTAAAGGGCTAGAGTTCGGGGTGATTAAGAGTGCTTGCCGATCTAGCAGAGGACCTGAATTTAGTTCTAAGAACCTATGTAGGTGGCTCACAACTGCCTATAACTTCAATTTCAGGGGACCTGACATTCTCTTCTGATCTCCCTGGGCACTGAACACATGGTGCACATACATACATGCAGGTACAGTACTCATACACATAAAATAAAAATATATACATCTTAAAAAAGGAGGATTGGGCTAGAGAGATGGCTCAGTGGTTAAGAGCATGTAATACTCCTCCAGAGGACCTGGGTTCAGTTTTCAACACCCACATGAGACAGCTTCCAACCACCTGTAACTCCAGCCCTTGCATGGATGTGCTGCACATAAACTCGTGTAGGTACACACACACACACACACACACACACACACACACACACACACAGAGAGGGGGGGAGATGAAAATAAAGAAGTCTTTAAAAATGAGTATCACTGAAGTATAACTTACTGTGCCATGGAGTTCAGCATCCTCACTGTGCAATTCTGTGTACTCTTGGTGAAGCCATACAGTCAAATAATCACTACCATCATGAAGATGGAGAGTATTTTCAGAGAAGTTCCCTCCAGCTTCTTCGTGAATCTTCTCTTCCCACTTCCGGTCCCTGGCAACCACTAATCTGTCTCCTGTCCCCATAGATCTGTTTTACAGAATTTCAGTGAGCTAAAACCATGGTGTGTAGACTTTTAAGTCTGGCTTCTTCTACTTGCAATGTACTATAGTTCACTCAATGTGTTGCTTGTATCAGGAATTCCAAGAGCTCCCTGGGGCCATCCCATCCTCCTGCAGTGAGATATTACCTTGAGAGCGGCGAGGCTATCACCGCTAAACCATGGAGGTACCGTCAGTGTTCAAACGGAGAGACATACACCACCGTGCTTCAGTCACCGGCGGTTTCAAAGGCCAGATAAAGACCTGAGGATTTCACATCAGTCTCCCATTTTTACTTTTATTTTGCTTGGGACTAAAAGCAGCAGATATTTTCACATATATTTTTATTAGTTTTTATAAATATTTTCACACAATGTGTTATGATCCTTTCCCTCTCATTCCTTTCTCCAACTCCTCCCAGGTCCATCACCCCATCTAACTCCTCCTCCTCCTCCTCCTCCTCCTCCTCCTCCTCCTCCTCCCCTCTCTCTCTCTCTGTCTCTCTCTGTCTCTCTCTCCTCTCTCTCTCTCTCTCTCTCTCTCTCTCTCTCTCTCCTTTTTTATAACCCACTGTGCCCCTATGTCACAGTTCTTCAGGCCAAAGGGCTGGTTAATACACTTGGAGCCATTCTACTGAGCATGTGTTTGGTAACAGCTTTGAAAAGCAAACCCAGCAACTCCTGAGAGGTCACATTTCTACAGAAGACTGCTGTCATCCCTGCTGTTCCTTTTCCCGGCAGGTCAGGGAGGAAGAGTGAGGTAAGCTTCACGTTAGTCGTTATAGAAAGCCTGATGTTGCAGTTGCTGGTGTCCCAGTTTGACCCCTCTTCAGCATCCATAGGCAGGCAGGTGGTCTATTCTGTTCAGACATTTCCTGCATGTATGAAATTATCGCCTGTGTGCAGATGAGCTTCCCTGTACTTACATGTGTGCTACATGCCACTACATTTCTGTAGAAAAAAAATTCCTAAGAAAGAGCAGTGAACCCGCAGTTAGGAATTACATCATGTTACAGCTCTGTAGGCTTTTATGTCCGTTTGGATGGCTGAACAGGTTGTCTTATCTGTGGGGCTTCGTCCTGGTATCTCAGAAGCTGTGGAGTGGGTGAAGAGGCAGACAGATTTTCTTTTGTTCTGGTCTCGCTCTCTCATTTCTTACTGGAGACGTTCCTCCTTAGAGATTTGGGATCTCCACGGGAAGATTCTTTGGGAAGCAACAAGTCCCGAGGTTAGAATCAGGCTTGAAATATGGCTCTCGAAGAGAGTTCCAGAATGTTGACAAAAGGCACGCTCAGTAGCCACTTTATAGGTCCCTGTAGTCTATGCTCTTTGTGGCTAAAATTCTTAGAGGAAGGGAATCTGATCTGTGAGCTCTCAGATGGTTCCAAACCTTGGTGTCATAGATAACTCTCCAAGAATAAGCCCTTGCTGGAACTGTTTGTGAGGACTGTGTTTGAGCGTCTTGTCTGAGACCAGAGAGGGCTGACTCTCACTCATAGGCACTCCACTCTTGAGAATGGAGCACACTGCCCTGAGCAGCTCCAGAAGCCCATGGAGAGAGACTGGTCAAAGATCACTTTTCCTCATTCTCTTCTAATCAACAAATACTTCTATATATGATGTATAACATATTTTAAAATGCACACATTGGGAAATGGCTAAACCAACCTGCATAGCACATGTGTTAGCTCACTTTTTTCTGCGTGTCTACTTACTTTACTTTCTTTTACTTTTTGAGACAGGGTTTCTCTGTGTAGCTCTGACTGTCCTGGAACTCCCTCTGTAGACCAGGCTGGCCTCGAACTCACTGAGATCTGCCTGCCTCTGCTTCCCCAGTGCTGGGGTTCAAGGTATGCAACACTAACCCAGCTAAACTGCTTTATTAAGAAAGAAATTTTCAAGTAGAAGATATATAATTGGTAACTGTAGTCACCGTGTTGTATATAGATCTCTTGATCTTTCTTCCATTTTGTAATCTGGGCCAGCATTCTCCTTCTCATTGTATCTGACAAAGCTTATTGTTGTGTCCATGACTGGCTTTGGGATGTGGAAGATGTAGTTTGTAGAAGCCCACCAGGCTCTGGGGAACCTACATTAATGAATACAAACATGGAAAAGGAGGCAGAACTAAGGACATTGAAAATTAGCCCTACTTTGCCTTTAGATAATAAAAGCGATTCAGCTTGTGAAAATAGGCAGTTCAGGGACCGGAGATGGCCCAGTGGGTAAGACCATTTACTTGACAGCACAAAGATCTGAGTTTGAATCTCCAGAGTCCCTGTAAAAGGTGGAGAGTGACAGAACAGGACACCTGACATCTGTGCTTCCACATACATGGTGTGTGCAGCTGCACGAAATGAAATAAATGAACAGCGCAGAAATGCAATAATGCAGACAATACAGGTTACTTGTAGGTTCAGTTGAGATACCACTGTTGACAGTTATCCTAGAGTTCCCCCATATATACGTCCTCTGTACAATTATTGTTATTTCTCAAACAGGACCTCCCATGGTGGGATCGTTGTCACTTCATAACATCCTCTAGGCATCTTTTAAAGATATTTATTTTTATTTTATGTGTATGACTGCTTGCTTACATGTCTGTGTGTGCCCTACATGCACAGCTGGTGTCTGAAGAGGGCATTGGATCCCCTAGAACTGGAATTACAAGTGGCTGTGATCCTTCTTGGGTCCTGGGAATTGGTCTTAGGTCATCCACAAGAGCAAGTGCTCTTAACCACTGGTCCATCTCTCCAGCCCCTACTCCATGTGTCGTTCATGTCAGCTTGTGGATTTTCATTGTTTATTCTGAAAGTTATAGTTCTTGCAGGAAATGCCAAGAGAAGAGTGATATATAGGTATATCAGAGTGCGCTTATCTATTACGTTGGCATTTATTTGCTGGTACAAATAAAGTCACAGAGACATAACCTTGTATGTTATGTTCCTCTGAGGAAGTGTTTCTATAAACTTAGTTTCTTTTTCCCTGTCTAGTCCCTTCCTTTCCTTTGATATAGACTCTCATTTTTAGCCCAGTCTCATCTTGAACTCACCATCTTCTCTCTGCTATCTCTGTACTGGGATTACGAAAGGAATTTCTTGAATTTATGTTGGGTAGGCCAAAGGGCATGGATTTTTTTAAAAATTTGTTTTTAATTGTTCTGTGATATTAGTGTATGAACTAATAGTGGGGCCCCACATTGGGTACCATTCAGTAAATGGAGACCACTTTTGTTTCCCAGCCACTCAGACCCAAATAATCACACAGAACTATATTAATTATAGCACTGTTTAGCCAATGCATTATGCATATTCCTAGATAGCTCTTATATCTTAAATAAGCCCATTTCTATTAATCTATGTATCACTATGAGACTATGGCTTCCTGGTAAGGTTCTGGTGTCTTTCTCCTTTGGCAGCTAAATGGCATCTGCCTGACTCCACTTTCTGTCTCCCTGCATTCAGTTTAGTTTTCCCACCTAGCTGTATTCTGCCCTGCCACTGGCCAAAGCAGCTTCTTTATTAACCAATGGTAATAAAACATATTCATAGCATACAGAAGGGAATCCTACATTAGCCTTCATGTGTGCTAGACAAGCACTCACCTACTTAGGATCACTCCCCCCAGTTTATTTTTAGATAAAATCCTGCTGTTATCTTGATTAGATTCTAAGTCTTAGATTCACACCATCTTCCACCTTAGCATCCGGAAGAACTCAAACTACAGGCTTTGCTGTGGCCAACTTTAATTTTTGTGATAGGGTCTCATTTAGCCTAGGCTGGTCTCCAGTTAACTTTATAGGTGAAACGGTACTTGAACCCCTCATCTTCCTGTGCCTATCTCCCAGGTGCTGGGATTATATCTGTGGGCTACTGCTCCCATCTCGGATTGTAATAAATGTTGCCCAATGATCTCCCAAAAACAGTTGAACTGATTTGACTTCAAGATTGGCTCCGACAGCTAGAGTTGTCCACGCCTGCTCTCCTACCATTGAGACTGTGAAGAAAAGAGCTGGGAGGGACCCCCAGAACTTCTAAGCTGGATGCCAAGGTCACCTTCAGGGCATTACTGGGCTGGGTGTCAAACAGAGCATGGTACAGGCATGCTTCGTCTGCATAGTGAATGAGTCAGTTGGGAGGTGGAGCTGGTGTGAGTAAAATCTTCCAGACCTCCAAATGCAACATTCGACCTAAATTTTAGGTCATAAGGAAGAAATGTTCACTAGTATAGCAAGGGACCTTGCATATCTATGGATTCTAGAGTATCTGTGGCCCTGTTGACATTTTCTGGTTCTGGAAGAATATACATGTTTAGGGCCAATAGCACCTCAAAGATCCTCTAATCTAGTTCAGTTTGTCTTTACAGAAAAGCTAAAGATGAGGTGCATTTGTGGTGCAGGGGTTATAGCTGGGGTGAGGATGAGGGAGAGGAAGTAGTTCATTTATTGAACATGGGGGTTATTCACATATGTTACCTCACTTACTCCTCATATAGTAAATATTATACCCATATTTGGGAGACCGAGTTTGTGGGGAGGGGATAAAAATAGCTGTCTGGGTTTTCAGAGCTTGCCTGATAAAGCTGGCTGGTTGTCTAAGTCCTGGGGAGCAGTTATAAATCTTGAATAGGCATGTGACCTATTTTAAAGAGAGCACCAGAGAGGCATAGGGGTGACCCTGCGATCGTATGGTCTGCAGAATGGCAAAGCAGACTTTAGACCTCTTGAACTAGTCTCTGCCACATCTGCTCTGTTCCTTGTTTCACTAACCCTGCTCTATTTCCTGAATGTCTCGACAGCTAGGTGTTAGCTTTAGGCCACAACTCTTCACAGGAAAGGGTCCCACCGTCTTCATCCACAGCTCTCTGACTAACCCGTTGGGAGATGGTGACCAGATATGATCTGGATTCACTTATAAAGTGTCTCATGACCAAAGGGTCGGTGAAGCGGGATGACCAATAGTCAAAACATATGAACCTTTTCTAAAGGGAGCATACTTGCTCGGGTTCAAATCCTTTCTCAGTTCTACATGCCTAGCCCATCAGCAAGTCCTGTACTACACATCTCGAGCTGATCGCACCATTAACACACTGCCCTCCAAACCCAAACCATTGACATCTGTTGCCCGGACTGTTGTAATAATATCCTACTCCATCCACTCCCCTGCTGGCTTCGATCCTGTCTGTGTGCTTGATGACTGAGCTTCTCCCTTCCCTTCTGGGATCCCTTCAGCATTCCCACTGAGTGGCAAACACCTCTGCCTCTCCCCCTCCTTCCTCTGTCTTCCGGCCACTTCTTCAACAGGAGGAAGTCCATCCAGCTCTGGTCTTGGTTCTTTGGAGAATGCTTCCCACAATCCACTCCTCAGCATCACTGTAGAATGTCAGCTTCCCAGAAAGGCCTCTCTGGACCCCCTTTCTCCAGATGAGATGCTCTCATTTATTCTGCCTTGCTTTGTGTTTAAGCATTTGCCTGTGTCTCTGCTGTTGGTTTCTTTGTCATAACTTTCCTCACTGAAACACAAACATCACAGAATCAGGGCTTGTTTAGTTCACCCGTGTGTCTCCAGCGCCTAAGAGGGTGCTGAGTGCTCCTCAAATGCTTATTGAGTGAATGAATGAATGAATGCTGGAGTACCATTGATAAATATTGGGCAAATGAATGAATGAAGGCTAGTACCATTGACAAATGTTGGCGGAAAGTTTTAAAACTAAAGGAACCTCTTATCTGATCTTATCTATGGTTGAATGAGACATGGCAAAGTTTCCATTCCAGGGTGGATTCTTTTTTCCAGTTCATGGAAGTATCTCAGGATACCCTTCATCAAAATAATGTCATACATGGCTATAGAAATGCAAATCCACTTAGAATTAATTTCTTAGGGCTGTTGTGACATAAATTGGACATCAAAAATGTATGTCTGGGATTCTGAGTGGAACCCATCTTTGTCTCTTTGTAGCTTCTGGTGGTGATGGGTAATCCTTGGTACTCCTTGTCCCTCCAGGTTCTGTCCCTGACGCCACAAGGTGTTTTCCATCTGTGTCTGTCTCCACCTGGGATTTTCCCTTCTTACAAGGGCACCAGTCATCTTGGGTTACTGTCCACACTAATGACCTCATCTTGTTTATATCTATAAATTTCCAAATAAGGTCACAGTCACAGGTACTGGGGGATCAGGACAGCAGTATATCTTTGTGTGTCA